>NC_041382.1:626794052-626878970 GCF_002162155.2 Triticum dicoccoides
CTAAGTGTTTAAAAATCCTACCGAGTGGAGAGCAAACCTCCCACTCGGGGGCTTAGCTGCAGCCCAACGCTCGCCTAAGTTTGAAAAAATCCTACCGAGTGGAGAGCGATCCTCCCACTCGGGGGCTTAGGTGCAGTCCAGGACTCGCCTAAGTTCTCTCACTTAGAGACTTAGCTACAGTCCGGCACTCGCCTAAGTTTGAAAAACTCCTACCGAGTGGAGAGCGATCCTCCCACTCGGGGGCTTAGCTGCAGCCCAGCGCTCGCCTAAGTGTTTAAAAATCCTACCGAGTGGAGAACAAGCCTCTCACTCGGAGGCTTAGCTGCAGCCCAGTGCTCGCCTAAGTACAAGGCACAACCCAATCCGCGAGTCGACTGCTTCCTTCCCCTTCGGAGCTGCTCCGCAAATACAAGGTTATTCCGAGTGAAGATCAAGATCCACTCGACGAATCAAACCATGAAGATATTCAACGAGAAATCAAGATCAGACAAAGCCTAAAAGGTCCCAGACCTCAGGCCAAAGTAATCGAGCTCTCAGCTCGACGGAGTTTAACGATTACAAAATCCACTCGGCATTCCGAGGCAAATTTAAAGTGGAGCTTAAAAGTTTTTCACTCCTCAGGTGGAGGACTGGAAGGGGCGACGAACTCATCCAAGTCGACCCCGTCTGCAATACGGGTGGCAACAGCGATGAAAGTCTCCATGAAATCTTGAAAGTTGTGCTTCCTGGTATTGGCAACTTGGATAGCGGCCAGCTTCTCTTCTCACGCCTCCTTGCAATGGACGCGGACCAGAGACAGAGCCACATCAGCGCCACACCGAGCAGAAGACTTCTTCCACTCCTGCACTCGGTCAGGGATTCCGTTAAGTCGAGTCATCAGAGACTCGAGATCGTTTTGGAGCGTAGCCTCTGGCCAAAGTGCCGGGTCGATCCATGACATGGAAACCTTCAGTCGAGCCAAGTAGTCCACGACGCCGTCAATGCGAGATTCCAGTCGGAGCAGATTCATGGCAGCTTCATCTTTCACGGGAGAGTTGATTGGATCCAAACCTGTTTCGATCCGCCCAGTCTCCTCTTCAAAGTTCTGGCAAAGCTCTGCATACACGATCCAAGGATAAGTCAATTTTCATAGACTAAGTCGACACAAAAAAAACCAGTCGGAACTGAATGTGCACCTTCAAGCTTGATGTACAACTTCTTGGCGAGGCTCCTCAAGTAGCTCTCCAGGTCATCCCTCCTGCGAGCGATGCCTTCCATCTTCTCGTTCAGGGTGAGGTTCTCCTTCTTCCAACGTGAACACTCCCTGTTGGCTTCATTCAGAGCAGTCTTCAGCTTGGTATTCTCTTCTTCTAAGTGGTCGACCGAAGCCAGCTTCTGTACGGCCAGAGCGGTCTTGTCATCAGCCTCCTTACGGGCAGCAGCCAAGTCCTGATCCTTCTTCGCCAGAGCTTTGTTCAGTTTTTCTGCGAAGAAATGATGATTGAATCGGAAATAGCAGAAGGATACTCAAGCCTAAAAACTAACTAGTCAACAAAGTCGTCTTACCTGCGGCGCCGTCTCTGACCTTCTGCAGCTCTGTTTTGGCCAGCTCCAGATCAAGGTTCAGTTGAATCTTCTGCTTCTCCAACTCAGTATAGCGAGCTACAAGTTCGCAGGATTTCTGTAAAAGAAAAATCAGTCGACAGACGTCCAAGATAAGTTGCTTCCGAGTAACTAAGGGACAATGACGACGTTTCTAAGACCACAGCCGAATCAAAAACATTCGACAGTAGTCTCGGGGACTACACCCAGTGGGTGCACTCAGCGTGCCCCCACTGGTTCGACCAAAAAAAAGATCTTCGGGGAAAAACCGAGTGAAGAAATACAGCTACAGCAACACACTGTAAAGACTATAATCAACTGCCAGCAGTCCACCGTAGTCTCGGGGACTACACCCAGTGGGTGCACTTAGCGTGCCCCCACTCATCCAAGAATTGGAAGACACACCCAGTGGGTGTACAGACACAGAAACAAAAGATCTTCGGAAAAGAGACTCTTCAAACAGCATATCATAACAAACCAAGTGTTGAGTCGACTGACCTGGACGTTGCTCTGAAGAGCCGAACTCGCGTCATAGGCTGCTTGGCTGGCCTCCCGAGCCATCTTCACTTGCTCCATCATGATCCCCACCTGGCGTATAGCCTCCTTTGCAGCAGCCGCTTGGTCCTCAGGGACGGGGTACGCAGCAAAAAGCGAAGGTGGATCCGCAGTCGACGCCGAAGGCCGCACGCTCGTCAAAGGAATGGCGAAAGTCACTGAAGCCCGAGTGGTGTCACCACCATCCCGAGCCATGGCCTCAGACGCCGGAGCAGGTTGGGGGGTCTTGTCAGCCGTCGACCTCTTGTTCCTCCTCATTCTCAGTGGTTCGTTGTCGTCGTCATCCGGGAGGTCGACAACATGAGGAGGGGCTACAAAGAAAACGTTCAATCGACCAGGGTTGCAATAAATGTTTAGTCGACTCAAAGCGGAACGTCAGTAATCATACCAGGGTTGGAGGTAACAGCATCCTCCATCTCTTGGTCGTCGTCCTTGGCGGAGATCTCAGAAGTAGCAGCACTGCAAGCCTCGAAAGTCAGTCGGTTGGCTCAATGAATCGACCAAGGATCCGTCCACGGTCGAGAAAGGAAAACAAGTTTTATTATTACCCATAAATGGTGGGGATGGCCATCTTCATCTTGGGCAGAGCCTTGGGCGGCTTGGACGGTGCTGCGCGCGGGTGCTTGGGAGCCTTTCCAGTCAACATAGGAGAATAGGTCCGATGGTGTTTCGACGACTGCCCAACAGGAGCAGTCGCACTACCACGCCCCCGCGCTGGATCATGTGTGAGCTTGGATCGCCCCTCCGGGCGGGGGGGTTCAACCTCCTCCTCCTCCTCTTCGCTGGAGTCGACATCGTCGCCTCCCTCTCCTTCACCGTCGGACTCCCACTCGCCTTGATCGTCCCCGCTCTCACCTCCGCTCGCCT
This sequence comes from Triticum dicoccoides, assembly GCF_002162155.2. NCBI lineage: Eukaryota > Viridiplantae > Streptophyta > Magnoliopsida > Poales > Poaceae > Triticum > Triticum dicoccoides. Next base: position 626,797,056 of record NC_041382.1, read on the forward strand.
CCCCTTCCTCAATTGGCCCCTGTGCCCCATTGGGCGTCGAGTACATCTCAGTAGTCGCCTGAAAAACAACAGACAAGACAAAGGTCAATCGACCAACTCAAAGAAGACCAATGAAGAAAAACAAGATCTCAGTCGGGAGCATAGAGACATACCTGGTCCACGTCGTATGAGTTGTCGAGTGGAATTACCCTCCTGGCTCCTCGGGGGTTGTCCTTGTTTCCTGTGATGCTCGACAGCCACCCCTCCAGCATCTCATCAATGACCTCCTCCGGGTGGATCCGAGTGGTGTCGTCAAGACCCGAGTACAGCCACATCGGATGGTCACGAGCCTGGAGTGGTTGGATGCGCCTCCGGAGGAAGACCTGCAGCAAATCCATGCCCGTCACGCCCTCATGGACAAGCTCAACCACTCGACCGGCCAGCACTTTGACTTGGGCCCTTTCCTCCGGCGTCACTTTCAGAGAAGCAGGTTTTTCAGCTCGGTCGAGTGAGAAAGGGGGGAGACCAGTCGACTGTCCTGGGGTCACCTGGTCCTGACAGTAGAACCAGGTCGCCTGCCAGCCACGGACCGACTCTGGGAAAGTAATGGATGGAAAACAGCTCTTCCCCTCGTCTGGATCGCCAAGCCCCCGCACAACTGGATCACCTGCGTCCTCTCGTCACTTGACTTGGCCTTCTTGACCGATTGAGAACGGCAGGAAAAGATGTGCTTGAAAAGCCCCCAATGGGGGCGGCAACCCAAGAAAGCCTCACACATGGAAATGAAAGCGGCAAGGTATACAATGGAGTTGGGAGTAAAGTGGTGGAGCTGCGCTCCGAAGAAGTTCAAGAAGCTCCGGAAAAAAGGATGGGGCGGCAGAGAAAACCCTCGGTCAATGTGGGTGGCTAGGAGCACGCACTCACCATCGCGGGGTTGAGGTTCGATCTCTCTCCCCGGAAGACGCGCAGCCTCGTGGGGAATGACTCCCCCCTCGACCATGTCGTCGAGATCCTCTTGCCGAATCACTGACGGCATCCAATCGCCCTGGATCCAGCCCTTGGGCAGAGCGGACCTTGAGGAGGATCCGCCTCGAGCAGATCTTTTCCCCTTCCCCTGCGCCGCCGCCTTCTTCACGCGCTCCAGAGCGGAGGTCTTGCCCTTCGTCATCGTCGCCGGTGAAGTCTCGCACGGGCCTGCTATGCTGCGGCGAGATCGGAGGCGGCGGAAGGACTTGCGAAGGGAGAGAGGAAGAAGAAAGGAGGAGAAGAGAGTGCACTGCCTGGAAACCCCGAGCCGGTGATTTATAAGGGGCCGATCCCGAGTGGCTGAGTGGTAGGCCCAAACTATCCAGTCAAACCCTGCAGCGGACGCGCGCGCAGTTCGTGGCGAAAAAGGCGACGCGGGGATCAAGGAGCTTCCGCTTTATCGCTTCCGATTACTGCGGCCACTCCCGTCCCGCGCGCTTCCCAAAATCCGAAATCCCACGACTTCCACGGGCTGCAGAACAACTTGTCAAAACGGAAGACCCCGCCCGCGCCGACGCTCGGTATGTCACGAATAAAGAAATTCACTCGACGAAAGGTCTGGAATGGATCAAGGCAACTGAAAAAGGTTGACAACGTCATCCGTGACGATTGACCCAAAACGAGGCGCTCACGTAGCCCAAAGAACCAGTCGGAAAGATGTCCAACTCTTTCCCCACTCTAACCTTGATCCATTCGGGGGCTAATGATGAAGCCATGTACCTAGGGTAGGGGCACGGACCTGTCCAAGGAGCCCTACCCTAGGACATCCCTAGGAGAAGTCACCTTTCAATCGACTTGAAGGTATCCCACTCGACGGATTCAAGACACTCGACCAGAAAGCTATCACTCGACCATGAAGCCAACCACTCGACCGCCAGGAGACCTATAGTCACTCCGCAGGCAAACGGTCAGCTGTTAAGTAGTCTTTATGGTCATTATAGCACTTTATTAGGGGCGTTACCAGTAACGCGTGACCTTAAATGTACCTGAAAACCCTGCATTACTGAGGGCAGGAGGGGGCCAGCGAACTCTATATAAGCCACCCGCTCCTCAGTATGAAGGGTTCGCACCCCTGTTATTCACACGCCAGTAATCCAGTCGACCGCCTCCGGGCACCGAGACGTAGGGCTGTTACTTCCTCCGCGAAGGGCCTGAACTCGTACATCTTGGTGTGTTTACAACTTCCCAATAGCTGAGATCTAGCCTCTCCATACATACCCCCCTACATAACTGTCAGAGTTAGAACCACGACACTAGGCTCGTCAAGTTTAACCCAAGTATTATGCACGTGCCAAATTGGCTTGCACCTGTTTTATGTGAACGTAGAGCTTATCACACTCGATCATCACGTGGTGTCCCGGCACGATGAATTCTAGCAATGGTGCATACTCAGGGAGAACACTTATACCTTGAAATTTAGTGAGGGATCATCTTGTAATGCTACCGTCGTACTAAGAAAAATAAGATGCATAAAGGATAAACATCACATGCAATCAAAATATGTGACATGATATGGCCATCATCATCTTGTGCCTTTGATCTCCATCTCCAAAGCACCATCATGATCTCCATCATCGCCGGCTTGACACCTTGATCTTCATCGTAGCGTCATTGTTGTCTCGCCAACTATTGCTTCCACGACTATCGCTACTGCTTAGTGATAAAGTAAAGCAATTACATAGCGACTGCATTTCATACAATAAAGCAACAACCATAAGGCTCCTGCTAGTTGCCGACAACTTTTACAAAACATGATCATCTCATACAACAATTTATATCTCATCACGTCTTGACCATATCACATCACAACATGCCCTGGAAAAACAAGTTAGACGTCCTCTACTTTGTTGTTGCAAGTTTTACGTGGCTGCTACGAGATTCTAGCAAGAACCGTTCTTACCTACGCATCAAAACCACAAGGATTTTTCGTCAAGTGTGTTGTTTTAACCTTCAACAAGGACCGGCCGTAGTCAAATTAGATTAAACTAAATTTGGAGAAACAGACACCCGCCAGCCACCTGTGTGCAAAGCACGTCGGTAGAACCAGTCTCATGAGCGCGGTCATGTAATGTCGGTCCGGGACGCTTCATCCGACAATACCGCCGAATCAAAGTAAGACGTTGGTGGTAAGCAGTATGACTATTATCGCTCACAACTCTTTGTGTTCTACTCGTACATATCATCTACACATAGACCTGGCTCGTTTGCTACTGTTGGGGAACGTAGCATGCAATTTCAAAAAAATCCTTACGATCATGCAAGATCTATCTCGGAGATGCATAGCAACAAGAGGGGAGAGTGTGTCCACGTACCCTCGTAGACCAAAAGCGGAAGCGTTAGATTAACGCGGTTGATGTAGTCGAACGTCTTCACGATCCAACCGATCCAAGTAACGAACGTACAACACCTCTGTGCTCAGCACACGTTCAGCTTGATGACGTCCCTCAAACTCTTGATCCAGTAGAGGGCCGAGGGAGAGTTCCGTCAGCATGACAGCATGGTGACGGTGATGGTGATGTGATCTGTGCAGGGCTTCGCCTAAGCACTACGACGCTATAACCGGAGGAGTAAACTGTGGAGGGGGCACCGTCCACGGCTAAGAGAAATATTGGTATTCCTTTGGGGTGCCCCCGCCCCCGTATATAAAGGGGGAGGAGGAGGCCAGCGGCCATGAGGGGCACGCCAAGGGGGGATCCTACTTGGACTCCTAGTCCAAGTAGGATTCGCCCCCCTCCTTTCTCCACCGGAAGGAATAGGAAGGAGAGGGAGAGGGAAAGGGAAGGGGGGCCGCGCCCCCTCCTCCTTGTCCTATTCGGACTCCCTAGGAGGGGGGCGCGCACCACCCCCTGTGGGCTTCCCTATCTCTCCCTTTAGGACCATGTAAGCCCAACACTTCCTCGGGGGAGGGAGGGAGGGTCCGGTAACCCCTCGGTACTCCGAAAAAATACCCGAATCACACGGAACCATTCCGATGTCCGAATACTACCTTCAAATATATTAATCTTTACCTCTCGACCAATTCGAGACTCCTCTTCATGTCCGTGGTCTCATTCGGGAATCTGAACAAACTTCGGTCACCAAAACACATAACTAATAATACAAATCATCATCCACCATTAAGCGTGCGGACCCTACGGGTTCGAGAACTATGTAGACATGACCGAGACACATCTCCAGTCAATAACCAATAGCGGAACCTGGATGCTCATATTGGTTCCTACATATTCTACAAAGATCTTTATCGGTCAAACTGCATAACAACATACGTCATTCCCTTTGTCAACGGTATGTTACTTGCCCGAGATTCGATCATAGGTATCCTCATACCTAGTTCAATCTCGTTACCGGCAAGTCTCTTTACTCGTTCCGTAATGCATCATCCCGTAACTAACTCATTAGTCACATTGCTTGAAAGGCTTATAGTGATGTGCTTTATCGAGAGGGCCCAGATATACCTCTACGATATACGGAGTGACAAATACTAATCTTGATCTATGCCAACTCAACAAACACCATCAGAGACACCTGTAGAGCATCTTTATAATCACCCGGTTATGTTGTGACGTTTGATAGCACATGATACGTCTCCAATGTATCTAATTTTCCAAAAACCTTTGCCCTTGTGACTCTAACTTGCATGATTTGAATGGAACTAACCCGGACTGATGATGTTTTCAGCAGAATTACCATGGTGTTATTTTTATGCAGAAATAAAAGTTCTTAGAATGACCTGAAAATCCACGGTGACACGTTTTGAAATTAATAAAAAATACTGGTGAAAGAATCAGCATCAGGGGGTCCACACCCTGTCCATGAGGGTGCAGGGCGCCCCCCTCCCCTGGGGCGTGCCCCCCTGCCTCGTGGGCCCCCTGGGACTCCACCGACCTCAACCCCAACTCCATATATTCACTTTCAGGGAGGAAAAAATTGGGGAGAATGATTCATCGCATTTTGTGATACGGAGCCGCCGCCAAGCCCTAATTTTCCTCGGGAGGGCTGATCTGGAGTCCGCCCGAGGCTCCAGAGAGGGGAATCCGTCGTCATCATCAACCTTCCTCCATCACCAATTTCATGATGCTCTCCGCCGTGCGTGAGTAATCCCATCGTAGGCTTGCTGGACGGTGATGGGTTGGATGAGATTTACCATGTAATCGAGTTAGTTTTGTTAGGGTTTGATCCCTAGTATCCATTATGTTCTAAGATTGATGTTGCTATGACTTTGGTATGCTTAATGCTTGTCACTAGGGCCCGCGTGCCATGATTTCAGATCTGAACCTATTATGTTTACCTGAATATATGTGAGTTCTTGATCCTATCTTGCAAGTCAATAGTCACCTACTATGTGTTATGATCCGGCAACCCCGAAGTGACAATAATCTGGACCACTCCCGGTGATGACCGTAGTTTGAGGACTTCATGTATTCACTAAGTGTTAATGCTTTGGCCCGGTACTCTATTAAAAGGAGGCCATAATATCCTTTAGTTTCCAATAGGACCCCGCTGCCACGGTAGGGTAGGACAAAAGATGTCATGCAAGTTCTTTTCCATAAGCACGTATGACTATATTCGGAATACATGCCTACATTACATTGATGAACCAGAGCTAGTTCTATGTCACCCTATGTTATAATTGTTGCATGAGGAATCGCATCCGACATAATTATCCATCATTGATCCATTGCCTACGAGCTTTTCACATATTCATCTTTACTTAGTTACTTTTCCGTTGCCACTATTACGGTTGCTACAAAAACTGCTAATGTTACTTTTGCCACCGTTACTTCCATACTACTTTGCTACCAAATACTTTGCTGCAGATATTAAGTCTTTCAGGTGTGGTTGAATTGACAACTCAACTGCTAATACTTGAGAATATTCTTTGGCTCCCCTTGTGTCGAATCAATAAATTTGGGTTGAATACTCTACCCTCGAAAATTGTTGTGATCCCCTATACTTGTGGGTTATCAGCACACAAGGTGTTCCTCCGGTATTCGGGAGTTGCACAATCTCATAGTCAGAGGAATATGTATAAGTCATGAAGAAAGCAATAGCAATAAAACTAGATGATCATAATGCTAAGCTAACGGATGGGTCTTGTCCATCACATCATTCTCTAATGATGTGATCCCGTTCATCAAATGACAACACATGTCTATGGTCAGGAAACTTAACCATCTTTGATTAACGAGCTAGTCAAGTAGAGGTATACTAGGGACACTCTGTGTTGTCTATGTATTCACACATGTACTAAGTTTACGGTTAATACAATTCTAGCATGAATAATAAACATTTATCATGATATAAGGAATGTAAATAACAACTTTATTATTGCATCTGGGCATATTTCCTTCACTTGCACTAGTGAAAGTATGAACCCTAGGCCTTGTTTCCAAGCATTGCAACACCATTTTCGCTCACTTTTACCACTTGCTACCTTGCTGTTATTATATTTTAAGATTACAAAAACCTATATTTACCATCCACATTACACTTGTATCACCACCTCTTCGCCGAACTAGTGCACCTATACAATTTACCATTGTATTGGGTGTGTTGGGGACAGAAGAGACTCTTTGTTATTTGGTTGCAGGATTGCTTGAGAGAGATCAACTTCATCCTACGCCTCCCACGGATTAATAAACCTTAGGTCAACCACTTGAGGTAAATTTGCTATTGTCCTACAAAACTTTGCGCTTGGAGGCCCAATACGAGTCTGCAAGATGAAGGTTGCATAGTAGACATCAGTGTGAAAGAGAACCAGCTTTTGTTTGACTAAAAGGCTTAGAGACTTAATGAGGTAGCTTCTAGAAAACTCTCGTTGGAGGTGGTTGGTAGTCACTAGTACAGCGAGCTCCTAAAAATGGTTTTAACCCCTTTCTGCGACGGCATTTGGAACCGTCACCAAGTGAGTGTGGGCGATAGGGGGTCCTTCCCACCCGACCCAGAAACCGTCGGGGATATGCGCTCCTGGCACAACGTTCGACAAAATGAGGTCGTGTGCGACTGACGAATGCTCAAATACGGAAATACGTATAGTAGAGCTAAAAATACAATTATACGACGAAATTGTTTCCGGTCGCAAGTACATCCCACATAGTCAGTCCCCGCTAAATGTTTTTGTTCTTATGTACATCCCATACAGTCGCTCCAAGGAAAACGTTTCCGTTCACAGGTACATCACACACAATTTTTCCCGTTAAATCGCTTGCTTTATTGAATATATCACACACGGTCCGTGGAAGAAACTGTTGGCAAAGGCTGTCCATCACACACAGTTTTCATGTGGTAAACGTTTGCGCAAGGTGGCCTAACACAAACAGTTTTCAAGAGAAAGTCGTGTGTGATTGTTCATTGCTCCAACACGGTTTATTCCTAGAAACCATGTGCATTGCCTGAGGTCATCGCTCATAGTATTTTTTCAACAACCGTTTGCAATAGCAAAACCCAATTAGTAGGCTAATTATCCGATTATTCATAATCCATTTATTAATCTAATTGACAGTTCATATTAAGCACACAATATATTTCATTTTCATCACTGAAATACATCAGAGTACAACATCATATAGCTTCAGCACTCAGCTACCCCATTACACAACTACACCAGGACCAAGTTTCACATGCAACATATATAACCTTTCAAAATTAGCATCATAGACGGTACATAGACAGATGTATCTCATCTGGAAAACTGCTGAAGCAGAAGGCGAATATTGAGCCTTCATTGATGTTGAAGGTCTTTGTAAATTTAGGCCAGTGCCTATGGATGATTGACCGTCCATCCTTCCTCCTCTTCAGGAACACTTCAATATTGAACCATCAATGTTGTATGAATACCTTCCTCGCCTCCTGACCATACAGGTGGTTTGAGAGGTAATCATCAGTGAACTGCTTTGGAAAGGCCTGAAAACAAGGATGTGCATAAATATCTTCTCTATATTGGAAATGGGGCAAAGGAATAAAAATGGCAAGGTATAATAGTTAGTATCATCCTGTAGTGAACTGATGTCTTCTTCATTGTGCAGACAAAGATCTTGTTGTTTTTTTGTTGCTAATTTCTTTATCCTAACAATCTTTCCAAGTTTCTTGACTTGATTGATATTCATGGACAACTCATTTCCCCATATGCAAAAGGGTCGAACAATGGGCCAAAACCTCTGACAGCAGGACCTACATGTGCAAGACCAAATTGTTAAAAACCTCAATATTAGAATGGTTCCTGCAATTGCACAATAATGTGCTATTAGACAACGGACCATGCATGGCTAACCTCGATTGTAAACCTCAGTGCTTCCCATTATTTCCCTGCAACACATATAAGGTAGTTAGTCATCAGGTTACGTAAGGTTTCACATGCTATCAGTAAAATATGTTGATGAAAAATAATCACATTGCAGATTCATCGGATAAATTGAAGCCACACAGAAAACCCATTTATCCAAACCAAGCATGATTGAGAACTAGAAAATATAACACTTGTATATGTTTCTCATGTATTAAGTGCAGCCAAATTCGATTTATACCTCACATGCACAACAATACAAAATTCTACCCACGACAATTGGACATCACATTGCAGAATTGAACCAAGCAGTTAACTAAACACCACAACAAATGAACCAAACATTAACTAAGCACCACATTGCACAATATAACATACTCCTAATAGAAGATCAGACAGTTAACCAAACAGTTAACTACAACCAATTGTAGCAATTGTATTGTTTCTCATGTATTTACTACAGCCAAATTCAATTTATTCCTCACATGGTATACAATAACAGAATGCACCCACAATTTTGTAAAGATAGATTTGATTTATTTCTCACATGGAAGACAATACAAAATTGCAGCCTGAAGAATTGAACATCACATTTGGAGAATTGAACCAAACAGATAACTGAAGACGACAACTAATTAACAAAATAGTTAATAAGTGAGCACCACACTACACAACATATAGAACATATACACTAGAGCAACAGATTGCATGTTAAAATTAGATAGCACAATTCACTAGAATTTGTGAAGGAAAGGCAGGAGCAGCACATGCAACGGGTAAACCAAGCATGCTTAATCGACGTAGCTAGCAAATGGCAAGGTGCTCCTTCAACATCCGGGGGTCGGCACGAATGGCATCCATCGCGACCTCATTCGCGCGTGCGGCTGCGATTTGCTTCTCCCCTGCCAAATGCTCCTTGAGGTCGCTATACTGCGTGCACCCTGGCTTAGGCCGACGCTTATTTGGTGGAGGGGTCGGTGATTTGGGTGGAAGGTGTCGCGCTCGTGCCGGTGGTAGGGGCATGTGGGATGTGGAAGGAGGAGGAGGAGGATAGGGGTCGCATGTGGATTGCCTGCCTAGATAGGCAAGGCCGATGAGCGTGAAGGAGGGTCGCCGACGAGGAGGCGGCGGCGTTGCAAGCAAGGAGTGAAGGTTTCAACTTGGAAACGAAGGCGGAAAGAGGGGAAATGTGGCTTTTGGTAAGGGGGAGGGGCGGGGAGGTAGATATTTCCGTGGAAGCCGAAAAATTTGGAATCACTTCAGCCAAAAAGCTGGCGCGCACAGTGTCATCAGACACGGTCCCTTATTCAGAACTGTGTACGATATGTGAACATCACAAACAATTCAGATAGCTTAACCCGTGTGTGTTGAGTTTGAACGTCAAAAATTTTGGTTCGAATTTCCCTAGTTACAGTGGTCATCCACGTCATTGCATAATTTGGGTACCCAAAGGAGAGTAACTATGTGTGATCTACTTGATTTATAGTACTATACACCGACGGTGCTCCAAGATATTTTGTGCTGCATCTCACATGGTTGGTGATAATAAACTGTGTGCGATATACTTGATTTATCGTCTTGATCATTTGAATTACGTAATAGGGTCACAGCTACAAAGGATGGTGTTTGAATTGTTAGAACTTTTATCTGCAGTGAACCTGCAACTATAGGTGTGTCATCAAAAAATTGGAATTATTCAGGGTTCGTTTGTACATTTTTATACATTAACTGGGTTTTCCAGGCATTTTATGTGCATAATTCAAATTTGAAAAACATGCACATGCTCCAATGCATATAAACTTATTGAAAAACCAAATATGTGTCCTTGGTTGCATGCTTAGGTCCCATGCAAGAAATAAGAATGAATTTCAAACACCCTGCCACCGTCACTCGGCCGCAAACATTGAGATACCTGGTTTTTAAATTCTAGTAAATCCCAAACTCGTCTAAAATTCATGAAACTTGGCATGCTATCATGTCGCGGCATCAACATGCCGTGGTAAAATTTTTGTCCCATTTGGGGCAGATTTGGGTATAAGCTTCTCACAAACCAGAGCTTCTCAAAACAAGCGTGATGGTTTCGGTAGGGAATGTGCCACCTTTGGGGATGGAACGATATCTGTTGCCTCTTATTGCTTTCAAAAAAATTCAAGTGTCAACATAGAACAACAAGAGTGTTGTGTTCAATTTTGGATTTTTTTGGGGTTCCTTTGGACATTTTTATGCATTAACTGAGTTTCCAATGCATTTATGTGCATAATTCAAATTTGAACTACATGCACATGCTCCATTGCATATAAATTGGTTGAAAATTAAAATCTTTGTCCTTGGATGCATGCTTAGGTCCCATGCAAGAAATGGGAATGAATTTCAAACACCAGGGCACTGTTGATTGCCTGCAAAACATTGAGATGCCTGGTTTTTAAATTATAGTAAATCCAAAACTCGTCTGAAATTCATGAAACTTGGCATGCTATCATGGAGGGGCATCGACATGTCGTGGTACAAATTTTGTCCCATTTGGGGCAGGTTTGGGTATATGCTTCTCACAAACCAGAGCTTCTCACAACAAGCATGATGGTTTTCGGTAGGGAACGTCCCACCTTTGGGAACGAAATGATATCCATTTGCCTCTTATTGCTTTCAATTTTTTTTCTCGTGTCAAAATAGAACAACAGGAGTGTTGTGTGAATTTTTGTGAATTTTCAGGGTTCATTTGGACATTTTTATGCATTGACTGAGTTTTCAATGCATTTATGTGCATAATTGAAATTTGAACTACATGCACATGCTCTAGTGCATATAAATTGGTTGAAAAATCAAATCTGTGTCCTTGGGTGCATGCTTAGGTCCCATGCAAGAAATGGGAATGAATTTCAAACACCACGGCACCGTTGATTGCCGGCAAAACATTGAGATGCCTGGTTTTTAAATTCTAGTAAATCCAAAACTCTTATGAAATTCATGAAACTTGGCATGCTATCATGGAGCGGCTTCAACATGTCGTGGTACAAATTTTGTCCCATTTGGGGCACGTTTGGGTATGTGCTTCTCACAACAAGCATGATGGTTTTCAGTAGGGAACGTCCCACCTTTGGGGACGAAACGATATCCATTGCCTCTTATTGCTTTCAATTTTTTTTCTCGTGTCAACATAGAACAACAGGAGTGTTGTGTGAATTTTTGTGATTTTTTCGGGGTTCGTTTGGACATTTTTATGCATTAACTGAGTTTTCAATGCATTTTTGTGCTTAATTCAAATTTGAACTACATGCACATGCTCCAGTGCATATAAATTGGTTGAAAAATCAAATCTATGTCCTTGGGTGCATGCTTAGGTCCCATGGAAGAAATGGGAATGAATTTCAAACACCAGGGCACCTATGATTGTCGGCAAAACATTGAGATGCCTGTTTTTAAAATTCTAGTAAATCCAAAACTCGTCTGATATTCATGAAACTTGGCATGCTATCATGGAGCTGCATCAACATGCCGTGGTACAAATTTTCTCCCATTTGAGGCAGGTTTGGGTATATGCTTCTCACAAACCGGAGCTTCTCACAACAAGCATGATGGTTTTCGATAGGGAACGTCCCGCCTTTGGGGACGAAACGATATCCATTGCCTCTTGTTGCTTTCAATTTTTTTCCTCGTGTCAACATAGAACAACAGGAGTGTTGTGTGAATTTTTTTGATTTTTCAGTGTTCGTTTGGAAATTTTTATGCATTAACTGAGTTTTTAATGCATTTATGTGCATAATTCAAATTTGAACTACATGCACATGCTCCAATGCATATAAATTGGTTGAAAAATCAAATGTGTGTCCTTGGGTGTGTGCTTAGGTCCCATGCAAGAAATGGGAATGAATTTCAAACACCAGGGCACCGTTGATTGCTGGCAAAACATTGAGATGCCTGGTTTTTAAATTCTAGTAAATCCAAAATTCTGTTAACCATTCATGTGATGCCATGTGTCTTGGTTTTAATGGCTATAGGAGGTGTCATGCGGATAGTTTCTTGACCTTGACTGAATGGGAGGTGTGAAAGCATCATCCGGTGCGCAGGCTGACCGAGAGGCATGCAAGCTATCCTCGAGTGCGTAGGCTCACTAGGAAGCGTGCGAGCTGTACGTTGCGCAGGCTCACTGGGAAGCAAGCCCTTTGACTTCCATGGCCACCCGCCTTGCTCGCATCCTCTTCATTAATGGCGCCCAAGCCACAGTTTAATTCGCTTTTTAAATATAAAACACTCGTCGCAAACGTTTTAGTTAGAACACCCGTATGCAAACCGACAGCTTCCCTGGGAAGCCAAGAGAAAATGTGCCGAGCAGGATTTGGTCGGTGTTTTGGGAACGGGGGTCCCCAGACTTGCCTGCCTGCGGTGTGGCTCAAAATGGGGCCCAGCACGGCCCATCTTCATCAACATAGACCCAAGACCCTCGCGAGGGGCCAAGCCTCGCGGGGCGGATGACACGGAGCTTCCTCAGGCACGGCCTCATCAGGCTGGCTCGCGAGGAGGCGGAGAGATCAAGGTGGGGTACCTCACGAGGTGCCCGTGACGCAAGCCATGATGACCAAGGGTGCCAGGCGGGCGCCAGCCCGCGCACTGTCCTCCTTTCCTCTTTGGTGCAAAGGGAGCAAGCGCAGGCGAGAGCATCAAGCAAAGGCACCCGTTTTGGTGCAACGAGACCAAGACCAGTCCAACGGCAGGGAGGAAGTCATTGTGGAGCCCAAGCCAGCGTCACCACCAAAGCCTTTGGCAGGCGAGGACCAACTTTAGTCAGGATAAGTGTACCAGATGTTCCCCTTCAAAATGGCCAATTGTTGGCGCCCTTCCAGCTCAATATTTTGGAAGAGGCCCAGGGCCTTTGCCTATGAATAGGACTAGCCACCCCCAGGGTAGAGGGGTCGAAATGGAAATCAGAGAGAGAATCGAGAAGAGAGAGAGAGAGAGAGAGAGAGAGAGAGAGAGAGAGAGAGAGAAGGGCGACTGAACTCCTCCTAGCAGTTGATCCCCCCAGCCAAGAACAGACCCTCGCGAGGCTGTTCTTCCTTGTATTGCTCATCATCATCAACCCAAGAGGCAATCCACCACACCACACACTGGAGTAGGGTATTACACCACAACGGTGGCCCGAACTAGTATAAACCCTGTGTCTCTTGTGCTGTTCTTTCCATAGCTCAGATCTTAGCGAGGCAGAGGGGTGCAGGTAGGTAGAAGGCGAAATCTCCGCGCGCACCCCAGTGTTTGAACCTCAAGGGTCTGCCAGAACCTGAAATCCGACATTTGGCACGCCAGGTAGGGGTGCGCCGGAATTCGTCTTCCACCACCCCGTTCTCCTCCGACCATCGCGTCCATGTCTGACGCTCGTCGGGCCCGCGCCGAGCGCCGGGCCGCTCTTTCTTCCCGCGTCGCCCAGACGGCTCCTGTCGGCGGGCGTCCTGGCCGTTCCCCGTCACCTGCCGTCAACGCCGCCACCGTCCCGGCGGGGGACGAGCAGCAAGCGTCGTCTCAGCATCCGTCTGTGCGGCAAGACGGCCGCACCGCTACTCCCTCGCTCACCCCAGTTGGTTCTTCATCTCGCGCGCTCCGTGCACCCATGGAGGCTCGAGCTGCACTCATCGCGGCAAACGAGCTCCTGCGCTACCGTCCCGTCGATGACGTTTGTGAAGAATGGCTCAACCGCGTCACCGAGCTCGTCCGCGCCGCAGGGGGCTCTCCTGCGCCGTCCATTCCGCTGCACCGCACCCCGCCCCACGCGGGCGACGAAGCTCCGGCGGTGCCCCAGCCGCCTCCCCCTCAAGAAGGCGCCATGGCTCCAAGGCGCATGGTCCCTGGGCGGAACCCGCTCCGTCAGGTGCCAGCGCAGCAAGAGCAGAGCTGCCAAGAAGTCCCTCGCCTGCAAGAAGCTGCCCGGGCGCTCTCTGCTCCAGCACGTCGCGACCATGCTCCTGCTCCCGCATGTCAAGACCCCGCGCTACTCCCAGCTGTAGCGCATGGGGACATGCAAGACCAAGCTCTCTGTCACCCAAGGCCTCCCGTGGCCACAGCAGGCTCCCGTGCCTTCACCACCGAGCTACGCAGCGTCGCGTGGCCCGGCAAGTTCAAGCCAGACCTGTCTCCTCGTTACGACGGCACGGCCGACCCTGCGGAGTTCCTCCAGCTCTATGAACTGGGCATCGAAGCTGCCAATGGAGACGAGAAGGTCATGGCGAACTGGTTTCCCATGGCGCTCAAGGACGGGGCCCGCACCTGGCTCCTAAACCTGGCTCCAGGCACAATCTCCTCCTGGGACGAGATGCGCACCCGCTTCATCGCCAACTTCCAAGGCACTCGTGACCGGCCACCCGCCGTGAGCGACATGCGCCGCAAAAAGCAACAGCCCGGGGAGACCGTGCAGAAGTACATCCAGTGCTTCAACAATGCACGCCTCAAGATTCCCAAGGTAACCGAGGAGGCCATCATCTCAGCCTTCTCCGACGGCGTGCACGATGTCAAGATGAAGGAGGAGCTGGCGATACATGAAGACCTGTGCACTTCCATGGAGTTGTTCAACTTGGCAATCAAGTGCGCCATGGCTGAGGAAGGGCGTCTCTCCCTCCTCGAGCTGCCTGCCGCAGACCCAGAAGAGAAGAAGCCCAAGGCCAAGGATGTGAAGCACAAGGGGGCTGCCGTGCTTCCAAGGGCAGTCGGTACTGTGTGTACCACGACCTCCACACCCTCAACACCAACGAATGTCAAGAGCTCCGAGCCGTGCGAGAAGGAAGGATCGGTCGTCGCCCTGACCACAGTGACTGGGGCTATGGTCGAGGAGGAGGAAGGAACACAGGATGCTGGGAAGACCGCTGCCCGCGCCAAGGGTGGCGCGATCAACCTCGCGAGGATCGCTGGCAAGACCCGCCTCGCGAGGGAGACTGGAGG
Organism: Triticum dicoccoides; assembly: GCF_002162155.2. NCBI lineage: Eukaryota > Viridiplantae > Streptophyta > Magnoliopsida > Poales > Poaceae > Triticum > Triticum dicoccoides. The sequence goes on from NC_041382.1 coordinate 626,812,264, forward strand.
GATCAGCCTCGCGAGGATCGCCCGCAAGGCAACGCAGGCCTCCCTTCGCTGCCTCCGCAGCCAAGGAGAAACGAGGACCGCCATCAGGACGAGGGGGCTGGGGGCTTCCAGGAGCCACACGCGATCGCCTGCATCCTGGGCGGGGCTCAAGCCCCAGCCTCTCAACGCATCTTCAAGCAGTTCGCCCGCGAAGTGAATGCAGTCCTCCCCAAGCTCGAAGCCACGCGCCCTCTCAGGTGGTCGGCGTGCGCCATCACGTTCAACTCAGCAGATCAGCTCAAGTGTGTGGACATAGCCGGAGTCCTCCCGATGCTTTGTTCCCCAATCATCAGCAACGTGGTGGTCACCAGGACCCTCATCGATGGCGGGGCAGGGCTCAACGTCCTGTCCGTGGAAACATTCAACAATCTCCAAGTGCCCTACAACCAGCTTCAGCCAACCAAGCCTTTCTCCGGAGTCACCGACGGCTCCACGGTCCCGATTGGGCAGGTCCGCCTCCCTGTCACCTTCCGGGCACGCGACAACTACCGCACCGAGCTCATCGACTTTGACGTCGCTCACATTCGCCTGCCGTACAATGCCATCCTTGGGTACCCAGCGCTGGCCAAGTTCATGGCCGTAACTCACCACGGCTACAACGTCCTCAAGATGCCAGGAAGTGGCGGAGTCATCACGGTGCCCTATGAAGAGAAGGACGCGGCGTGTTCCCTGGAACGAGCCTTTCAGGCCGCATCACTGGAAGACCCGGATCGCGGAAGCAGGAGGCTTCCCGAGACCACCCCCAAGAAGAAGAAGACATCGTCCGGCCCAGCCCCTCAGGAGGCAGGCCCCTCAGGGCCCGTGCCTACCCAGGGGGAACCTCCTTCCATTGCATAGGAAAGCGCGCCCGGCGCCCTCCTCAAGCAGGGCTCGAGGGCTCTCCCTTGGAGGGCCACCGACCTGGCTAAGGTCACGAGGGAGGCGCTTGGGAACCACATGGAGGCGTGTTTCGAAGCACGTTTCCCTCAAGAAGGAGTAAGGCAAGGAGGGCCAGACCCTCAGGAGTTCGTCAGCAAGGCCATTCAGGAGCTACAGGAGTCAAGAGTCATGAAAAGCGGCCGCCGCCTACCAGCCGTGGCTCCCCATCCAGGCGAGGATGGTGGGCTGTGCATCTGCATCGACATACCAGGGCTCAATCGAGTCGCCTCTCTAGAGCGCCTCTGGCCCTCGCGAGTGGGGCGCTGCGAAGGTCCACCCCACATCTACTTTCGCATGCCTTACGGCTTGCCGAACGCGGCTGCCGCGTACCAGCGCCTCATGAGGGGCATCATGGAGGCTCAAGAGGCCAGGCGTTCCGCAGCCCTGGCAGAGATGGAGATGGTCCGCGAGGAGCCACCAGCGCCTCCGGAGCCTCCCGAGGCCCCTGGGCCTGGGGGCTCATGAGGACCGGCTTCCGCAGCCCACCGAGTCTACTACACCAACACTCCTTCGTCCTCAACATCATCAGGTGACATCTTTCAAGTTTCATTTCCAGCTGGGAGCGCCCCCCAGGGCTGCATTATTCCCAGGCCGCGTGGGTCCGTCCCTGCGGCATGTATCCCTTTTATTTCATGTTGTTAGCTTACTTTGTTGGGGGCGCCCCACGGGCTGCATCATCCCCAAGTCGCTCAGGCCTGACCCAGTGATGTCCGCCTTCCTAGCATCTATTTGAATGAATCCACTCCTTTGCGGCTAATGTGTTTGACCTAGCTGCCCGCTCAACTGACGCCAACTGACGGAGCTGCTCCCAAACGGCATGACGCTTACGCATGGGTCCGTCCCTGCAACGCCGACAAACCTGAATGGCTGAGCTCTGGCTGCGGCAGCCCCGCATGGCACCACCTCGTCAAGCCTTCAGTGCCTCATCGCCCCTCGGAAGCAACCAACGGCTGACTGTGAAGATTAGCCTTTTTGGAAAAGGCCCAGAGCCTGTGAAGAAGGCGGATGCCTGTGAAGATTATCCTTTTTGGAAAAGGCCCAGAGCCTGTGAAGAAGGCGAATGCCTGTGAAGATTATCCTTTTTGGAAAAGGTCCAGAGCCTGTGAAGAAGGCGAATGCCTGTGAAGATTATCCTTTTTGGAAAACGCCCAGAGCCTGTGAAGAATATCCTTTTTGGAAACGGCCCAGAGCCTGTGAAGAAGGCGAATGCCTGTGAAGCTGTCGTGTTTTGGAAAAGGCCCAGAGCCTGTGAAGAAGGTGAATGCCTAAGAAGCTGTCGCATTTGGGAAAGGGCCCGGAGCCTGTGAAGAGGGAAAATGCCCGTGAAGCCTGCTTCCCCCAAGAAAGGCCCGGAGCCTGTGAAGAAGGCCAACGCCTGTGAAGCTCGCCGCCCGTGACACTGTCACGTAATAATGAGTTGGGGCTATACACGCCCCGGAGTCTCAGGAGCGCCGGCCTCAGGCCCTGGGGCTCCCTCCCACGCCCAGTGGCAGCACTTAGCTCCGCGCTGGTGAGAAGACATCGAAGACTAGATTAGGTGCCGGACACGGCTTTTTCATTTGCTTTCCGCAATTGGCTTGTTCATTCTCATTCGAAGTTTTATTGAAGCTGTTGCTCTCCTGCCTCAATTTCTCTTATGCAAGGCCTCGCGAGGGGGGCAGCCGAGCGCCCTCGCGAGTGTTCCTGTCCTAGTCGTTCAAAGGTTTCGCGACCTAGGTCCATTACAGGAGCACCCCTCCAGTCTGTGCCCCACGGGCACCGCGACATGAACACAGGGCCTGGGTCGGTCGCCCCCGACGGCTGGGGCCGGGAACTATCCATGAGCGGGCACGTAGCCGGAAGGCACGGTAACGGAAGCAAAGCGATGATTAACAGCAATAACCCAAACACGCCCCCGCGTGGCTCCACGCTACTGTCTTTTTACGCAGGAAAAAGGAAAAGAAAGAACAAATCAGACGCAACTCACCTCACACCGGCCTGCAGGGAAGACTCGAGCTGCCTCCGGGGCTCAGGCAGACTCCCTCTCGCGCTTCACCAAGGCACGACGGCGGGCAGACATGCTACCACCTCCCAAGCAGGTATGACGGCGTGGAGGCTGACCGCGGCCACCGCTAGAAGAGTCGCCGCCTGAAGAAGAACTGGTGAAGCTTGGGGAACCCTGAGCGCCGCCAATCACGCGAGCGCTATCCTCTCCATCATCGCTGGGGCTGGGTTCCCGGCCGCGGTCGTCGTCCTCAGGGCAGCACCCTGCGCGGCGACCATCTTCCCCAAACACCCTCACGTAGAGAGTGGCATCGCCTTCAAACTTGAAGTGCAGGGTGCACCGACGGCTTAGGCCACGCGCGCGGGTAAACGTCTACCAACCGCGGGTCAAGGCCAGGCTCCCGGTTGCGGAGACCTCCAGTGAAGCCCATGAGGCCCGGCTGCAGCAGCCGTCTGCCTGAAGCCAGAGGCCGCCCAGGGCGCCGGCCGGGAGCTCGCCGAGGAGGAAGCGAGGAAGTTGAAGCCAGGTTCTAGTCGGCTCCGCTGACCACACAACGAACTCCGGCAGCACCTCTACAGCGCGAAAGCGCGGCCTAGGGGAACGCGTGACCGAAGCGCGCCCCCCGGCCGCAGCAGTCCGCCCGTCACCGTGTTGGAATCATCTCCACGGCCGCGGGGAGCTGCCGTGGTGGCCACAGGATCTTTGCGGGGGCGCCCTCGGCCGCGCTTGGGCAGGGGAGAGGCAGGCTCAACCTGGCGAGCCTTCCCCTTCTCTGCAGCCAAGAACCTCCTCGACGGGGCCATGAAGAAGAAGGAGAAGCAAGGGGGGATGAACTGGAAGGGCGCGCGCCGATCCGTACTTATAGCCGGCGAGGGCCAACTGCCGGCCCCATGATCGCAGGTAATCATGACTCGCCTTGCATGCAGGGACTTGTCCAATCCGTGCAGTTGCCGAGGCGCCGTGGGGAAGTGGAGACGCCCACGTCCAATCAACCGCCACGCGGCGCCCAAGGCCGCAGGCTGTTAGCGCCCGCGGCGCTTCGCTCTTGCCCTTTCGCCTCCCTACACGGCCATGTCCGGGCGCGCCTTGGGCCCGGGGGCTACTGTCGGTGTTCTGGGAACGGGGGTCCCCAGACTTGCCTGCCTGCGGCCTACGGCGTGGCTCAAAAGGGGGCCCAGCACGGCCCATCTTCATCAACACAGACCCAAGACCCTCGCGAGGTGCCAAGCCTCGCGGGGCGGACGACACGGAGCTTCCTCAGGCACGGCCTCATCAGGCTGGCTCGCGAGGAGGCGGAGAGATCAAGGCGGGGTACCTCAGGAGGTGCCGGTGATGCAAGCCATGACGACCAAGGGTGCCAGGCGGGCGCCAGCCCACGCAGTGTCCTCCTTTCCTCTTTGGTGCAAAGGGAGCAAGCGCAGGCGAGAGCATCAAGCAAAGGCACCCGTTTCAGTGCAACGAGACCAAGACCAGTCCAACAGCAGGGAGGAAGTCATTGTGGAGCCCAAGCCAGCGTCACCACCAGAGCCTTTGGCAGGCGAGGACCAACTTTAGTCAGGATAAGTGTACCAGATGTTCCCCTTCAAAATGGCCAATTGTTGGCGCCCTTCCCGCTCAATATTTGGGAAGAGGCCCAGGGCCTTTGCCTATAAATAGGACTAGCCACCCCTAGGGTAGAGGGATCAAAATGGAAATCAGAGAGAGAATTGAGAAGAGAGAGAGAGAGAAGGGCGACTGAACTCCTCCTAGAAGTTGATCCCCCAGCCAAGAACAGACCCTCGCGAGGCTGTTCTTCCTTGTATTGCTCATCATCATCAGCCCAAGAGGCAATCCACCACACCACACACTGGAGTAGGGTATTACACCACAACGGTGGCCCGAACCAGTATAAACCCTGTGTCTCTTGTGTTGTTCTTTCCATAGCTCAGATCTTAGCGAGGCAGAGGGGTGCAGGTAGGTAGAAGGCGAAATCTCCACGTGCACCCCAGTGTTCGAACCTCAAGGGTCTGCCGGAACCTGAAATCCGACAGATTTCTGCAACTCTTGATCGCAAACGATTTAGATAGAACACCCATATGCAAAGTGAGAGCAGCGCAGGATTTGTACATCCCTTCAACGCAAATGGTTGTTTTGGATGACCCGTGTGCAACCACGTACAAACAATTTGGTAAGATTTGCATCTGTCATATTGGGTATGTTGCCATTTGTCAAACTGGAAAGATTTACATTTGTTGATCTAGTAACGTTGCCATTTGTCAATCCTTGTAACAGTGTGATTTGTTAAAATATGCAGCTAGAAATCATTAGCACTATGTAATTTTTGCAACTAAAATTTAGTAATTAAGCATACATTTCATTCATAGATGAAGCAGTCATTCTTAATTTATACAAACAGTTCAACTCGACAGCTGAACCGACCAAACTTCTCCCCAATTGTTTCCAACCACGTATCGAAATAGCTAGTTCAACTATATATACTAGCTAATTTTAAGTACGTTGTACAGTTCGACCACACATCTATAGTTAGATGAACTGAACAAAATAGCCCCTAAATACTACTACTACCACGGAGGGGCTTTGCTACTTCCGGCAGCTTCTCCTCTGCCGAGCATGCTCAGTAAGAGCAGAGGAGGAGCAGGAGCCTACCGACGAGCTGGACAAATGTAATACGGTACCTGTCACTGCTGCACGTTCAGCGACGCTCGCCAGCTCGAACGCCCGCTGCCGCTCCATACGATCCCTCTCGAAGCGGCCGGACTGCTAGTAGATCTCCTGATTCCTCGCCTCTACATGCTGCGGCCACGGCTGCGGTTGCTCGATGAGGCGCTCATCCTCCTCCCGCAGGAACTCAATGTAGTGTGCAAGGTTGTTGGCGCACGTGCGGGCCTCCACCTCCGCCTTCCTCCTTTGAGCGACAGTGGCGGAGTGGGTCATGATCCCGGCGGTCGATGGTGGGCTGGCGGCCACGGTGGCCGACGATGGGGTGGCGGCCACGACCACCACCTCCCGCCTTCCGGTCGCGGTGGCAGAGCGGGTGATGGCCACGGCGGCCGGTAGTGGGCTGGCAGCCACGACGACCACCTCCCGCCTTCGAGCCGCGGCGGTAGAGCGGGAGATGGCCCTGGCTTTCGACGATGGTGTGGCGGCAACGACGGTCGGCAATAGCTGCCGGCGGGTAGCGGTGGCGGAGCATGTGGTGGGTGTTCCACACACACCCAACAGGCATGCCACGTGCACTGCACTACACCGGGGACTGCGCCACCACCGCGGTGTAGCCTCCCAGCTGGAGCTGTCCTCTGATGATGGCGGAGTGGCTGAGCGACGATGATGGACCGGTGCCATTGGCTATTGTGGGAGAAGCAGGCGAGATAAGATACAGGGAGGGAGGGGAAAATGCGACGCAGGACTCGCCGGCTGTGAGGGTTTTTATAGCAGGCCGACAAGCATTGCGATTTTGGGGGATTTCACCGAGTCGGGTGGGAAGCTTGCGCGGGAACCTGCAAGGTAGCGTGGGAACAGGCTCACCGATGATTCATTGGCGCCACCGTTTGGTCAAAAGAACACCCCCACGCGCTACGCAAGCTTGTGATGTAAGCCGTCTGCGGTAGCGGGGTGACAAGACGTGCGAGAGGAGGACGAGAGGACACGTACACATACAGTTAATAAAAAACATTTGCGAGTTAATTACCTACTATACCCCCGTCCTGTATTATAATTAGGATTTAACTAATAAAATACGAATGCATGTCGCCATAGATTATATTGTTGGAGTCCTATATGAACATAGTTTCTAGCTATACAATTTTTGTAACATGCATTAACACTTTTTTGGTTAAATTTAAGGTTATACACTAGAAAGCGTTTGCCCAGAACACACATGACTTATTCCATCACAAACAGCTCTGATGGATCAACTGTCTGCCACGTATCGCAGACGCAACTCTAATCTGATTCGTGCTTGATGTCTCCGACATCGCTCGCACAGTTCATCTTATTTGCCACGTACCACTGTGCCGTCCTCTGCTCGCGTCCATCGGCAAGCTCTGCCTGCCGTTAGGCGCCGCAGTGTGCTGTGCTCGCCATTAGGCGCCGCGGCACGCTCTGGTCGCGTCAGTCGGTGCACTCGTCTTGTGGACAACTTTTCCTTGAGGCGACCGCGGAGCGCTCTGCTCGCGTCCCTCCACGCGCGCTCTGCCAGCGGTTGGGTGTGCACACGATCATGTCGAGGTGCCCATATGCATGCGGTTGTGCTGCGCGCGTTGCCACGCGATGCAGTTACGTGCGGCACGATGGAGTTACGCACTGCAAATTAGAACTGCCATCAGGGCCTGCCGATATTCCTAGACGTCCGGCTTCCCCTTTAATTCCCGCGGCCATTATAACCTTAGTCTCTTCAACCTTTCGATCATGCCCCACAACACAACAAGCACACCCACAACGACACATAGAGAGGGGATGTCCGGCGGCGCTCCAATGGACTTCGACGAGCATATAGTGGAGACCCGCGCGAGGGAGATAGATCTCTCTGTGGTATACACCATCGACCCGGCCGTGGTGGATGACTACATCAACAGCGTTGAGCAGTTGCTTGCTGGAGACAAGTACAAGGTGGTCGGCATCGACCTCCAGTACACCGCCGGTCGTCCCGGCATAGATCAAAAGGTTGCCGTCGCCTAGTTGTGCCCGCACCATCATGTCCTCATCTACCACTACTGCATGGCCATAGAGCCTTGCGACCGTTTCAACAGGTTTGTCAATAGCACCGACTACAAGTTCGCCACGGTGGATATAAAAGACGATGTAAAAGCGCTCAGTGTTACGGGCTTGGCCTGCAAGAACCTTGTAGGAATATGTGACCATTAAAGGGTCTGGGGCCGCATGAAGCAGGACTCCCTGGTTGAAGCGGGATGCCAAGAGAACAAGTCCCGTATCCTGGCACAAGGCCTGGATGCAGTAACTAGATGAACCTCACCTTAGGTTCATGGCCAAGAGTGTGCACACATGCTACGAGATGCACAGGCGGATCGTTGAGATGAGGAAGTGCCTCGTTACCCAAATCGATGAGCCCGGGTCGAACCACAAGCAGAGCAAGCGTCACAAGAAGTAGATGATGATCAGATGATCGTTTATGCTAGTTAATCATGCATGTAATATATAGTTTACTTTATTGGTTGGTGTGGAAATGTCATGTGTGTAGTAGCCACCTATGTAATTATGCATGTAATAGTTTACTTTGGTGTGTGCAAATCCCATGGTTGTAGCAGCCACCTATGTAAGTGGATGTTTAATTTGGTTATGCAAGCATTTCCTTATAAGTGTGTGTGTGTGTGTATATGTTGTTGTTCTGTATGCAATCCCATCGCAAAACACACACCTCTTATTAGCAGCAACTGTCTGTGTTATTATCGGTCTTCACACACATTTCTGATTATAGACCTGTTTGTCGCGTATCACACACATCTTATTAAGTTGAACCGTTTCTGTTCTCATGTCTCAACGCAAATAGTTCATCCTAGTGAACCGCATGCCGTATATCACACACACCTTGATCTAGCTGACCATTTCTTTTGTGCTGCCTAATCACAAACAATTCATCCGAGTGAACCGTATGCTATGTATTGCACACGCCTTCATCTGGTTGCCCGTTTCTTTTGTTTCTCTTCATCACAAATAGTTAATTGAACTCAACCGTATGCCCTTCATCGCACATGCAACTAAAATTTGAACCGTGTTTGATGCATCCGTCATCGCAAACATTTTATTCATTTTTGACGGTTTGTGATTATTGCATCGCACACAGTTTCTTGAAGGGTCTCTGATCATAGTGTCACGTTAGCAGCATCCTGCAGTAGTGAGTTCCCGACTAGACATTGTTCACTGGAGTCGAACAATGTTTCCTTCAACGGCAAACTCGAGTTCTGGGAACCTTTCGCAGGTCGGGATATCCAAACTCGTGCAAAACATTTTTACATCAGAATCGGAACAATGTTTCTTCAGCAGACAACTCATTTCTTCATGAATTCATAACTATGTTTCTTCGCCATAAAACATTGTTTTGCGCAGACTGAAATGTGTTTGGCCTTCTGTGATATCGCACCTGACTTCAACCAACAACAAAGTAGGTGAAGGTACAACCATGTTTTCAAGGTCAAATGATAGACTTAAGTTAGCGTTCACCTGATCATGTATTTGCATTGCGCTTCTTGTGACTGGACCGTTGATGATTGGTGGTCTAGCGCCCATGGTTGGTATGTCCTCATCAAATAGGGGCGGCATATGGTATTCCATGCTAATAAGCATTGTCCACCGTTGATCTTGTCTTTCCCGGCCCAAAAGAAGGAGCAGAGCGAGGAGTTTATGTCATCGAACACCCACTGCGGTACATCTAGAATCATTAATTAATGAATGGGTCTTGCCGTGAAGACTGATTTTACTAGGATGAGCCTACCCACCCTTTGGATGAGTCCATGTTGCCATGCTGGGACCATGTGCCTGATCCTGGTCGAGTAGTGGCTGCCAATCCCATCTTGAGAGCTACGAGATGGCGAGCTGGATGCCGAGGTATTTGCAGGGGAACGATCCCATTGTGCATTGCAGGATCCTAGCCACCCGGTTGTTGTCCACCTCTGATCCACAGATGATAATCACGACGTACTTCCTGTAGTTGACCCTAAGGCCCGAGGCTTCTCTAAAGATGTTGAGTGCTACTCTGAGAAAATTCAGATCCATGGTAGTGGGCTTGACGAAGAGGGCCACGTCATCGGCATAGATCGAAAGATGCTGCATTGTTGTAACTCCAGAGAAAGAACTGACCATGCCCTCGCGCTTAGCCTTAGTAAACAGCGTCGAAAGAACCTCCATGGCAACCACGAATAGAAGGGGGAGATCGGGAACCCTTGTCGTAGTCCTTGTGCATACACAAAACTGTGACTCGGGACTCCATTGACGATCACTTTAGTCATGGCCGATTACAGTAGGATCGCAATCCATCTGATCCAGGTGCCTCCGAACCCTTTTTGCCAGAGTACCTCGAAAAGTAACAGACAGGAAAGGGAGTAAAAGGCGTGGGTGATGTCGAGCTTGAGGAACACACCTTTCTCCCTCCTTCCATAGATTTTCCTCACCACTTGCCTTACCAGAAGATAGTTGTCTTGTAGGTTCCTCCCAACAATGAAGGCTAACTGGTTGGCCACCAGAGTTGTGAATGGTGAGACCGGCAATCATGGTGGGAGAGAGAGAATCTACGTCGGCCTCACTTCTTTACCTGGAAGTTTGATGGCATCATGTGCATGGTCGGAGCAAAATAAAAATTCAAAATGGCAAGATTCCTATATTCACTAAGAAAAAAAGAGTTGCTCAGTTAACTAGGGAAAACCAAGCGAAAACCAGAATGCTCAATTAATTATGGAAAACCGAGTGAAAATCGATACAACCGCTAAGCGGCACACATAAGATACCCCAGTCACACCACTTCAAAGAGGGTCACACCAAGACAACACACAGGTGTCATTGTCATCACTCCTGCCTAGAGGCGTCATCGCCATCCCTAAACTCTGAGCAAACGACTCCGACTTAACTGTAGGCGATCATTGACTCAACCCACACTGTAGAGGCCACGAGGAGCTGTGTGAAGATCCACACTAGAAACTCAGCCATCTACGACTAAACATGACTACACAGGCATGGGAGATATTTATTTATTACACAAAGGAAATATCAATTCCTTCATATAATATTGACAAGAACGTGCAACAACAAATCCTTTGCAATTGAAAAGAAAACTACTCCCTCTCTGAAAGAAATATAATAGAATTTAGATCATTACTTTTCGTGATCAAAACACTTTTATATTTCTTTACAGAGAGAATGCAACTCTGCCTTGCTATTGAACAACTAAGCTTTGCAAGTGGAAGTGTGTTTTTCCTACACAATATAGAAAACAATGTAATGCTATAATGTCATATCCGTTGATTACAGAAATTGGAAAAAAACTCCTCTGATCCATATTACTTCTCGCTCAAATGGATGTATCTAGTCTCGCTAAAATGGATGTATCTAGACCAGATATATCCGTTTGAGCAAGAAGTAATATGGATCAGAAGGAGTAGTTTTCTTTTACTTTAAATAAATTATGTGCCTTATGTAATTTTACTTTATTACCACAAGAGCCAATAAGCATGTACTGCATGGAGTTATGTTTCAACCGATGTTTTTAGCCATTTTTAGATCTTGTCTCAAGCGTGAGTGGTTATTGTGGTCTTTAAGGCAAGATATGGTGAGTGCATCTATAGGTATCCCTTTTATGTTGCTTCATTGCAACTTTAAATCTTCGATTGATGATGTACAATCAGAGGAAGAAAAGACTAGTATGACCAATGTAATTTTATCTTTTACTAGTCGTTTCACGTCTAATTCAATTTCTATTGTACTGGCTGTTGTTTTCCTTGATAATTACGAGAACTAAAAAGCCAAAAAGGTTGTAATTGTAGTCACTCTAAAAAATAGTAACAACCATACAAATTTAACTATCAATAAATATAAAACTAGCCCAACAAAGGAAGGAGTCCATGTGGCTTTTTAATTAAGAAAAAAAAGATGTGACACACAAGTTTGACCCCGTGGAATTCAATTTCAAGGTATGAGATTGCTAACCAGACTTCCTGCTCGGTGACCCCGCGGAATTAACCTATATATCTAAAAGTCGCCCAGAGGGATTGAACATACATTGGCAAGAACACACCACTACACTCCCACAACCAGACCAAGAGCCCATGCACCAATGTTTAGATATACATTGGACTTGGACTAGCCTTAGCTATTTCATAAGCCAGGCAGATGTGCATGGTAAGAGGTTGTTCGATCCGACACCTTTTGGCTTATAAGCTGAAGTGCAAAAGCCAAAACTGAGCCTAAACTTTTGGCTTATAAGATAAAGTAAAAAAAGAAGCAAGTTAAGTCAAATCAAACACGCCCAAGACATGAGGTAGGTTCAGAAAATATCTAACACCATGATAGGTCTCAAACACAAGTTATGTTTCTAGCGGAATTGCCATGATGTTGTATTCCATGCAAAACAACAACTCCCAATTTTTTTTGAAAAAATACATCAAGAGCCACGGAGCCACATGGGCTCGCCAAGGGGCCCACAAGGCCCACATGGAAGGCTCATGTGGCTCAGCCCCTGGCCGTGTGGTGAGGCCGTGTTGGGCCCATAGAAGCCCCCTGGCGCAACTTTTTTCGCCCATATATTCTCTCATGACCTAAAAAATTCGAACACATTTTCTTCGTATTTTTCCTTTTGGTAGAGGCGACCGTCATCTTCGATCTTCTTCCTAGAGGGTTGTGTGGAGGCTACTCCAAAGTGGTAAAATCTTCATCATCGACATCACTAACACCTTCTCCATTATCACCATCATGTCTCCCCCATCCATGTGTGAGTAATTTTTTATATGCACATAGGGTGGATGTAAATTGAATGAGATTCATCATGCAATAGTTACCATATTTGTTAGGGTTTGATTCCTAGTGTCATCTATGTTCTAAGATTTATGTTGTTATCACTTACATATGATTAATGCTTCTCACTATGGCTCGAGTGATACTAAACTGTATTTATTTTCATGAATATTTATGTGTTTGGATCATACCTGAAAGTTACATGCACTTGTTACAGTTTTTCAACAGAGACCTCGAAGTGACAATAATCAGGGAAATCAACGGAAATGGTCATAATTTGAGGATTGCATGTATTCATTTAAGGTACCTTAATTAGCCCTAATTCCCATTATGGCCCACATAAGCACCCAAGAGGAACAAGCTCTAGGGTACCAAGTGAAGGAAATATGCCCTAGAGGCAATAATAAAGTTGTTATTTTATATTTCTTTATATCATGATAAATGTTTATTATTCATGCTAGAATTGTATTAACCGGAAACTTAGTGCATATGTGAATACATAGAGGGTATGCCTCTACTTGTTAAGTTTCCTGACCATAGACATGTGTTGTCATTTGATGAACGGGGTCACATCATTAGAGAATGATGTGATGGACAAGACCCATCCGTTACCTTAGCATAAATGATCGTTTACTTTTATTGCTATTGCTTTCATCATGATTTATACATGTTCCTCTGACTATGAGATTATGCAACTCCCGAATACCAGAGGAACACCTTGTGCGCTATCAAATGTCACAACATAACTGGGTGATTATAAAGATGCTCTACAGGTGTCTCCGATGGTGTTTGTTGAGTTGGCATAGATCAAGATTAGGATTTGTCACTCCGATTGTCAGAGAGGTATCTATAGGCCCTCTCGGTAATGCACATCACTATAAGCCTTGCAAGCAATGTGACTAATGAGTTAGTTGTGGGATGTTGCATTACGGAACGAGTAAAGAGACATGCCAGTAACGAGATGGAACTAGGTATGATGATACCGAACATCGAATCTCGGGAAAGTAACATACCGATGACAAAGGGAACAACGTATGTTGTTATGCGGTTTGACCGATAAAGATCTTAGTAGAATATGTGGGAGGCAATATGAGCATCCAGGTTCCGCTATTGGTTATTGACCGGAGATGTGTCTCGGTCATGTCTACATAGTTCTCAAACCCGTAGGGTCCGCACGCTTAACGTTCGATGACGATTTGTATTATGAGTTATGTGATTTGATGTACCGAAGGTTGTTCGGAGTCCCGGATGAGGTCACGGACATGACGAGGAGTCTTGAAATGGTCGAGAAGTAAAGATCGATATATTGGAAGGCTATATTCGGACATCGGAAAGGTTCTGAATGATTCGGGTATATTTCGGAGTACCAGAGAGTTACGGGAATTCACCAGGGGAAGTAGTGGGCCTTAATGGGCCATACGGGAAAGGAGAGAAGGGCCTCAAGGGTTGGTCGCGCACACCCCATGGCAAGTCTGAATTGGACCAGGAAGGGGCGGCGCCCCCCTCTCTTTCCTTCTCCCTCTCCTACTCCTTCCCTCTCCCCCCTCTTGGAAAAGGAAGGGGACTCCAACTAGCATTGGGAATCCTAGTTGGACTCCCCCTATAGGCGCGCCCCTCCTAGGCCGGCATCCTCCTCCTCCCGCCATTATATACGTGGGAAGGGTGCGCCCCAAAGGAACTCCAAGATTTGTCTTAGCCGTGTGCGGTGCCCCCCTCCACAGTTACACACATTGGTCATATCGTCGTAGTGCTTAGGTGAAGCCCTACGCCGGTAACTTCATCATCACCATAGCCACACCGTCGTGCTAACGGAACTCTCCTTCGGCCTCAACTGGATCAATTGCCCGAGGGACATCATCGAGCTGAATGTGTGCTGAATGCGGAGGTGCCGAATGTTCGGTACTTGGATGGATTGGATCGGGAAGACGTTCGACTACATCAACCGCGTTACTAAACGCTTTCGCTTTCGGCCTACGAGGGTACGTAGACACACTCTCCCCTCTCGTTGCTATGCATCTCCTAGATAGATCTTGCGTGATCATAGGTAAATTTTTTGAAATACTCCGTTCCCCAACAGTGGCATCCGAGCCAGGTCTATGCGTAGATGTTATATGCACGAGTAGAACACAAAGGAGTTGTGGGCGTGGGTATATACATATTTCTTGCCGTCACTAGTTGTTTCTTGATTCAACGGTATTGTTGGATGAAGCGGCCTTGACCGACATTACATGACCGCGTTCATGAGACTGGTTCTACCGACGTGCTTTGCACACAGGTCGCTGGCGGGTGTCTGTTTCTTCAACTTTAGTTGAATTGGATTCAATGAATAGGGTTCTTTCTGAAGATCAAAAAGCAATCACTATACCACGTTGTGGTTTTTATGCCATAGGTAAGAATGATTCTTGCTAAGCCCGTAGCATCCACGTAAAACTTGCAACAACAAAGTAGACAATGTCTAACTTGTTTTTGCAGGGCATGTTGTGATGTGATATGGTCAAGACGTGATGAGATATAAATGGTTGTATAAGATGATCATGTTTTGTTAAAGTTATCGGCAACTGGAATGAGCCTTATGGTTGTCTCTTTTATTATTGCATAAAGATGCAAGTGCCATATCATTGCTTTACTTTATCGCTATGCGATATCAATAGTTGCAAAAGCAATAGTTGGCGAGACGACCATGTGACGACACGTTGATAAAGATCAAGATGATGGAGATCATGGTGTCATGGCGGTGACGATGGAGATCATGATGGTACTTTGGAGATGGAGATCAAAGGCACAAGATGATGATGGCCATATCACATTGTCACATATTTTGATTGTGTGTGATGTTTATCTTTCATGCATCCTATTTGCTTAGTACGATGGAAGCATTATGAGATGATCCCTTACTAAAATTTCAAGGTATAAGTGTTCTCCCTGAGTATGCACCATTGCGACAGTTCATCGTGCCGAGACACCACGTGATGATCGGGTGTGATAAGCTCCACGTTCACATACAACGGGTGCAAGCCAGTTTTGCACACGCAGAATACTCGGGTTAAACTTGACAAGCCTAGTGAGGGAGTCCTGTGCTAAGGGGTCCTCGGGCATCCGGCGTGTTAGCCGTGGATCGGACTGATGGGCCGTGAGGATACGAAGACTGAAGACTCCACCCGTGTCCAGATAGGACTCTCCTTGGCGTGGAAGGCAAGTTTGGTGACCAACTATGAAGATTTCTTTCTTTGTAACCGACCTTGTGTAACCCTAGATCCCTCCCGTGTCTATATAAGCCGGAGGGCTAGGTCCATAGATAGGCCGAATCCTCATAATCATAGCCAGACTAGACCTTTAGGGTTTAGTCATTACGATCTCGTGGTAGATCAACTCTTGTAATACTCATATTCATCAAGATCAATCAAGCAGGACGTAGGGTATTACCTTCATAGAGAGGGCCAGAACCTGGGTAAAACATTGTGTCCCCTGTCTCCTGTTACCATCGATCCTAGACGCACAGTTCGGGACTCCCTACCCGAGCTCCGCCGGTTTTGACACCGACATTGGTGCTTTCATTGAGAGTTCCACTGTGTTGTCCCCAAAAGGTTTGATGGCCCCTTCAATCGTCAACAACGATGCTGTCCAAGGTGAGACCTTCCTTCCTGGACAGATCTTCGTGTTCGGCGGCTTCACACTATGGGCCAACTTGCTTGGCCATCTGGATCAGATCGATAGCTATGCCCCTGGCCACCTGGTCAGATTTGGGAGCTTGAACTACGTTGCAGACATCCGTGGAGACTTGATCTTCGCAGGATTCGAGGCTGCAGCAACCACTCCTGGTCATCCCGATGGACACGGCCTAAATCTGTCATCGGACCGCATCCAAGAGACAGCTCCTATAACCGCTCTGGCCTTAGAACCGGAGCAGACCGCGCCATCCAAGGTTGGGAAGCTCAACCCTGCCACGGAGGCCACAAATTCCCCGGTGTTGGAGCCACACATAGACTAAATCTCACACCAGAACTCCGGACCCGTCTCTGGTCATAAGTTCCGAACCACATGAGCCCGCAGACACCAAACTTGATCGTTTATCGATCTTTGAATTCAGCACCGCAGACATCTTCCAGCACTCGCCTTTGGGTGATGTGCTAAACTCATTAAAGAACATGTCCTTGGTGGGGGACTCACAGCCGAACTATGTCTGGTCCGAACTAGGGGCTGGTGATGAAGAATTTTGCTTCCCACCCGCCACCCACTTCATAGCCACGGTCGAGGACTTAACCGACATGCTTGATTACGACTCCGAAGACATCGACGGTATGGACGACGATGCTGATAAGGAGCAAAACCAAAATCCACCATTTACTGGATGTTGGACGGCCACTTCTTCGTACGATGTGTACATGGTGGACACACAAAAAATAACGAACGACGATGACAAAGAAAATCCAGTCGAGAATAAACCTCCTGAGATACAGCAAAAATGCCGGCGTCCTCGGCACCGCTCTAAGTCACATCGTTCAAAAGACAGCAACACCATCACGGGAGAATATAATACTCCGGACGGTGCCAATGATAATGAAGACCCCGTTGAAGCAACTTCCAAACAAGAAGAACGGGAAGATGGGCAAGCTAGCACTACAAAAAAATACACTTCTGTGATGATACGTGTTTGTCATAGTAGGTCGCGTTTTCTGTCATGCATGTACATCCATGACAAATTTATGACAGAATCAAGATAGTCATACCTGTGCGGTCGTAGAAGTGTTCCATGACATTGCCAAAATTATCATCACGGAAATGTCCACTTCCATGACGATAAATCGCGCGTCACAGAAGTGCTTTCGTCAAGGGTGACCGACACATGGCATCCACCATAACGGAACGCCGTTAAGCTATCGGGTCGGATTTTGGATCCGATAACCCGTTAACATCCACGACCAATGCCGATTTTCCACGTGTAAAATTCTCATTGGCTGACGGATCCACGCGTCAGCTCCGCGTTGGCACAGGTGTCACTCCTCCAACGGTCGAGATGGGCCTATGATATGTTGACACATGGACCGGCCCAAAAGTGGCCCACAAAGAGTAAATAGGCCGGCTCAACTGAAGGCCCATAAGATTTAGCGGACCTTAATGGGCCGACCCAGCTAAAGGCCCACAAAATTTAGCGGACCATAATGGGTCGGCCCAGCTAAAGGCCCACACGATTTTGCGGACCATAATGGGCTGGCCCAGCTAAAGGCCCACAAGATTTTGCGGACCAGAATGGGCTGGCCCGGCTAAAGGCCCACTAGATTCTGCCGACCATAATGGGCCGGCCCAGCTAAAGACCCAACATTCTCTGTCAAATCGGCCCGTCAACGGCCTGTCCTAAACTTGTCATCAACGCGGCCCATGGTCACTTCTGGCCCGTTAATAGTCTGCTAAGTAATTGGGCCGAATTACGGCCCGGTGTATTTCCGGCCTGTTAAAGGTCCGGCTTCATTTGGGCCCATTTACAGGCCATCAAAACTTTCGGCCCATAAATGACCGTGAAGGATTTGGGTCATATTTGGCCATGTCTGACATTCGGCCTGTTAGAGGCCCACTATAGCTTTGGGCCACTTTCGGCATGTTGTCATTTTCGGCCTGTTAACGCCGGACGTAAACCGTGGGCCATATGTGGCCCAACGTCATATCGGGCCCATTAACGACCCATCTAAAAATGACAATAATCTAGCCCGACCGAAGTTCTGGCCTGTTAAAGGCCCATGTATTAGGTCGGCGCATTTACGGCCCATCCAAATTTCGGCCTGTTAAAGTCTAGTGGGTTATTTGGCACAATCAGGGCCCAATCTCACTTTCGGTCTATTAAAGGCCCATGTATTCTATGGGCTCGAGATATTTACACCTGTAAACGGCCTATTTTTACTAAGGGCCCAAATTATGTTTAGGCCTGTTAAAGGCCCACTATGGGCACAGGCCTACTAGAAAAATATGAAAGCTTATGCTGATTTAGGCCCAGATATTTTTAGTGGGCTACATGCCAATTTCGGCCCATAATCGATTTTAGCCCAATTGGAATAGGACCGACGAATGTTGGCATGTTGGGCTCCTACGAAGCTTTAGGCCGAATACATTACTAAGATAAACCTACACTATATAAAAATAGCGTCGTAATTACTGCAGTCTGAGGCAGCATCATAAATGTTGTATCACAACAAAAAAAATTCCAACCATACAACAAAAGGCCTGTTGGCATAAAGTTTACAGTCCTTCCAGATAAAAGCACCATCAGATGTATAGAAGCACAGATCATTTGACCTCAGTGCTAATGTTTCGGGCTGTAGAATCTGATGGAGCAGCACGATCTCCACCTTTTTTTCGCCATTGCTCTTGAACAACGAAGCAAATGTCTGATAGTCTGGTTTCAAAACCATTCATATCTTGACGACATTTCTCAACCACTATTCTTGTTTCTGAAACAACGTCCATTAGGGATTGGACTTGTGTCTGGAGCACAGATATATCACTCTATCTAGCAGGAAGATTTTTGTTCAGTAGGCGATTTGGACGAGGTTACCTTCACAACCAACCCAGAATTACGCAGGAAGGTGCTTTTTGCACTGTTAGTGGAGAGATACTGACGCACTACAGCAAGAGGTGAGATTGTGCCTGTAGTAGCCTCATCACCTTCAGGTGGTTGTGGCTATTCAATCATCTATTCCATAGCTTCATGAAAGTTTGAACTTGTAGATTAGTGTACCAGATAAGTTACTAATGAGATAAAAACAAACAAAGTAGGTTAAACATTTATACATAACCTATTTTGGTGAACTACTATAATACATTAGCATGTATTGTAGTGCCAACTACATAATAAAATCACTTTCGGAACATATGTCCATGTAGCATGCCTACTGTCTTGTCTATTTCCTCACATTCGTTGACATCTAAGGATAAAGAGACATGGTTTAAAGTAGGATGAACATAGTATGACATCATTCATATCATGGGCAAACAGATATAAAACAAACATGCTATTTTATCATTGTGTGCGCACGTGAACATAACAACTAGATTACAGATCAAGACCAAAAGAATATCCTTCATCTCTTTTAAACCATGTAAGGTGAAATGATACGATAAGACAACTGTGAATAAAAGTGAACAGAGTAAATGACATTGGCTGCAAACCAAGTAGTTAAATGAACACATCACAATACCAATCAGTTCAAGGCAGGAGGAGTAAGGACTTACAACAGCGGCTTGAACTGGTGTGCTCATGCCCTTCATCTTGCTGGTGTGGCAATCCTTGAAGATTTGCACTGCATTTGGTTAAGGTTCTTTTTGGTCCGCACGGGATTTCCTCTATATTTGGAACAAGTCAATATAGATACGATAATATGGCACAAAAAAAGAAGGAAGTAGCAGCTATTTACAAGAGACTCACAGTGTGCAATATAGCTACGAGATCCTGTGGTCTGTTGGAATTTCACTTTAGAATGGTTGGTTTTGTTCTTCAAACAGTTAGCCTAGAAGAAGATACACTTGTAAGGCACATACATAAATACAAGTTCAATATGTGGTCTGATCAAATACATATAGCCTACCTGATACTTTGGATCAGACCAGTGTTTAACGAGGGTTGTCTAGTCTTCATCTGTAATATATTCCACTGGAGATGTTTGGGCGATTTCATTGTTAGCCTTGCCTTCAAAGTGAGACTTTGTAAGGTGGTACCGATACTGTCGCAGAGCAGACGGAAAAACATGAGTGCATGCTTGTCTAGTTGCATCATCTTTCGGATCCAACTTGAACCTCATCTGTTGAAAAAAGAATGTAAGTCTTATTAGGAGGAAGCTAGAAAGTATGGGACAGAGCAAGACAATATTACTAATTGCAATGAATAACATTACTTACGGATAAATGGTCAAGGAAGGTGTTAAACTAGGTATTGTCTTTCTTATTCTTGTACTGGATCCACGTTGGGAGGATACATGCATGACACCTAACGGCAACGGCTGCCTCAGATACTAACTTGGCTGACTCTCTAGCATCACGTGGCCTTTTTAAACCTGCCTCAAAATGGATCTCCATTCTTCCTCCTTTAGATTTTGTTAATCTATCAAGCATTATCCCTGATGTCTGTTTCCGCTTGCACCGTGGTGCTAGTTCAACAACGAATATGGAAAGTGTTACTGTACATCAAACTGTGAGAGTACATATAAAGGAGCATGCAACTGCAACTTGACTCGGTCAGGTACCGTCTTGGTGTTGATGCTCATGAGGTTCATCTGATCTTGCCAAGTCCTGTTGTGTCAGCAATGCTTCAGAAGTAGTGTTAGGTGTGAAGTAAGCTTGGGAACTGGCCAGTTCCGGAGCAAACGAACGAGTAACTAGTTGAGATGCTGGTACAGTTGAAGCGGATGTTGCAGCTGGTGGAGCAGGTGATACTGTGTTTGTAGATTTAGCCGGTGGACTTGGACCTTCTACTGCACTATAAGTACCAGCAGAATCTCGACGGCAGAAACTTTTCCGTTTCACCCGACGAGTAACAGCACTCCCTACTATATTATTTTCCTTGCTCTTTTTTGACTTTGCCATGTCAAGCTATACCCACAACACAAAAGAATAAAATCACTCTTCGGAACTCATTGATGCATGATACAGACAAGCAATACTTTGATGTAAGACAACCGTATGAGGATAGAATATGTAAGAAAAACAGGATGGCGTGACATATTCACAGCTACGATGTGCAAACTGAGCAGAAGGATTTTCAAGAAAATAGAAGTAATGCAAGCTAGACACCATATGAAAGATGCAAACAATATTACTCTGCCAAGTTAAAAGTGTCTTGTCATAAGTGGCACTTCGAAAAATTAGAAGCAGTACAACGTAGAAATCAATGCAAGATGCAACCACTATCAAACTGCCATGTTAGAAGCGTCCAATCATGAGCGACTGATGCAGGATACACAACAACAGTACTTTGATGTAAGAACATGGTATGATAGAAAGATGCAGTGTATTCTAGACACAGAAAGCTATGTCATATGCACATGTATAACGTATAAACTCAGCAGGTGCAATTTAATCAAAATAGAAGAAATACAGGCTAGACAACATATGCAACATGAAACCAATTATCACACTGTCAACTTAGAGCAAGCACCTACGATGGTGGAGTACGGGAGATGAACTCATCATGTAGACTTGGGACTTCAACTTCATTAGCAGTAGCAGTGGCAAATCTAGAGACTCTCTGTTTGCGTCAGTGGGGAGGACCACCAACATCCCCTAACTTACTCTTTTCCTTCCTATTTTCTGATATTGCCATATGAAGTCAAAACCACAAGAAGATGAATAAAATTAGCTCTGCATAACTGGTTGATGCATGATACAGACGAACACTAATTTGATGTAAGGCAAGCGCAGGATAGGAGGATGGAATATATACAAAAAAAGACAGCGTTTCATATTCACACGTACGATAGGAGGATGGAATATGTATGAAAAAACAGTAAGCGGAAGGCATTTCAACAAAATTAGAAGAAATGAATGTTGGGGATCGTAGCAGAAATTCAAAATTTTCTACGCATCCCCAAGATCAATCTATGGAGTAATCTAGCAATGAGGGGAAGGAGAGTGCATCTACATACCCTTGTAGATCGCTAAGTGGAAGCGTTCAAGTGAACAGGGTTGATGGAGTCGTACTCGTCGTGATCCAAATCACCGATGATCCTAGTGCCGAACGGACGGCACCTCCGCGTTCAACACACATGCAGCCCGGTGACGTCTCCCACGCCTTGATCCAGCAAGGGGAGAAGGAGAGGTTGGGGAAGACTCCGTCCAGCAGCAGCATGACGGCGTGGTGGTGAAGGAGCAATGTGGCAATCCTGCAGGGCTTCGCCAAGCACCGCAGGAGACGAGGAGGGAGAGGGGTAGGGCCGCGCCAACAGGAGAAGAATTCGTGTGTCGGGCTGCCCCTTTTGCCTCCACTATACATAGGGGGGGAGGGAGGGCTGCGCCCCCACCTAGGGTTTCCACCTTAGGGGCGGCAGCATCCCCAATCCCCATCTGGGGTGGCGGCCAAGTGGGGGGGGAGAGGGAGGTGCACCAGGCATGGGGCTTAGGGCCCATCTGCCCTTAGGGTTTGCCCCCTCTTCTCCCTAGGCGCATGGGCCTTGGTGGGGAGGCGCCCCAGCCCACCTATGGGCTGGTCCCTTCTCACACTTGACCCATGTATGCCTCCGGGGCCCGTGGCCCCTCCCGGTGGACCCCCGAACCCCTCTGGTGGTCCCGGTACACTACCGGCGATGCCCGGAACACTTCTGGTGGCCAAAACCATACTTCCTATATATAAATCTTTACCTCCGGCCCATTCCGGAACTCCTCGTGACGTCCGGGATCTCATCCGGGACTCTGATCAACATTCAGTAACCACGTACATCTATTCCCTATAACCCTAGCGTCACCAAACCTTAAGTGTGTAGACCCTACGGGTTCGGGAGTCATGCAGACATGGCCGAGACAACTCTCTGGTCAATAACCAACAACGGGATCTGGATACCCATGTTGGTTCCCACATGCTCCATTATGATCTCATCGGATGAACCACAATGTCAAGGATTTAATTAATCCCGTATACAATTCCCTTTGTCTAGCGGTACGATACTTGCCCGAGATTCGATCATCAGTATCCCCATACCTTGTTCAATCTCGTTACCGGCAAGTCTCTTTACTCGTTCCGTAACACATCATCCCGTTATCAACTCCTTGGTCACATTGTGCACATTATGATGATGTCCTACCGAGTGGGCCCAGAGATACCTCTCCGTTTACACGGAGTGACAAATCCCAGTCTCGATTCGTGCCAACCCAACAGACACTTTCGGAGATACCTATAGTGTACCTTTATAGCCACCCAGTTACGTTGTGACGTTTGGCACACCCAAAGCACTCCTAAGGTATCCAGGAGTTGCACAATCTCATGGTCTAAGCAAATGATACTTGACATTAGAAAAGCTTTAGCAAACGAACTACACGATCTTGTGCTAGGCTTAGGATTGGGTCTTGTCCATCACATCATTCTCCTAATGATGTGATCCCGTTATCAACAACATCCAATGTCCATGGTCAGGAAACCATAACCATCTATTGATCAACGAGCTAGTCAACTAGAGGCTTACTAGGGACATGGTGTTGTCTATTTATCCACACATGTATCTGAGTTTCCTATCAATACAATTCTTGCATGGATAATAAACGATTATCATGAACAATGAAATATGATATAATAATAATTAATTTATTATTGCCTCTAGGGCATATTTCCAACAGTTTCCCACTTGCACTAGAGTCAATAATCTAGTTCACATCGCCATGTGATTAACACTCACAGGTCACATCGCCATGTGACCAACATCCAAAGAGTTTACTAGACTCAATAATCTAGTTCACATCACTATTTGATTAACACTCAATGAGTTCTGGATTTGATCATGTTATGCTTGTGAGAGAGGTTGTAGTCAACGGGTCTTGCCATATTCAGACCCCTATGTATTTCGCAAAACTTTATGTCATATCATAGATGTTGCTACCACGTTCCACTTGGAGCTATTCCAAATTGTTGCTCCATTATATGTATCCGATATCTCTACTCAGAGCTATCTGGATAGGTGTTAAGCTTGCATCGACGTAACTCTTTACGTTGAACTCTTTATCATCTCATAACTGAGAAACATTTCCTTATTCCTCTAAGGATAATTTTGACCGCTATCTGGTGATCCAGTCCTAGATCACCTTTGTACCCTCTTGCCGGACATGTGGCAAGGCACACATCAGGTGTGGTACTCAGCATGGCATACCATATAGAGCCTATGATTAGAGCATAGGGGACGACCTTCGTCCTTCCTCTGTGTTCTGCCATGGTCAAGCTTTGAGTCTTACTCAACTTCACACCTTACAACTTAGGTAAGAACCCCTTCTTTGACTGATCTATTTTGAACTCCTTCAAAAACATGTCAAGGTGTGCGTTCTTTGAAAGTATCATCAGGCGTCTTGATCTATCTCTATAGATCTTGATGCCCAATATGTAAGAAGCTTTATCCAGGTCTTCCTTTGAAAAACACTCTTCAAACAACCGTTTATGCTTTCCAGAAATTCTACATTATTTCGGATCTACAATATGTCACCCACATATACTTATCAGAAAATTTGTAGCGCTCCCACTCACTTTCTTGTAAATACAAGTTTCTAGCAAACATTGTATAAACCTGAAAGCTTTTATCACTCTATCAAAGCATATATTCTGACTCCGAGATGCTTGCTCTAGTCCATAGAAGGATTGCTGGAGCCAGCATACCTTTTTAGCATCCTTAGGATCGACAAAACTTTGATTGTATCACATACAACTCTTTCTTATGAAAATTGGTAAGAAAACTTGTTTTGACATCCATCTGTAAGATTTCATAATCGAAAAATATAGCTAATGCTAACATGATTCCGACGGACTTAAGCATCGCTACGGGTGAGAAATTCTCATCGTAGTCAACTCCTTGAACTTGTGAAAAGACTCTTTCCCACAAGTCGAGCTTCATGGACGGTAACATTACCGCCCACGTCCGTCTTCTTCTTAAAGATCCATTTATCTCAATGGCTTGCCGATCATCGGGCAAGTCCACCAAAGTCCATACTTTGTTCTGATACATGGATCCTATCTCGAATTTCATGGCTTCTAACCATTTGTCGGAATACGGGCCCACCATCGCTTCTCCATAGCTCGTAGGTTCATTGTTGTCCAACAACATGATATCTGAGACAGGATTACCATACCACTCAGGAGTAGTACCTATCCATGTCGACCTACGAGGTTCGATAGCAACTTGATCCGAAGCTTCATGATCACTATCATTAACTTCCTATTCAACAGACGTAGGCTCCACAGAAAACATCTTTCTATGTTGCATCACTCTCTGGTTGAAGTAAAGGTTCGACAACCTCATCAAGTTTTATCTTCCTCCCACTCAATTCTTTAGAGAGAAACTCCTTCTCGAGAAAGGACCCGTTCTTAGCGACAAACAATTTGCCCTCGGATCTGAGATAGAAGGTATACCCAACTGTCACCTATGGGTATCCTATGAAGATGTGTTTGTACGCTTTGGGTTCGAGCTTCTCCGGCTGAAGCCTTAAGCATCGCAGCCCCAAATATTAAGAAATGACAACTTTGGTTTCTGTCAAACCAATGTTCATACGGCCTCATCTCAATGGACTTATATGGTGTCCTATCTAAAGTGAATGCAGCTATCTCTAACGCATATCCTCAAAATGAAAATGGTAGATCGGTAAGAGACATCATAGATCGCACCATATCTCATAGGGTTCGATTACGACGTCCGGAAACACCATTACCCTGTGGTGTTCCAGGTGGCTTCAACTGTGAAACAATTCCATAATGTCTTAAGTGTTTTCCAAACTCATAACTCAGAAATTCTCATTGATCAGATCATAGGAATTTGATCTTCTTGTTATGATGATTCTTAACTTCACTCTAAAATCGCTTGAACTTTTCAAATGTTTCAGACTTGTTCTTCATTAAGTAAATATATCTATATATACTCAAATCGTCAGTGAAGATGAGAAAATAGCAATATCCACTGCACACTTCCATTCTCATTGGATCACATGCATCAGCATGTATGATTTCCAACAAGTCACTTTCCCCTTTCATTGTACCTGAAAACGGGGTCTTAGTCATCCTGCCCATGAGGCATGGCTCGCATGTGTCAAGCGATTCAAAATCAAGTGACTCCAAACATCCATCAATATGGAGTTTCTTCATGCATCTTATGCCAATATGACCTAAGCGGCAGTGCCACAAGAAAGTGGTACTATCATTATTAACTCTACATCTTTTGGCGTGAACATGTGTATTACCACGACCGAGATTCAATGAACCATTCACATAGGGTGCATGACCATGAAAGGTATTATTCATGTAAACAGAATAACCATTATTCTCTAATTTAAATGAATAACCATATTGCAATGAACATGATCTAATCATATTCATGCTCAACATAGACACCTGATAACATTTATCTAGGTTCAATACTAATCCCGAAGGCAGATGGAGCGTGCGATGGTGATCTTATCAACTTTGGAAATACTTCCAACACACATCGTCACCTCGCCCTTAGCCAGTCTCCGTTTAGTCCGTAGCTTTTGCTTCGAGTCACCAATAATAGCAACTGAACTGGTATCCAATACCCGGGTGCTACCAGGAGTACTAGTGAGGTACACATTAATAACACGTATATACTTTGTTGAAGTTGCCAGCCTTCTTATCTACCATGCATTTGGGGTAATTCCGCTACCAGTGACCGTTCCCCTTACAATAGAAGCACTTAGTCTCGGGTTTGGGTTCAACCTTGGGTTCCTTCTCTGGAGCGGCAACTGGTTTGCCATCCATGAAGTTTCCCTTCTAGCCCTTGCCCTTCTTGAAACCAGTGGTCTTGTTAAACCATCAACACTTGATGCTCCTTCTTGATTTCTACCCTTTGCGGTCTTAAGCACCGCGAACAGCTTCGGGATCAACTCCATCCCTTGCATGTCATAGTTCATCACGAAGATCTAGTAGCTTAGTGATAGTGGCTAGAGAACTCTATCAATCACTATCTTATCTGGAAGTTTAACTCCCACTTGATTTAAGTAATTGTAGCACCCCAGACATTCTGAGCACACGCCCACTAGCTGAGCTATTCTCCTCCATCTTGTTGGCAAAAGAACTTGTCAGAGGTCTCATACCTCTCAACACGGGCATGAGCCTGAAATCCCAATTTCAGCTCTTGGAACATCTCATATGTTCTATGGCGTTCAAAACGTCATTGGAATCCTGATTCTAAGCCGTAAAGTATGGTGCACTAAACTATCAAGTAGTCAACAGGATGTGTCTGTCAGGTGTTCACAACATCCACAGACGACGTTGTAGGGGTTTGCACATAGAGCGGTGCATCAAAGATGTAAGCCTTCTGTGTAGCAGCGAGGACACTCCTCGGACTACGGACCTAGTCCGCATCATTGCTTACAATATCTTTCAACTTAATCTTTCTCTAGGAATGTATTGAAACAGGGAGCTACAAGGTGAGTTATTTATCTACAACATATTTGCAAAAACAATTTAGACTATGTTCATGATAATTGAGTTCATCTAATCAAATTATTTAATGAACTCCCACTCAGATAGACATCCCTCTAGTCATCTAAGTGAAACATGATCCGAATCGACTAGGCCGTGTCCGATCATCACGTGAGGTGGACTAGTCATCAACGGTGAACATCTCATGTTGATCGTATCTTCTATACGACTCATGCTCGACCTTTCGGTCTTCCGTGTTCCGAGGCCATGTCTGTACATGCTAGGCTCGTCAAGTCAACCTAAGTGTATTGTGTGTGTAAATCTGGCTTACACCTGTTGTATTCGAACGTTAGAATCTATCACACCCGATCATCATGTGGTGCTTCGAAACAACGAACCTTCGCAACGGTGCACAGTTAGGGGGAACACTTTCTTGAAATTATTACGAGCGATCATCTTATTTAAGCTACCGTCGTTCTAAGCAAATAAGATGTAAAACATGATAAACATCACATGCAATCAAATAGTGACATGATATGGCCAATATCATTTCGCTCCTTTTGATCTCCATCTTCAGGGCTTCATGATCATCATCGTCACCGGCATGACACCATGATCTCCATCATCATGATCTCCATCATCGTGTCTTCTTGAAGTTGTCTCGTCATCTATTACTTCTACTACTATGGCTAACGCTTTAGCAATAAAGTAAAGTAGTTACATGACGTTTATGTTGACACACAGGTCATAAATAAATTAAGACAACTCCTATGGCTCCTGCCGGTTGTCATACTCATCGACATGCAAGTCGTGATTCCTATTACAAGAACATGATCAATCTCATACATCACATATATCATTCATCACATCCTTTTGGCCATATCACATCACAAGGCATATGCTGCAAAAACAAGTTAGACGTCCTCTAATTGTTGTTGCAAGTTTTTACGTGGCTGTTATAGGTTTCTAGCAAGAACGTTTCTTACCTACGCGAAAACCACAATGTGATATGCCAATTTCTATTTACCCTTCATAAGGACCCTTTTCATAGAATCTGATCCGACTAAAGTGGGAGAGACAGACACCCGCTAGCCACCTTATGCAACTAGTGCATGTTAGTTGGTGGAACCAGTCTCACGTAAGAGCGTGTAAGGTCGGTCCGGGCCGCTTCATCCCACGATGCCGCCGAATCAAGATAAGACTAGTAACGGCAAGTAAATTGACAAAATCGACGCCCACAACTGCTTTGTGTTCTACTCGTGCATAGAAACTACACATAGACCTAGCTCATGATGCCACTGTTGGGGATCATAGCAGAAATTCAAAATTTTCTACGCATCACCAAGATCAATCTATGGAGTAATCTAGCAACAAGGGGAAGGAGAGTGCATCTACATACTGTCAGCGTTCTGGGAACGGGGGTCCCCAGACTTGCCTGCCTGCGGCGTGGCTCAAAGGGGGGCCCAGCGCGGCCCATCTTCACCAACACAAACCCCAGACCCTCACGAGGGGCCAAGCCTCGCGGGGCGGACAACGCGGAGCTTCCTCAGGCACGGCCTCATCAGGCTGGCTCGCGAGGAGGCGGAGAGACCAAGGCGGGGTACCTCACGAGGTGCCCGTGACGCAAGCCATGACGACCAAGGGCGCCAGGCGGGTGCCAGCCCGCGCAGTGTTCTCCTTTCCTCTTTGGTGCAAAGGGGGCAAGCGCAGCCGCGGAGTACCGAGGCATCAGGCAAAGGTTGCCATTTCGGTGCAACGAGACCAAGACCAGGAGGACTACGAGACGGAGGTCATCCTGGAGCCCAAGACAGCGTCATCACCAGAGCATTGCGCAGGCAAAGACTACTTTTGTCAGGATAGCTGATACTGGTTGTCCCCCTTCAAATTAGCCCGCCATTGTTGGCTCCCTTCCCGCTCGATATTTGGGAAGAGGACGAGGGCCTCTATAAATAGGATCAGCCACCCGCAAGAGGGGGCATCTGAGAAGGAGGAGGCTCTTTAGAGAGGGGTTTCCGATCAGAGATAGAGAGAGAGACAGAGAGAGAGAGAGAGAGAGAGAGAGAAGGGCGACTGAACTCCTCCCAGCAGTTCATCCCCCCTAGCCAAGGACAGACCCTCGTGAGGCTATTCTTCCTTGTATTGTTCATCATCGTCAGCCCAAGAGGCAATCCACCACACCACACACTAGAGTAGGGTATTACACCACAACGGTGGCCCGAACCAGTATAAACCCTGTGTCTCTTGTGTTGTTCTTTCCATAGTCTAGATCCTAGCGAGGCGGAGGGGTGCAGGTAGGTAGGAGGCGAAATCTCCGTGCGCACCCCAGTGTTCGAACCTCAAGGGTCTGCCGGAACCCGAAATCCGACATTTTGGCACGCCAGGTAGGGGTGCGCCGGGATTCGTCTTCCACCACCCCGTTCTCCTCCGACCATCACGCCCATGTCTGACGCTCATCGGGCCCGCGCCGAGCGCCGGGCCGCACTCGCTTCCCGCGTCGCCCAGACGGCCCCTGTCGGTGGGCATCCTCGCCGTTCCCCATCACCTGCCGTCAACGCCGCCACCGGCCCGGCGGGGGACGAGCAGCAAGCATCGTCCCAGCATCCGTCCGTGTGGCAAGACAGCCGCACCACAACTCCCTCGCTCACCCCAGCTGGTTCTTCGTCCCGCGCGCTCCGCGCGCCCATGGAGGCTCGGGCTGCACTCATTGCGGCAAACGAGCTCCTGCGCTACCATCCCGTTGACGACGTCTACAAAGAATGGCTCGACCGCGTCGCCGAGCTCGTCCGCGCCGCAGGGGGCTCGCTTACACCGTCCGTTCCGCTGCACCGCACCCCGCCCCGCGCGGGCGATGAAGCTCCGGCGGCGCCCCGGCCGCCTCCTCCTCAGGAAGGCGCCATGGCTCCAAGGCGCGTGGCCCCTGGGCGGAACCCGCTCCGTCAGGTGCCAGCGCAGCAAGAGCAGAGCTGTCAAGAAGTCCCTCACCCGCAAGAAGCTGCCCGGGCGCTCCCTGCTCCAGCACGTCGCGACCATGCTCCTGCTCCCGCGCGTCAAGACCCCGTGCTGCTCCCATCTGCAGCGCGTGGGGACATGCAAGACCAAGCTCCCCGTCATCCAAGGCCTCCCGTGGCCACAGCAGGCTGCCGCGCCTTCACCGCCGAGCTACGCAGCGTCGCGTGGCCCGGCAAGTTCAAGCCAGATTTGCCTCCTCGCTACGACAGCACGACTGACCCTGCGGGGTTCCTACAGCTCTACGAGCTGGGCATCGAAGCTGCCAACGGAGACGAGAAGGTCATGGCGAACTGGTTCCCCATGGCGCTCAAGGACGGGGCCCGCACCTGGCTCCTGAACCTGGCTCCAGGCAAAATCTCCTCCTGGGACGAGATGCGCACCCGCTTCATCGCCAACTTCCAAGGCACTCGCGACCGGCCACCCGCCGTGAGCGACATGCACCGCATCACGCAACAGCCCTGGGAGACCCTACAGAAGTACATCCAGCGCTTCAACAACGCACGACTCAAGATTCCCAAGGTGACTGAGGAGGCCATCATCTTGGCCTTCTCCGACGGCGTGCGCGACGTCAAGATGAAGGAGGAGCTGGCGATGCATGAAGACCTGTGCACTTCCTTGGAGCTGTTCAACCTAGCAACCAAGTGCGCCAGGGCTGAGGAAGGGCGTCTCTCCCTCCTCGAGCTGCCTGTCGTAGACCCAGAAGAGAAGAAGCCCAAGGCCAAGGATGTGAAGTGCAAGGGGGCTGCCGTGCTCGCGGCAGAACCAGACACCAAGCGGGGCAGAGATTAGCCCGAACCTTCCAAGGGCAGCTGGTACTGTGTGTACCACGACCTCCACACCCACAACACCAACGAATGTCAAGAGCTCCGAGCCGTGCGAGAAGGAAGGATCGGCCGTCGACCTGACCGCGGTGACCGGGGCTACGGTCGAGGAGGAAGGAACGCAGGACCCTGGGAAGACCGTGGCCCGCGCCAAGGGTGGCGCGATGAACCTCGCGAGGATCGCTGGCAAGACCCGCCTCATGAGGGAGTCTGGAGGGATCAGCCTCGCGAGCATCGCCCGCAAGGCAACGCAGGCCTCCCACTGCTGCCGCCGCAGCCAAGGAGAAACAAGGACCGCCACCAGGACAAGGGGGCTGGGGGCTTCCAGGAGCCGCGCGCGATCGCCTGCATCCTGGGCGGGGCACAAGCCCCAGCCTCTCAGCGCATCTTCAAGCAGTTCGCCCGCGAAGTGAACGCAGTCCTCCCCAGGCTCGAAGCCACGCGCCCTCTCAGGTGGTCGGCGTGCGCCATCACGTTCAGCTCAGCAGATCAGCTCAAGTGTGCGGCTACAGCCGGAGTCCTCCCGATGCTTTGTTCCCCAATCGTCAGCAACGTGGTGGTCACCAAGACCCTCATCGATGGCGGGGCAGGGCTCAACGTCCTGTCCGTGGAAACATTCAACAACCTCCGAGTGCCCTACAGCCAGCTTCAGCCAACCAAGCCTTTCTCCGGTATCACCGACAGCTCCACGGTCCCGATTGGGCAGGTCCGCCTCCCTGTCACGTTTGGGGCACGCGACAACTACCGCACCGAGCTCATCTACTTCGACGTCGCTCACATTCGCCTGCCGTACAACACCATCCTTGGGTACCCAGTGTTGGCCAAGTTCATGGCCGTAACTCACAACGGCTACAACATCCTCAAGATGCCAGGAAGCGGCGGAGTCATCACGGTGCCCTGTGAAGAGAAGGACGCGGTGTGTTCCCTGGAACGAGCCTTTCAGGCCGTGTCACTGGAAGAACCGGTTCGCGGAAGCAGGAGGCCTCCCGAGACCGCCCCTAAGAAGAAGAAGACATCGTCCGGCCCGACCACTCAGGAGGCAGGCCCCTCTGGACCCGCGCCTGCCCAGGGGGAACCTCCTTCCATCACATAGGAAAGCGCGCCCGGTGCCCTCCTCAGGCAGGGCTCGGGGGCTCTCCCCTGGAGGGCCACCGACCTAGCTAGGGTCACGAGGGAGGAGCTTGGGCACCACATGGAGGCATGTTTTGAAGCACGTTTCCCTCAAGAAGGAGAAAGGCAAGGAGATCCAGACCCACAGGAGTTCGTCAGCAAGGCCATTCAGGAGCTACATGAGTCAAGAGTCATGAAAGGCGGCCGCCGCCTACCAGTAGTGGCTCCCCATCCAGGCGAGGATGGTGGGCTGCGCGTCTGCATTGACATACCAGGGCTCAATCGAGTCGCCTCTCTGGAGTGCCTCTGGCCCTCGCGAGTGGGACGCTGCGGAGGCCCACCCCACAGCTACGTTCGCATGCCTTACGGCTTGCCGAACACGGTTGACATGCACCAGCGCCTCATGAGGGGTATCATGGAGGCACGAGAGGCCAGGCATTCCGCAGCCTTGGCAGGGATGGAGATGGCCCGCGAGGAGCCGCCAGCGCCTCCGGAGCCTCCCGAGGCCCCTGGGCCTGGGGGCTCGTGAGGATCGGCTCCCGCAGCCCACCGAGTCTGCTACACCAATGCTCCTTCGTCCTCAACATCATCAAGTGACATCTTTCGAGTTTCATTTCCAGCTGGGAGCGCCCCCCCAGGGCTGCATTATTCCCAGGTCGCGTGGGTCCGTCCCTGCGGCGTGTATCCCTTTTTTATTTCATGTTGTTAGCTTACCTTGTTGGGGGCGCCCATCGGGTTGCATGATCCCCAAGTCGCTCGGGCCTGACCCAGTGATGTCCGCCTTCCCAGCATCTATTTGAACGAATCCACTCCTTCGCAGCTAATATGTTTTACCTAGTTGCCTGCTCAGTTGGCGCCAACTAACGGAGCTGCTCCCAAACGGCACGACGCTTGCGCATGGGTCCATCCCTGCAACGCTGACAAACCTGGATGGCTGAGCTCTGGCCGCGGAAGCCCCGCATAGCGTCACCTCGTCAAGCCTTCAGTGCCTCGCTACCCCTCGGAAGCAACCAACGGCTGACTGTCAATTGTCATGGCAACCCCTTGTTTTTTCTATGGTGGACCTGCAGGACCTCCTAAAGGAGCTGCGTCAGGAGAGGCCCTTGCAGTGTCTCCTTCGCTCTCGTCCGCGCGAACCGCTTGCACGTTAAAGGGAGGGTGCCTGAGCATTGCGACTCAGGGCTCCTACTGGCTCTCCAGCCCTCACCCTCTGGCCTTGACCACGGCATCGCGACCTGGCCTACCAGCGACGGCTGAGACTCGCTCGAGGGCCGGGACCCGAGGACGTAGAGCAGAAAGGGGAGCAAAGGCGAGAGGGGAGAGACACACGAGGACCTCACCGAGCAACCTCGCGCCTGCCGATGCACGGACCCGGTGACACACCAGAGAGCGGCCCCTGATTCTCGAGATAAGTCATCACCCGGAAGCGCCAGCTACCGTGGCACCATCCCCGCACCTAATGCTATCCCGTGTTAGCAACGCCGCTCTCCTTTCTCACCAAACGACGGCTGCTTGGGCGCCAAAGGGGACCTCCTGAGCATCGCGACTCAGGGGCTCTTACTGGACTCCGGGTCGCTCACCTCCTGGCTTTGACCACGGCATCGCGACCTGGCATACCAGCGACGGCTGAAGCCGCCTTGGGACTGGGACCTGTCGGCGCAGAGCACCAAGCCCTCGTGAGGTTCGAAAGGGAGGACTGAGCTAAGACGGAATGAGCAGCTCGCACAATTCTACGACAAGGGTTATATTAACAAAACAGGATCACAGGCACCTTACAAGCCCCCACGGGACGCGTTTTTGATTCCTCGCAGGGAACAGATCCTAAAGGGACACAAACTACGCGCGTCCCTGCAAAAGACGCCATCATCAACAGTGGGCAGTCAAGCACCGACGCCAACCCATCCAGATCAGAGTCGGCGGCGGCCTAACGAGCCCGCCCTGCTCCAGGAGCGGCGTCGGCTCGGGGGCTCGTATCTCTCCTTGCTCGTCTCCAGAGTTGCGAAGAGCTCACCGGAGCCGCTGGAACCTCCGACGCCTCCACCGCCTGAGGAGCGGCCAAGGGAGTGATTGGCGGGCCCAGTCCTCGTCGCAGCAGGGCCCCGGCCACCTCTCTCGGGGCAGCACTCCAGCTGGCGCCCGCTCGCATCGAAGACCTTGAAGAGCATCACCGAAGCACCGTCGTAATCCAAGTGGACCACGAAGACGCCCCTTATCCTGCAAACCCGGGCGATCTCTCTCCAGCCCCGAGTCGTGAAGACCTTGCCCGGGGCAACGACCGCGACCTCTGCCTTGGTCGCGAGGGTGCTGCAGCCGGCGTGCTGCAGCCAGAGCTCCAGGGGCTCCCCTTGCGGGATGATGGAGGCGAAGAAGGGAGGAAGGCGGATCCAAGACTGAAGAGGAATGGCGACGTGAAGCACGAACTCTCGAGATGAGCCCTCGATGTGGACCCCAGGGGGGATGACCCACACCTTCATGACCCGTCGGTGCCGACGGCGGCGCCGCCCGTGGCGGTCAGCATCAGCTCCTTCAGGGCCCTCGACGTGGGCGTACAATGGAAGCGGGAACCCCGGCGGCGCCCGCTCGCACCAAGGCCTCGACACCACCTGAAGGGCCCCCTCGTCCGGGCCACGGGGGACGAGCCGTTTCTTCGGCGGGAGTGGGTATGGTTCCTCTCGGGGAGCCTTTCCCTTCTCTGCCGTCGAGAACCGGCGGATCGAAGCCATCGCAACAAGACGGAGCAAGGATCGGGAAGAAGGAGAAGCAAGGAGGGATGAACTGGAAGGGCGCACGCTGTTCCGTACTTATGGCCGGTGAAGGCCAACCGCCGACCCCCACGATTGCAGGTAATCATGACCCACTTTGCATGCAGGGACTTGTCCAGTCCATGCAGTTGCCGAGGCACCATGGGGAAGTGGAGACGCCCATGTCCAATCAACCGCCACACGGCGCCCAAGGCCGCAGGCTGTTAGGGCCCGCGGCGCTTCGCTCTTGCCCTTCCGCCTCCCTGCACGGCCAAGTCCGGGCGCGCCTTGGGCCCGGGGGCTACTGTCGGTGTTTTGGGAATGGGGGTCCCCAGACTTGCCTGCCTGCGGCCTACGGCGTGGCTCAAAGGGGGGCCCAGCGCGGCCCATCTTCACCAACACAAACCCAAGACCCTCGCGAGGGGCCAAGCCTCGCGGGGCGGACGACACGGAGCTTCCTCAGGCACGGCCTCGTCAGGCTGGCTCGCGAGGAGGCGGAGAGACCAAGGTGGGGTGCCTCACGAGGTGCCCGTGACGCAAGCCATGACGACCAAGGGCGCCAGGCGGGTGCCAGCCCGCGGAGTGTTCTCCTTTCCTCTTTGGTGCAAAGGGGGCAAGCGCAACCGCGGAGTACCGAGGCATCAGGCAAAGGTTGCCATTTCGGTGCAACGAGACCAAGACCAGGAGGACTACGAGACGGAGGTCATCGTGGAGCCCAAGACGGCGTCATCACCAGAGCTTTGCGCAGGCGAAGACTACTTTTGTTAGGATAGCTGATACTGGCTATCCCCCTTCAAATTATCCCGCCATTGTTGGCTCCCTTCCCGCTCGATATTTGGGAAGAGGACCAGGGCCTCTATAAATAGGATCAGCCACCAGCAAGAGGGGGCAGCTGAGAAGGAGGAGGCTCTTTAGAGAGGGGTTTCTGATCAGAGAGAGAGAGAGAGAAGGGCGACTGAACTCCTCCCAGCAGTTCATCCCCCCCAGCCAAGGACAGAACCTCGCGAGGCTGTTCTTCCTTGTATTGTTCATCATCGTCAGCCCAAGAGGCAATCCACCACACCACACACTGGAGTAGGGTATTACACCACAATGGTGGCCTGAACTAGTATAAACCCTGTGTCTCTTGTGTTGTTCTTTCCATAGTCTAGAACCTAGCGAGGCGGAGGGGTGCAGGTAGGTAGGAGGCGAAATCTCCGCGCGCACCCCAGTGTTCGAACCTCAAGGGTCTGCCGGAACCCGAAATCCGACACATACCCTTGTAGATTGCTAAGCGGAAGCGTTCAAGTGAACAGGGTTGATGGAGTCGTACTCGTCGTGATCCAAATCACTGATGATCCTAGTGCCGAACGGACGGCACCTCCGCGTTCAACACACATGCAGCCCGCTGACGTCTCCCACGCCTTGATCCAGCAAGGGGAGAAGGAGAGGTTGGGGAAGACTCCGTCCAGCAGCAGCACGATGGCGTGGTGGTGAAGGAGCAACGTGGCAATCCTGCAGGGCTTCGCCAAGCACCGCAGGAGACGAGGAGGGAGAGGGGTAGGGCTGCGCCAACAGGAGAAGAATTCGTGTGTCGGGCTGCCCCTTTTGCCTCCACTATACATAGGGGGAGAGGGAGGGCTGCGCCCCCACCTAGGGTTTCCACCCTAGGGGCGGAGGCAGCCCCAATCCCCATCTGGGGTGGTGGCCAAGTGGGGGGGAGAGGGAGGCGCATCAGGCATGGGGCTTAGGGCCCATCTGCCCTTAGGGTTTGCCCCCTCTTCTCCCTAGGCGCATGGGCCTTGGTGGGGAGGCGCCCCAGCCCACCTATGGGCTGGTCTCTTCTCACACTTGGCTCATGTATGCCTCCGGGGCCCGTGGCCCCTCCCGGTGGACCCCCGGACCCCTCCGGTGGTCCCGGTACACTACCGGTGATGCCCAGAACACTTTCGGTGGCCAAAACTATACTTCCTATATATAAATATTTACCTTCGGACCATTCCGGAACTCCTCGTGATGTCCGGGATCTCATCCGGGACTCCAAACAACATTCGGTAACCACGTACATCTATTCCCTATAACCCTAGCCTCACCGAACCTTAAGTGTGTAGACCCAACGGGTTCGGGAGTCATGCAGACATGGCCGAGACAACTCTCCGGTCAATAACCAACAGCGGGATCTGGATACCCATGTTGGTTCCCACATGCTCCACGATGATCTCATCGGATGAACCACGATGTCAAGGATTTAATCAATCCCGTATACAATTCCCTTTGTCTAGCGGTACGATACTTGCGCGAGATTCGATCGTCAGTATCCCCATACCTTGTTCAATCTCGTTACCGGCAAGTCTCTTTACTCGTTCTGTAACACATCATCCCGTGATCAACTCCTTGGTCACATTGTGCACATCATGATGATGTCCTACCGAGTGGGCCCAGAGATACCTCTCCTTTTACACGGAGTGACAAATCCCAGTCTCGATTCATGCCAAACCAACAAACACTTTCAGAGATACCTATAGTGTACCTTTATAGCCACCCAGTTACATTGTGATGTTTGGCACACCCAAAGCACTCCTACGGTATCCGGGAGTTGCACAATCTCATGGTCTATGGAAATGATACTTGACATTAGAAAAGCTTTAGCAAACGAACTACATGATCTTGTGCTAGGCTTAGGATTGGGTCTTGTCCATCACATCATTCTCCTAATGATGTGATCCTTTTATCAACGACATCCAATGTCCATTGTCGGTGTCAAAACCGGCGGATCTCGGGTAGGGGGTCCAGAACTGTGCGTCTAGGTCGGATGGTAACAGGAGGCAAGGAACACGATGTTTTACCCAGGTTCGGGCCCGCTTGATGGAGGTAAAACCCTACGTCCTGCTTGATTAATATTGATGATATGGGTAGTACAAGAGTAGATCTACCACGAGATCAAGGAGGCTAAACCCTAGAAGCTAGCCTATGGTATGATTGTTGTATGATGAAGTTGTTCTACGGACTAAAACCCTCCGGTTTATATAGACACCAGAGAGGGTTAGGGTTACACAAAGTCGGTTACAATGGTAGGAGATCTTGAATATCCGCATCGCCAAGCTTGCCTTCCACGCCAAGGAAAGTCCTATCCGGACACGGGACGAAGTCTTCAATCTTGTATCTTCATAGTCCTGGAGTCCGGCTGAAGGTATAGTCCGGCTACCCGAACACCCCCTAATCCAGGACTCCCTCAGTAGCCCCTGAACCAGGCTTCAATGACGACGAGTCTAGCGTGTAGATTGTCTTCGGCATTGCAAGGCGGGTTCCTCCTCCAAATTCTTCATAAAAGTTTGTAAACACCAAGAGTAGTGTCCGACTCTTCAAAATAAGTTTCCACGTATTGCCATAGAGAGAATAATATTAACACAAATCTAATCTGCTGACATATTCCGCAGCGTGACATCACACTACAGCCAAGCCTTTATTCGAATTGTTTTCACTTTTCCACCTCAGCGTGTTTTGCGAGGCGGTTTCCTTGGCACGTCTTGTCAAAGCAGAGATCGTGTCCTCCAGTTACGGGATTCTCATCAATACGGACGTGGGTAACCCAACCACGCCATTTATCATGGTGCTTGAGAGGCAAGCGAGTTTTACTAGGCTGGTGGGGATGCACAGTCGCATCCGCCCATATAAGGGGATAAGGATCCACCTTTTACCTACGCCTTCTTCCTCCTTTGCCTATCCATCTTCTGCGCACCCGAGCTCCAGCGCCCAAGCCCGCACTTCCTACCTCATCCTTCTCCAACAATGTCCGGAGCGGGAGGCAAGTGGATGGTCTCCTCCGTCATGGAGGGCCATGTCAAAAAGCTAAGGAAGGCCGGATACCTGTCCAAAGACATCGCGCACCGGCTTCCTGAGGAGGGGCAGCTTCTCCCCACCCCAAGGCCCCATGAGAGGGTAGTATTTCTTCCCCACTTCCTCCGCGGACTGGGTTTTCCTCTCCACCCATTTGTCCGCGGGCTCATGTTCTACTATGGCCTAGATTTCCACGATCTGGCCCCGAACTTCATCCTCAACATCTCGGCATTTATCATCGTGTGCGAGGCTTTCCTCTGCATCCGTCCCCATTTCGGCCTCTGGCTTAGGACCTTCAACGTCAAGCCAAAGGTGGTGCGCGGCAACCAGGCGGAGTGCGGAGGTGCCATGGCGGGCAAAATAGCCAATGTCCTATGGCTCGAGGGCTCCTTCCTAGAGACCTTGAAGGGGTGGCAGTCAGGGTGGTTTTACATCACCGAGCCATGTGACCCGAAGTGGACCGCAGCCCCTGAATTCCGATCCGGAC
Source organism: Triticum dicoccoides (assembly GCF_002162155.2). Lineage (NCBI taxonomy): Eukaryota > Viridiplantae > Streptophyta > Magnoliopsida > Poales > Poaceae > Triticum > Triticum dicoccoides. The sequence goes on from NC_041382.1 coordinate 626,851,748, forward strand.
CCCCTACGCGGCTCACGTCCTGGAAGGAGACGGGCCTGTCGTGGGGCGACGAAGAAGAGGTGACGGACTGCAAAAATGGATCCAGTCCCTGGTGAACAAGCAGCTCAAGCTTGTCAACATAGTCCAGGTCATGCTCGTCCACCGGATCCTTCCGTGTCAAGAACGGGACTTCAATTTGTGGGAGTTCAACCCGGCGCAGCACCATACTCTGAGCAGGCTCTTCGACACGACGTACGAAGATGTCTGGAGGGGGCTAACCAAAGGCGCTAAGGCTCCCACATCAGCCTCCAAAGACCGCGGATTCAGCTCGCAGCGTCCTGCTGGCGAGGTAAAATATTTTCATCTTTTACAAGATGTTAAGTTTTCTTCATAGTTTGACTCTATGTGGGATCTAAACTCCCTCACCTTTGACAGGATTGGCGGGCGAAGTCCGGACTGATTAACTGTCCGGCTCCCTTGCCCGAAGACCCAGCCCCTGCTCTCCTAGTGAAGCTGCTGGTTCCGGCACCTTATGTGGTGCCGGAGAAGAAGGCCAAGAAGAAGAAGGCCACGGGGACTTGAAAGAGTTCCCGGCATATGGTGGTGTCGGACTCGTCGTCTGACGAGTCTGAGACGCACTCCTCCCGTGAAGACGAGGAGGAGGAAGAAGAGAACTCTCCCCCTCCAGCGGGGGGGAGGAAAGAAGAGGAAGGCCGCCCCAGTAGGGGAGGCCGAAGGGTCCAAGAAGTGGAAAACCCCTCCACCGGACTACGCCCCCGATGCTGACGAGGACGAAGAGGAGTGGCCGGACAGGGCCAAGCGTCCGGCGAAATCGTAAGTGTTTGGATACCAGAGTAACTCATGATATTCCTTTTGTTGCACAGCTTTCCCTAATGTCGAATATAATCATGCAGCCCGCCCAAGGATGGGATCGACGAGTCGTCGAGCGGCTCCCTGGATTCATCGGACGTGAATTCAGTTCCGCCCGCTGCCTCCCCCTCTCCTGCGGATGACGCTGAAGTGGCGTCGCGACAAGCTCCGGGGCAAGAGGAGGTGGTCCAAGAGAAACCGCGAGGCGACCTCCCGGACTCCAAGAGTAAAGGGGACTAGACCCCCCCCCCAAGGCTCCAAGTCCGGCTTTGAGCCGGACACCGCACCGGAATCATCAATGGTTCCGGACCGCGGCAGGCGAACTCCTGCCAAGAGGAGCAAGCCTATTGAGCCGGCGTCCTCCGTCCAACCGGAGGCATTGGACAATCTGCTGGAGGTGCTTAAGGGCGCCTCCATCGACGAGGAGCACCGTACCATCATGAGTACGGTGGTCCAGAAGGTTCGGTCCGCCAAAAGTGGACTGACTGAAGCTTGTGCTAGCCTTCTAACAGGCTTCGAGGTAAGTAAAAAATATGTAAAAATATTACCGCATAGACAGTAGCCCCTGATGCTCTGTTTGGTGTTCGGAAAGAAAAGCCGAATAGAGGATCTATTAAATATTGCAGGAGTCTAACTAAAAAAGAGTCAATATACGTATGCAGGCTTCGCTCCTGGCCACCGTGGCACTGACTGCGGAGGTGGGTGCCCTGAAGCAGGGCCTCGAGCGGACCGAGCAAGAGCTCGGCCTTGCCAAACGACAGCTCGAGGAGAAAGAAGGTAAGAGATACCTTATAGAAAAAATGCCTATAAGAAGACGCAATTGCAAAACATGACAGGAGTACACTGCTTATTGTAGGGGCCACAACTGAGGTGGAGACCCTCAAGCAGGCGCTGTCCGAGGCCGAGAAGAAAGCGGCCACGAAGCGCACCGAGCGGGAGAAATTTGAGGCGCAGGTCGGCGAGGTGCAGCAAGAGCTTCAGGCTCTCATGGAAAAACATGAGAGTTTGGAGCTCAACTCGAAGACGCGAGTGTCCGAGCTTGCTGCGGCCCTTAAAACTGCCAAATTTGCCAAGGCCGAAGCCCAGAAGGCCCTCCAGGAATTGGATGCGGTGAAAAAGATAGCGGCGGGTAAGGCATTCTCTATGCAAAGCAGACATATAAAAGTAAACTACTTGTTACTTACCTGAATCCGGAGCTCTCCAGGGGCATTCGTAGATCTTCCCCGCAGTGTATCCGATGCCGCCGCATTCTACCGAGCCGAGGAAGGCAGCTCGACGGAGAAGGTGTTCTGGTCTCAGTACGCTGAGGCCGGACACCCTATGCCCTTGAGCGACCAGCTGAAGCAGCTGGTCGAGCTCCACAAGGCGGCCGAACAGGCCGTGAAGGGCTTCATAGTTTGGCTGTGGCCTGCAGAGGCCCTACCTGGGAACTACTTCGGACTGGTGCGGCGGCTGGTGGAGGCTTGTCCAAGGCTCGAGGTCATCAAGCACTCCGTCTGCATCGAAGGTGCCCGTAGGGCCCTTGCCCGTGCAAAGGTGCACTGAGGTAAGCTGGACGGTGAGAAGCTTGTAAGGGACTGGCCGCCGCCGGGGAAGGAGCATCGCAAGCCCGAGAACTATTACAAGGATGTTCTGGCTGGTGCCCGCCTTATGGTGGATGAATGTACCAAGGATGTAATTTTTGAATGAACTCGCTCGTGTTATCCTGTGCGCTGAAAACTTGTTCATATGCGCTAAGCAATGCTTGTTGAATTTAAAATATTACTTTCTATGCGGCCGTTTATCAAAAAATTGAGAGATGGCCAGTCGTCGGCTTCTGCCCCCATGCCACTAGTGCTGGGGTGTTCGGGATAAACCTAAGCGCTCTTTTTCCCATGATTGGGTCCGTCGAGGGAGGCGATCAGCACAACGAACAAGGCAATCGGACTATAATGCTTGAACACTCTCACTTAGCCATAGAACTCTATAATTTTAAATTTTGGCGAAGCCCCTAGTATTCGGAAGACCGAGTTCGGGGCGCTATCCACGCCTTGGCCGGATAAAGCCGGTTCCTCGCTCAAAGCGGCATAAGTCTTTAAGGACTCGAAAAACCTCTCGAACAGCAACCGTCTCTCGCTTCATCATGACAGTCGGTTTTAGCTTTCTCTACTGAGGTGCTCAGCCCAGCTCAACTGGGGCACAATCGCAGTAGTTCTCCTAGTGCTACCTTAGCCGATATAGCGGAACGTAAGGCACCAAAACATAGGAGCCGGGCAAACCCAACCATTGACCCAAATCATGATTCGGAGCCGATGCATATAGTGCTATAAGTTCGGGGTGCCGCACTTGTGAAAGTGTATGGACTTCTCACGCCATATAGATGGGTACTGAAGCCCCTGGAGTATTTTGCCGTACCACAGTGTACGGATGCGACATGTTATTAATAAACATATATATAAAAAGAGGATAATGCAAAAAATAGACAAAAAGCTATGCATTGTTTATAGAAAGGCTGCTATGAAAGCGGAATGATACAAATAGTGCGATAAGCAAAAGAAATTGGACTATTTAACATGTCCCGACCAGGGGCAGGCCGCGGAATTGTATTAAAAAATAGGTATACTGCTCACAATAGAGACCACCTGGGAGTTCCATAATGCGGCGTGGCTTGTCTGCTTTCCTGGATCTTGCATCGTTTGTGCGGCAGTTGAATTGCCGAACGGGTCGTCCGAAGTATGGAGTCCTGAGAGTAAGAGAAAAAAAGGAATCCGACAGCCCCTGGTGCGGTTTAAGCCGTTTTTCGGGCGTGCCGTGATAGTGCCCCTTCCCCTGTGCCCATGGTATTTCAAGAGCGTAGTTATGTACGTGAAGCGCTGGTTTCGCTATATCACGGGGGCTAGGGTTGGGGCCGCATTGCTACGCTAGCTCAGAACGTGCCAGGCGGTCTTGTTGTAGGGTACTCCGGGCGCGCTTGACAGTGTTCGGCTTTTTGAAGGCCGAACTGGAGAACTGCCTAGAGAGGCTGCTTTGTACTTCTGCTGCGAGCGCTGCCGTGTGCTCCTCCGTTTGGAGGGAGCGTTCAGTGTTCCCATTGACCATGATTACTCCTCTAGGGCCTGGCATCTTGAGCTTGAGGTATGCATAGTTAAGTACCGCGTTGAATTTTGCGAATGCGGTTCGCCCAAGCAGTGCGTGATAGCCAGTACGGAACGGGACTATGTCGAAGATTAACTCCTCGCTTCGGAAGTTATCCGGAGATCCGAAGACCACTTCCAGTGTGACTGAGCCTGTACAATTGGCTTCTACACCTGGTATGATGCCTTTAAAGGTCGTTTTGGTGGGATTGATCCTTGAGGGATCTATGCCCATTTTTCGCACTGTATCCTGGTAAAGCAGGTTCATGCTGCTGTCACCGTCCATGAGGACCCTTGTGAGATGAAATCCATCAATGATTGGGTCTAGAACTAGTGCAGCGAAGCCGCCGTGACGGATGCTAGTGGGGTGGTTCCTTCGATCAAAGGTGATCGGGCAGGAGGACCATGGGTTGAACTTTGGGGCGACTGGCTCCATCGCATATACGTCCCGCAACGCACGCTTCCGCTCCCTCTTGGGGATGTGGGTTGCGTAGATCATGTTCACCGTCCGCACTTGCGGGGGAAATCCCTTCTGTCCACTATTGCTCAGCGGCCTGGGCTCCTCCTCGTCATCGCTATGCAGCCCCTTGTCTTTGTTTTCGGCTCTTAACTTGCCTGCCTGCTTGAACACCCAACAATCCCTATTGGTGTGATTGGCTGGCTTTTCGGGGGTGCCATGTATCTGGCACAAGCGGTTGAGTATTCGGTCCAAACTGGACGGGCACTGAGTATTTCTTTTGAATGGATTTTTCCGTTGACCAGATTTGTAGCCTCAGAATCCGGCATTAACTGCCGTATCCTCGTTGCTGTCGCTGTTAACGCGGCGCTTTTGTTTGTTCCGACGTGACCTGTCACTTTTGTCCTTGGTATTCGCATTACCAGGGTTCTTGGTTAAGTTGTTGCTGTGAGCTAGCCAGCTGTCTTCTCCCACGCAAAAGCGGGTCATGAGTGTCGTGAGGGCTGCCATAGATTTCGGTTTTTCCTATCCCAGGTGCCGGGCAAGCCACTCGTCATGGATATTATGCTTGAAGGCCGCTAAGGCCTCTGCATCCGGACAGTCGACTATCTGGTTTTTCTTTGTTAGGAACCGTGTCCAGAATTGCCTGGCCGATTCCTCTGGCTGCTGAATTATGTGGCTTAGGTCATCGGCGTCCGGTGGTCGCACATAAGTGCCCTGGAAGTTGTCAAGGAATGCGCCTTCCAGGTCCTCCCAAGAACCGATTGAGTCTGCTAGCAAGCTATTGAGCCAATGTCGGGCCGGTCCCTTAAGTTTGAGTGGGAGGTATTTGATGGCGTGTGGATCATCACCGCGGGCCATGTGGATATGAAGGAGATAATCCTCGATCCATACCGCAGGATCTGTTGTGCCATCGTACGATTCGATGTTTACGGGTTTGAAGCCCTCAGGGATTTTATGATCCATTACTTCATCTGTGAAGCATAGCGGGTGTGCGGCGCCTCTGTATTGGGCTATATCACGACGCAGCTCGAAGGAGCTTTGTCTGTTGAGTTTGGCCCGGCCGGATTTATTGCATCCGGAGTGACGATCACCGTCACGTGCCGTGGGGCGCCTGCGCGATCCATAGATCGATCTTGTTTGCCTTGCCTTGTCCTCCAGTATGTCGTGCAGGTCGGGCACATTTTCCCGTGCCTTAGTATGCTTGACGCGGCGTTGGGGCATGGCTTGAGTGGAGGGCCAAGAGGCCTCTCTGTCGCGGCCACGAGGTGGCCGGTCGGCCATGTCATGCGCTGGTGATGTAGGTGCTTCCTCCTCTAGTCGGGGTAGCAGCCTGCGCTTTGGGTAACTCTTGGAGGGGCGTTCGAGTTCATACTCTTCGGCCGCAAGGACTTCAGTCCATCTGTCAGCTAGCAAATCCTGATCAGCTCTAAGCTGTTGCTACTTTTTCTTGAGGCTGCTTGCTATGGCCATAAGCCTGCGTTTAAAACGCTCTTGTTCGGCGAGATCCTCTAGCACGACGAACTCGTCATCGTCGAGGCTTGCCTCATCTTCGGAGGGAGGCGTATAATTATCGTCCTCAACCTCTTGGTCCGCCGCCCTCTCGCGAGGGCTGGCTTCTTTGTCCTCCTATGTTGAATCTTGCTGGAGGGGGTGTTCTTCAGCGCTATCCGGGGTAGTATTATCTCCCGTGCCGGAATCACCGTTTTTGCTTTGGTGGGATTTAGAGCGGCGCCGCTGACGCCGGCGCTTGGGCTATTTCTTAGAGTTATCGTCCCCCACTGTTCCATCGCCATCTCCATCCTTTGGAGTGTCCACCATATATATGTCATATGACGTGGCCTTCCAGCGCCCTACAGGTGCTGGTTCTTGTTCGTCTCCTGCATCATCGTTCATGCTGTCGATGTCTTCGGAGTCGAAGTCAAGCATGTCGGTTAAGTCGTCGACAGTGGCTACGAAGTGGGTGGTGGGTGGGTTTTGAATTTCTTCATCATCCGTATCCCAACCTTGCTGATCGTAGTCCGGCCAGGGCTCTCCTGATAATGGGAGAGACTTTAGAGAATTCAGGATGTCGCCAAAGGGCGAGTGCTGAAAGCTGTCCACGGCAGTGAACTCCATTATCGGCGCCCAATCGGATTCGATCGGCAGGGGCACGGGGGGCTCGGAGTTCGGAGAGGAATCCGGCTCCTCGGAGTCACGGGCCATGTGGGGTGCGGGGCTGGAGTTCGGCTTGATCGCCTCTGAGATCGCAGCCCCTGAGGCAGCGTCCAACCACTGATCCTCGATCGACGCAGTAGGCTCCGAATCAAAGGTTGAAACCGATGTGTGTGCGGCCTCCAAGGCGCTGTTCAGTGGCAGAGCTATATCATGCCCATCGAGACAGTGCGGCACGCTTGGCTATGGCTCGAATCCGTCGAAGATCAAATCCCCGCGGATGTCAGCCGTGTAGTTCACGCTTCCAAACCTGACCTGATGGCTAGGGGTGTAGCTTTCGATCTGCTCAAGGTGGCCAAGCGAATTGGCCCGCAGTGCGAAGCCGCCGAAGACGAAGATCTGTCCAGGGAGAAAAGTCTCACCCTAGACTGCATCGTTGTTGATGATCGAAGGAGCCATCGGGCCTAAAAGCGATGACACAGAGGAACTCTCAATGAAAGCACCAATGTCGGTGTCAAAACCGGCGGATCTCGGGTAGGGGGTCCCGAACTGTGTGTCTAGGTCGGATGGTAACAGGAGGCAAGGAACACGATGTTTTACCCAGGTTCGGGCCCTCTTGATGGAGGTAAAACCCTACGTTCTGCTTGATTAATATTGATGATATGAGTAGTACAAGAGTAGATCTACCACGAGATCAAGGAGGCTAAACCCTAGAAGCTAGCCTATGGTATGATTGTTGTATGACGAAGTTGTTCTACGGACTAAAACCCTCCAGTTTATATAGACACCGGAGAGGGTTAGGGTTACACAAAGTCGGTTACAATGGTAGGAGATCCTGAATATCCGCATCGCCAAGCTTGCCTTCCACGCCAAGGAAAGTCCCATCCGGACACGGGACGAAGTCTTCAATCTTGTATCTTCATAGTCCTGGAGTCCGGCTGAAGGTATAGTCCGGCTACCCGAACACCCCCTAATCCAGGACTCCCTCATCCATGGTTAGGAAATCGTAACCATCTATTGATCAACGAGCTAGTCAACTAGAGGCTTACTAGGGACATGGTGTTGTCTATTTATCCACACATGTATCTGAGTTTCCTATCAATACAATTCTAGCATGGATAATAAACGATTATCATGAACAATGAAATATGATATAATAATAATTAATTTATTATTGCCTCTAGGGCATATTTCCAACAATGAAAGCTAGGCACCATATGAATATGCAACCAATATCACTCTATCAGGTAAAAAGTGTCTCGTCGTAAGAGCCATTTCAAGAAATTCGAAGCAGTACAAGCTAGAAGACAATGCAAGATGCAACCTACATCACAGTCCCAAGTTAAATGTGTCTTATGGGTAAGTGATCGTTGTAGGTATAAGTTGTAAGCTATGCAGATGCAATTCAACATAATCAGAAGCAATACAAACTAGACATCATACGGAAAACGCAACCACGTATAACTGTTCCAAGTAAGAGCAAGCACCTGTGATGGTGGAGTAGGGGAGATGTGCTCATCATGTACACGTATGTTCTAGAAACATGAACACGTGTCATATTCACAGGCATTATGTGTAAAGTAAGCAGATGCAATTCAAGTTAGAAGTAATACAAGCTAGACATCATACGCAACATGCAACCACATATAATAGTGTCAAGTTAGAGCAAGCACTTGTGATGGTGGAGTAGGGGAGATGTGCTCATCATATGCACAGCTACGTTGACTGTCCAGCCTTGTGTTGTCTTGCGAATCTTGTTGGGAGGATGGCAGAGTAGAATCTGTAGAGACCCCCTATTTGAGTTGCTCCGAAGGACCACCATCATCCACTGTCGGACTAATTTCCTTCAGGTGTAATGATTTGCTCTTTAGAACTCATTCATGCATGATACTGACGAACATTACTCGGATGAAAGGCAAACACATGATGCGAGGATGGAATATGTATGAAAAACAGTATGGTGTGACATATTCACACCTATGATGTGGTAACTAAGCAGAAGGCATTTCAACAAATTAGAAGCACTGCAAGCTAGACACCATATGAAAGATGCAACCAATATCACTCTGCCAAGTTCAAACTGTATGGCGTTTCAACAAATTAGAAGCAGTACATGCTAGAAATCATATGCAAGACACAACCAATATCATAGTGGCGACTTAAAGGTGCCTTATCATAAGTGACTAATGCGGGATATGCAAGAATAGTAGTCTGATGTAGAAACAGGAACACATGTCATATTCACAGGCATTATGTGTAAAGTAAGCAGATGCAATTCAACAAAGTTAGAAGCAATACAAGCTAGACATCATACGCAACATGCAACCACATATAATAGTGCCAAGTTAGAGCAAGCACCTGTGATGGTGGAGTAGGGGAGATGTGCTCATCATCTACACAGCTACATTGACTGTCTAGCCTTGCGTTGTCTTGCGAATCTTGTTGGGAAGATGGCGGAGTAGAATCTATAGAGAACCTCCGTTTCAGTTGCTCGGAAGGACCACCATCATCCAATGCCTTGCCAATTTCCTTCAGCTTTATTGATTTTGCATTGTGAGGTCATACCGACAAGAAAAAGGAATATCATTCGCTCTTCAGAACTCATTCATGCATGATACTGACGAACACTACTCTGATGAAAGGCAAAGTCGTGATACGAGGATGGAATATGTACAAAAAAATGGACGGCTTGACATATTCACACCTATGATGTGGTAACTAAGCAGAAGGCACTTCAACAAATTAGAAACACTGCAAGACACCATATGGAAGGTGCAGTCAATATCACTCTGGCAAGTTAAAACTGTCTCGTCATAGGTGGCGTTCATCAAACTAGAAGCAATACATGCTAGAAATCATATTCAAGACGCAAACCAATATCACACTGCCAACTTAAAGGTGTCCCATCATAAGTGACTAATGCAGGATACACAAGAAGAGTAGTTTCATGTAAGAACATGGTGTGATAGACAGATATAGTATGTACCAAAAACAAGAAAGCGTGTCATATTCACATGTATCATGTGTAAGCTAAGCAGATGCAGTTTACACTAATTAGGAGCAATATGAGCTAGACACCATATGCAACATGCAACCAGATATCACACTGCCAAGTTAGAGAAAGCACCTTGGATGGTGGAGTAGGGGAGCGGAGACTTGAACCTTGGAATGCATTATCAGTACAAGGAAAATCAGTACAGATGCTCCGTTTATGTTGCTGCAGAGGACCACCATCATTGCCTTCTTTACTCTTTTCTTTCCTCTTTCTTGATTTTGCCTTGTCAAGTCAAACCCACAAGAAAAAATAATAAAATTTGCTCTTCAGAACTCATTGATGCATGATACTAACGAACACTACTTTCATGTAAGGCAGACGCATGATAGGAGGATGGAATCTATATGAAAAACAGGACGGCGTGACATATTGACATGTATGATGTATAAAGTGTAAACTAAGCACAAGGTGCTTGAACTTGTTAGAATCGATGCAAGCTAGAAACCATATGAAAGATGAAACCAATATCACTCTGCCAAATTAAAAGGGTGCCCTAACAAATGTATTTGACCAAATTATAAGCAATGCATGGCAACAGGCTAGAAATAATATGCAATATGCAACGAATAAAGGTGACTCATCGTAAGTGATTGATGCAGGATACAGAAGAGAGGTAGTTTCATGTAAGAACAAGGTTAACACATAGATGTAGTGTGTACCAAAAATAGGAAGGCATGTCATATTCACAGGTATAGTGTGTAAACTAAGCAGATGCAATTTACCCTAATTAGAAGCATTACAAGCTAGACACCGTATGCAACATGCAACCACATATCACACTCCGAAGTTAGAGCAAGCACCTGTGATGGTGGTGTAGGGGAAGTGCGGTCTTCAGGTACAGAGCTATGTTTAATATCTTCATTTAGGCTTGCTGTTTCTTGAGAAACGTGTGGAGAGGATGAAATTGCATTCTTTATAAGAGTATTGCGTCTCATATTAACCCACGCGCGTGACTGACTCATCATAAGCGATAGACGCAGGGTACACAAGAACAGTAGTTTGATGTAAGAACATGGTGTGATAGGCAGATGTAGTATGTACCAAAAATAGGAAGGCGTGTCATATTCACATGTATAATGTGTAAAATAAGGAGATGCAATTTAACAAATTAGGAGCATTGATGAGGGATACACAAGAAAAGTGCCTTATCATAAGATAGAGTATGTACCAAAAACAGGAAAGCGTGTCATATTCACATGTATCATGTGTAAGCTAAGCAGATGCAGTTTACACTAATTAGGAGCAATACGAGCTAGACACCATATGCAACATGCAACCAGATATCACATTGCCAAGTTAGAGCAAGCACCTTGGATGGTGGAGTAGGGGAGCGGAGACTTGGACCTTGTAATGCACTATCAGTACAAGGAGAATCAGTACAGATGCTCCATTTACGTTGCTGTAGAGGACCACCATCATCGCCTTCCTTACTCTTTTCCTTCCTCTTTCTTGATTTTGCTTTGTCAAGTCAAACCCACCAGAAAAAGGAATAAAATTTGCTCTTCAGAACTCATTGATGCATGATACTGACGAACACTACTTTCATGTAAGACGAACACTACATATCACACTGCCAAGTAAGAGCAAGCACATGCGATGGTGGTGTGGGGGAATTGCGGTGATCAACTAGAGAGCTACGTTGACTATCTTCATTTAGCCTTGCTGTTTCTTGAGAATCATGTTGGGAGGATGACACTGCACTCTTTATACGAGTATGGCGTCTCACAGAAACCCACCCGGGTGACTGTCTCATTATAAGTGATTGGCGAGGGATACAAAAGAGCACTAGTTTGATGTACGAAGATGGTTAATAGACATATGTAGTATGTATCAAAAATAGGAAGGCATGTCATTATCAAAGGTATAATGTGTAAAGTAAGCAGATGCAATTTAACCAAATTGGAAGCAATACAAGCTAGACACCATATGCAACATGCAACCACATTTGACAGCGCAAAGTTAAAGCAAGCACCTCGGATGGTTGTGTGTGGCAATTGAGATCATCAACTGCAGAGCTAAGTTTACTCTCTCCAACTGCTGACACTGCACCCGTTAGAGCGCTGGAACACTTAGTACTTATCTTCGAATTACACTGGAGCGACTTCTGTCTTTTCTTTTCTGCATTCATCAACACTGCGTCAGAGTCTGAAATACCCATGCATAAAAAAACAATAGTGTGAGTATGGGTGAAGTGTGTGCACAATTAGTACAGTGTAAAGGTAGCAGATAGTAGGTCGGTGAGAAATAAATGAAGGGAGACATATGATAGCTCTACAACATGCATGGCACACTAAATTACTACATGATTCTATGAAAATAACAGTCGACTGAAAGCAAATAGGTCAGTCCATTTTTTCTGCACGGTCCTACGTACAAAGAACGGGCAGATCGCCTTCATCTACCTCCAGCGAGTCAGTGTTGACGATCTTCCTCAAAACGCCAGCGACCACCGGCCCAGTATTCCTCCCCTGCCTGTGCCCTCCCCTCGACCTCACCGCACCGCCGTGCTTGGCACCGCCCCCCTGGCCATCCATTCAAGCCCCGCCGACCTCTAGATCGGGCGCAAGCAGCTGCTGCGCCCCACACCCCTATGATAGACACCGATGCGCCGCTTCCCAGGGGAACAGGCGGACTAGGTGCTCCGCGCGCCTAAGCAGGTGCTGCTTCTTTTAATTGCGGTTCGACTGACCCTAAATTGAAATCCAGGCGGGCTACTGACCTCTAGCGAAGGTGAAATAGTAAAAGGGAGGAAACCTTGTGCATTTAGTATCACGAAGAAGATGCAGTAAGAAGCGCCCAACTAGTTTCTTTCGTCGGATGAATACGGTTTGAGCAGAGACGTAAGATTTGCATGAATAAGGGAAGAGGAGTACCTCTTTGTGCTGGCAGTGTTGTGTCCTCCTTCTGTATTCCGACGATCTTCTTGTTGTTCGCCGGAAACAAGAAGTTGTGGAGGACGGTGCAGCCTTGGACGAACCCATGGCCAAGTTGTTGAGTGTGGTGCAGTGGCCGTCTGTCGGCGGCGGGGAAGCAGATCCGAGGCGGTGAACGACGGCGTAGCGGGAACAGCTCCGGTGCGGTGGATGGTTGCGACAGTGGAGCCGCGGCAGTGAGGCGCGGGACGGCGTGGTTGGAGTGGTTCTGGTACGGCGCACGTCAGCATCGGCGTCGTGGAGGCAGCTATGCCTCGGCTTCAGCTGCTAAGTCCTTGAGGGCGTTGCGGTTGCGTTGGACGACGATGTAGGGGTACCGGTTCCGGCGTGATGGAGGAGGGCGGCGGTGGATTGGCCGCTATGGGGTGGAGGACGGAGGATGCTGGGGTTTCGCGGCTGGTGGAGAGGGCGTTTCCACGCCCATGGAGTATGAATGGGGAAACGGAGGGGGGCGGGGAACTAAGGGGGAACAATGTTTCGATTTGAGACGCGCTTGTTTGAAATTTGGGGAAAGTTACAAACTTTCCCCCCATCTAAAATTTCGGACATATTGCGGGTTGGGGGTAGGACATTCATGTTAGGTGTCCCAAATGTGGGCGGGATAGATTTCGGCCGAGTGCATGGGTAGGCTCCCACGGCGTATGAATGCTTCTCTGGTGTCTTGGTGAAGTTACAAACCTACCCCGGTTTAGACCTTTGGACATCGGGCCGATAGGCTACATGGGCCAGAGTCAGGACAGTAATTTCCTACCAACAAAACATTAGTCTCACGCGGTTTCGGGTGACCAGAGGCCTATTTGGCGCTTCGTTTAGGGCCTCTTTGATTCACAGGATTGTCAAAATGAAGGAATAGGAAAAATGCAGGAATAGGGTGGCATGTCCCATAGTATCCTACAGGATTTGAAAGAATGTTTGATAGCATAGGAAAAACAAAGGAATTCTACAAAGAGGTTTGAGTGGATGGAAATTTTCCTCCAAAATGTAGTACAAATGGATCATATGGAAAAATTCCTAAAGATGCCAATCCTACGAATCAAACGAGCATCACAGGAAAAATTCCTAAGGGTTTAAATCCTCCAAAAATCCTATGCAATTCCTTTGAATCAAAGGAGCCCTCAATATTTGGGAGCAGAAGCATTTAACGTTTTCGGTTCTCTTGAATTGAACTTTCAGGATTTGTCAAACTTCACAAATCTTTACTCTTGAAAATCCTAAAGCTACGATTATTTTGGAATGGAGGGGGTACACTTGAATATACATTGTACATGAGTATATATTAAAAAATATGCAACTTACCTCAGTTCATGCATGGTTCCAGATATAATCTCCTTGGTTGCAAAAAAAAGTTAGATATGTGTACGAATATATATAGCATGTTCAAACTCACAACAAAGATTGATGCCCCCTTTTACATCTGATTTACAAATGCCATTATCTCGGGTTCAAATAGATGAATGCACTTCCTATGAATTCGAATCTTCGAAACCCCCTTTACGTTGAATTCGACATGTATTCTATTTCATAGCTAGCAATTTGGAATGTATCCATGCAAGTGACAAATGTATAAAGTGCTTCACACTAACAACATGGAGTGCACTAATTAATGTTTATATATGAATTGCAAAAGCATCCATTGCCTGTATTTCAAACCGCTCTCACTCTATGGATCGATAATATGAAATAAAAACATGCACATGCTAGAATTCAATTGCAGTTGAAGAAAGAGCCTACTCCTGGTACTGTATATTACTGATAGGGGTGTGTACAAAGTACATGTGAATACCAGGCATTGTGTGTGTGTATACTATCGATGAACTAGCCCCCAAGCTTGTATAAAATACTAAGGGCCTAGGGATACAAATCATATATAGTCGGCTTATCACCAGTGGGGATAGAGTCCTCCGCGACTCTGGTAGCTTCGTGTTGTACGTCAAGTCCTCCACATGGGTCTTCGTATAACACGTCTTGGTCCAACCTATATGTGGTGCAGGATGGAACCGACCCATGAGTCTTCATGTTGACCCAGCACAACTAGAAATGATGTGCCCACCACACCACACACGCAATCGGCCACTAAGAAAATAAGCATATACAATACTACAACGGTATCTAGCTCACAATATGTCTCCATATTTTGTTGATGACACTGACGGACTTTGCATTTGATGCGTGCTCCGTATTTTGTTGACGACAATTACGGTCATTGTATTTGAAGCGAAAGCACGATATGGTCACTGGACTTCAGAATAAGCTCATCACGGTCACCACATACATTTTGTCGCGCTAACCAACATGTGGTTGGATGGTTAGAGGACAGTGGTTTCTCGAGCCCACCAAGGTTAAAGTCTCGGTGCTCGCATTTATCTTGTGTTAATTTCAGTATTTTCCGGTGACGTACGTTCAGTGGGAGGAGACGTTCCACTCGACTACGAGGCACCTATGGTGACTTCATAAAATCTCAAGATCATATATGCTGGCCCACTCTCTCGAAGGTGCTCATAGGGGTAGGGTTCGCGTGTGTGCACTTATAGCGGTGAGTGCTTGTGCGTATATATGAGCCCTTGCGTCTGTACCGTGTTAAACAAATACATATCATCATTATACGGTCACTAGCTCACCCATACAACTCCGTATTTTGTTGATGACACAATCAATTGACCAGTCAAACGTTCCATGTGGCGCAACTAGTGTTGCACCATCAGGGCATGTAACCATGGGGCCCACCTGTCAGCCCATATTTGAAAGAAAGAAATGGTAGTTTGAGTCTATACTGTGTTAATAAAATAGGAGTACATTTTAGGGTGATCATACGGTCACTGGCTCACCATACAGCTCCGTAATTTCTTGATAACACGATCAATTGACCAGTCAAACGGTCCACATTTAGCAGTGCACATTACCATAGGGCCCACCCGTCAACGCGTATATGAAGGACAAAAATGGTAATAAATGAGTGGTTTCGGGGAGGGCGGGCCGGCCGGCGGGGGCTGGCGGTTCGGCCGGTGGTGGCTGGCGGCTCAGGGGGGGTGCAGTTTGATGATAAACTGGAGGCCCTTGATTTCGTATCCAACGGCTGGAAAATCTAATGGCTAGAGATGAAAAAGTCAGTCGACTGACATGTAGCCTCACCCCGCACGTACACATGCACGCACACAAGACACGCACACATGTAGGCGTGCAACACTGACACGTACACACGCACGCATGCTGGCGTGCAACACTGACACGTACACATGCACTCACGAACACACGCACGTACGCACCCATGCATGCAACACTGAAACGTACCCTTGCACGCACGCAACACTCGCACGCCTGCATGCACACAACACACGACGCAAGACACACGTTCAACCTATACGTGCATGCACCCTTTGTTAAGGACATGGATTGTTACGGGTATTAATCAATCTTATCTGTGATAAGCATAACATTGATGTTTGCAGCGGTCTTTATGAATCACAACGTATCGAACGGGCTATCAACATAGTAGACTTATCTACATGAAAAAGATGACGTCACACTCAATGAACAATCATCAGTTTATGAAATGGCCGCTTCTGACCGCCCTGGCCCACCAAAGGTTCCTCTGTTGTGCGCTGCCTGCGTTGGGTCACTAACATGCATGCCATGCACCCAAAGAGCCCACATGTCAGTGGAAGAACGGCACGGTGTCCTAGGTCAGAGTCGAGGGCGCCAATCGCGGCACGCCCGGCTGAACACGCCTCCGTGCCGCATTCAAACGCCTCCATGAAACCCGCCAGTGTGGAAGCCGAGAAACCCACTTTGGACACACGTCCGTTCATGACCGGGTCGCTCCCCTATCCCCCCCCACCATTTTGTCCACTCTTACAATGGCTTACGAAGAGTAGTTATTCCGCATCCAAGCCGGCTGGGTAGCCCGCCGGATACGAGCTATGCAGCTCGCTGATCCACCTCCCTCCCCTCGCCCGACGGAGCCAGTTGCCGCCCCAAGCCGTGGAATTTTGCCATGTGTTGTTTTCATGGACTAGCAAGATGCCCGTGCATTGCACGGAACATCAAGATGCATTTTTTTACAAACTCACGCATGCATGCAAGGGATAATTAATGTCCTCCTTTGCTAGTACCATGAGGCAAACACCATTAATATTGCATCAATTAGTGTTAGTGGCCTTGTATATCTGCAAATTGTAATTTTGATAGTGGCCCCTTGTATATAAAAATGGAGGGAGAAAGATGAGAGATAAGGTGAGGAGGAGTGGGGCGTGGTGGTGACTGGTGGTCGGACTGGGCGGAGGCATGGGGATGGACGGCGCATTATGTCTAGGTTTGTATCTCTCTCTCTCACACACACACACACACGTAGGTGGGGGACGTGCACGAAGAGAAGAGGTGCACGCACGGCACACGTACTCCCGTCTCTTTCCCAACCACACCCGCGCGGGTACACGGTGGAGCTCATTTCTGTATGAAAAAGGCAGCCCATGTGGTAATTTGGCACGTGTACTAGTTGTCCACTTGGTGGAGGGAGGATCGTCTACCACGGGTGAACAAACAAATTGCGACTTGACGCGTTATGTTAAATTAAAAAAAGAGGCAAACCATGTGGGGCCTACCTTAGATGCAAGGCTCTATACACTGGAGTACTTTTGATGTGTCCCGTCAACTCGAAGAACGAGGAAAAGCTTGCTTAGTACGCCGTCTTCCCCGCCCACGGGCGCAGTGGCTCGCAGGATGAGGTGAAGCTTGCTTACTAGTATGCCTTACGCCCGCTCCCTCGCCCACGTGCGCGGTGGCTCGCAGCACGAGGAGAAAATTTTACTACTCCCTCCGTTTACTCCTCGTCCCTACTACGTACTTTGGTTAGTACTCCATCCATTTACTTATACAAGGCCACTATAAAAAATACATTTTGCATCTATACAAGGCCACAAATAGTAATCGAGACAAAAGTTACTACTCCCTCCTTTCCAGTTTATGGCTCAATTTCAAAATCTCTCCAACCAAGGTAGACGCTGAGTGGTCGAATTAATTTCGTATTTTGCACAAGTAATTAGTACGCTCATTTTTTTCAAGAAGTTATGTTTACCGGGGCATTAATTAGAACAAATGCATGAATGACCACTAAATTTCCATGAACTTGTACATGCATTGGTTAGTTTCCTCTTGACACTGCTTGCGTCGGGTGATCTAACGCACCTCGAAATTCAACATGTAATGGTACTACTACTAGTATAGTAGAACTCAGACTTATCAAACGGAAAAACGAGTGTTTTTAGATGATCCCTATAAACCCTAGTGGGTACATACTCCGTAAAAATAATTTTTTCCAAAACTAAGTTGCTCCCTTTCATGAATTCTGTAGTATACTCCTCCGTCGACGCTCCCATTCATGAATTTTGTACTTCCTGTCGCCGACATGTGGGACATATAGCAACCGGGTCGACGTGTCAAGCACCAAATAAAAGTGCAGAACAGCAGGGGGACGCGCCCCACACGTACTGGCCCAGTAGTAGTAATGAGCAATGAGACGTCAAATCACAATGCCGCACTTTCCCAGACGGACGAAGCAACCATTATTTCACACTTCGGTTCTCCATCATCTCAAACCACATACTAGTATTGCTTCTGCCTCAAGAGGGACACACGCATCGCCTTGGTACATCAAGACACGTGGGACCGCATGACAGGCCATGCTCCCCCACTGATTTCTCGGTAAAATCACCTCATTTTTACTATACTTCCTCCGTATCGGTTTACTACATGGCATGCACGTCGTTCTAGGTTGAGACTTTAACTGGCTATATATGTGATGAACAGTACTCTAGCCTTTTAAAAAATGTATACTTTTGTACAGCAGTACTATTGATGGATTGCGCCATGGAGCAAAACTTGAAATTAAAAAAAGGTGGTACATATAGAGAGCGCTCGTCGCCAAATTATGCATATAGTACTATTAAAAAGGCTAGTCACAATAATGGTGTCCAGCACAACCCACCCCTCAAATAAAACTAAGAGGGTGCTTGGATACGTTTTAGTCCCATGACTAAAAGTAGTGGGACTAAAACATGCTAGCCTCACTCATGCTTGGATCCAAATACTAAAAAGGCTAAAATCAAGTTAATGAGCATTTATTATCCTCCAAACCCTCCAATCTAGAACTCGCCTGTGTTAAAGGAGAGGAGTTAAATGAGTAGAGAGAGGACTAATCCACATTTTAGTAGGGGTACCCCTGACTAAAAAATTTTAGTCTCAAGACTAGTTTTAGCCCCTCTTCAGTCAGGGGTGCTTGGAACTTTAGCCTCTTAAAGAGACTATTTTTAGTCAGACTAATATAAGTCCCTTGGATCCAAGCACCCTCTAAGCATCCTGGAATTCTTTGACAAAACTAAACACCCTGAAATTCTTTGACAACTAAACTGCTGGCTATATGATGTTGGCCATATAGATTGTACGTATATAATGTGAAGACACGAGTGGTAGTGCTATACCAACTAAAAGATGAAATGTAAGAAATACTAGTATGTACGTACTAAAGAGTTAAAGTAACGAGAAGAAACATAACATAGTTCTGCTGGGGGCTCAACACAACACACCCCTCAAATTAAATTAAGCACACCTGAAATTAAACTTTGCAACTATTCCGGTAGACACTGCATTAGAACCACCATGAGCAACGACACTGCCACCTTACTCGGAGTCCTCGTCCACGTCCTCGACTTCGTCCTTGTCCCTCTTCCTCTTGGCCGATACTTCTTTGCTTGAACCGCACACTTGGTTGTTGCTCTTCATCCAACCCTTGTAGATATTGAAGCAAAGGTAGCCATCCATTGCAGCATAGTGGATGTGGTCTATATCTAGTACATTCCGCTGCCATGCATGATGATGAAACGTGTATGGAGGTTTCTCCAGTTTACCGTACGAAGGATGAACCATGGCTCCTGCCAAGGTCAGCATTGAAGGCTGACGAGAGGACACCAGCCGATTCTTCTGGAGGTCGAAGGGGTTGCCTACAACAAGACCTATCCAACGCAGGACATCCCTGTCGTTCTTAAAGTCTACAGTAACGAATTTCATTGTTTTGTCCTTGAGGAAGTTCTTAAAATCCTGGCACTCAACGTCGGCATGGCATATGTGATAGACCAAGCAAACGTTATCTACGCAAACCTGGATCACGGCGAGCTTCTTCCTCTCTTCGTCCTTTAGATCCTTCTCTGGTCCCAGGACTGTGGTGTACTCAACATCTAGCCCAGCGACCCACTCATCATCTGAGTTTTCGAACATGCGTCTAAAGCGAGAAAGGCATCCTTTCACCGTCGCGGAAGAACGGGTGTAGATGACGTCGAACTCATCGTCGGTGATGGTTCTAACCTTGTACTCACTGCCGATCATGGAGATTTGGGACGCCATGGATTTGGGAGGAGGGTTAGGATTAGTGGAACTGCCGTAATGTGAATGGACGAGACGACTAGGAGCGAACCGTCGTAGTATTGAAGGACGTGCGGGGACGAGTAGGAGCGAACTGCCAGTGTGCGAACGGCAAGGTAGTGGCTTTCCATATTCCCATCATATGGGCTTCCGAGAGCCCTTGGATCTGAGATCGAACGGTTGCATGGCGTGATTCTAGACCTATGGGTGAATATCCTATCCTGGAGGGTTATTCTGCAAAATTTCAGCAACTTAGCATGCGACCGTTCGATCTCAGATCCAAGGGCTGCCAGCAGCCCGTATCATGGTCGCGCTTACCACGACCGTCGCGTCGCTCGCGCGGTCGCGCCCTTGGAGATTTAACATGGTGCGTTAGGCTATCTGATGTTGGCATGTCATACATAGTCATCACTTAGTCACTCATACTACAACAAGGTTGGCTATAAGTGTATTTTTTTACTCCTCTCTATCTCTTTCTTCGTACTCAAGGAAGAAACGGTGCTAAGCGCGTGTATTTATTGCATTTGCCAAGGAGTGACCTCTTCCAATGAAATGGTGTTGCTAAGTTTGCTTCATTTAATTAGCTATAGACTCCAAATTGTCTTTTCACCTAGGTACACGCGCTTAGCACCGTTTCTTCCTTGTGTCACCAAACTAGTCTCTCTCTTCTTGATTAACTTGCCACATCAGACTTTATGCTTATGTGGCAAGCTTAAGCACCTGTAGGAGCAAGTAAAAGTAAGTACAATAGTGCGCTTTACATGGCATTTTTGCGTATGTGGAGGAAAGAGAGGCAAGGAAAAAGTGGAGAAGTGGGCTCTCGTGCAAGAGCCAGCCTCTACTACATGGTGGAGCATTGGGAGAGGCACCTGTATGGAGGTGGTCAGGAATCTGGGAGACTCACGCCGGTCGTAGCGCCGCAGTTAAAATGATAATGGCAAGTCAAATCACGGGGCCCCACCTGTCGAGCAGTAACTCACTGTCAAATCACACAGCCCTATGTTTGCAGCAGCCTACTTCCTCGTCTTATCCCGTCTCTGTCGAACCGACTAGGCGGAACTGCCCTGCCACCTACTGCACAGGAAAAGCCCCGCCCTCGACTTTTAAATACAACTACATCCGCTTAAGAATCCAATGATATACTTTTTGTGACATAGTAACTCATATTTAGTTAGTCAAATGGATGACCTAGAACTACGTGTAGGCCCTATAAACCGAGACGCCTAAAAATAAAAAAACCGAGCCGGAGAGGGTAGTTCAGCGCGTATCTTTTTATATCAATATAGTCGGGATTCACCAAGGAGCAAAACCAAGTGGTAGGCTGCTCCTGTCGTGTTGGCGTAGCAACTCAAGCAAGGTCAATCTGCACACGAAATGGTGACACACTTAACAGGATCCCTTTGGCCAACATGTGGCTCATCCACCATTGTTCCACGTGCGATGCACCAAATTACAGTTCGGAGCAGTGGTTGGAATTGGAGGCACCCCAGTCGTAGTGCCGCAGTAGTAGAAAATAGCGACGAGGGGTCAAATCACAAAGCCCCACATTTCCCGCATTAAGCTGGACGGACGAAGCAACCATCATTTCACTCTAGGGCGCAAGAGCATAAAGAAAAGAGAAAAGAATGATGCATGCGGCAGCTACCTAGGGCACCCTAGGGTAGGGGTCTCCACTACAGATCCTTTTTTAAAGCGCCTCCACTACAAATCGGCTTCTCCCTCGTCCTCTTGAAGAAAATCGATGATGAGTGTGGTGGTAGGGTTTGTAGGAGTACTAAGGCGTGCAGGTCCACGTCATAGTAAACGGGTTCGAGCCGACGCCTTAAATATGTGTGGGCCGCTTGGTTTTACGGGAACGAGGCAGCATTTTGGGTTCCTGGACCAGTGGAGATATAGTACGTACAAAAAATTGTGGACGTAGGTTCGACCGAAAGGCAATGATGCATGGGCCCTGCATTTTGATATACCCGGGGCCGCGTGAAATTTGCTACTCTACTCAAAACTAGTAAGGTACACATGTATTAAACGCATGAGATTTCAAAACCAAATTATGAATAAATACAGACTATAGGATGTAAAGCTTTGAGTCATATATGCATGATGTAGATGTTCGCTTAGTTCTCATAGTTCATCTCATTCAAAATCAATAAGTTTTATAAAAATGTTAAGATTCATGGAGTTGTGCATTGTACTCCCTCCTTTCCAAAATAGATGACCCAACTTTGCACTAACTTTGTACAAAGTTAGTGCAAAGTTGGGTCATCTATTTTGGAACAGAGGGAGTAAATCATAAAGTAAAAAACAAATAATGGCAATTCATTTAGAAAAAAATAATCAATTATGATACAGAAGATTCTAGAACAAAGGAGAAGTGCTTGTGTTTTGAGGTTTGTGCATTATGCTTAAGTTCAACCATGGAGTCTTCTAAATTGTACATGTGGCAGATCTGGTGGAATGCTGATGATATCCAACGGTGAGTAGTGCTCGGATTTGCCTATCTCTGCACTGTCGGGTTAGCTTTATCCAGCGACCATCTTTCAAAGTTATTGGCACACTATATAGTTCTTGTGCCATAGTTGCATGTTTTGGAAAAAAGCTACTAGTGGGTTGTACTATATATTTAGGAATAGAAGATGTATACATGGAAGTTGTAGGGAAAGATATGACATGGAGCATCTCACTTCCTATGAGTAGGGATTGGAAAAGAGATGTCATTTGGTTCACATCATAGGAACTTTTCTATTGAATATAGAGATGACATGTTTCTCAATTCCTATGAGGAGGGATTAGAAAAGAGATGTAATTTGGTTCATATCATAGGAACTTTTCTATTGAATATACGCTAATGTTTATTTTCCTTTGAAATTAAGGGAGTATAGGAATCCATTCATATGAACCAAGTGGCTCTAAAGCTATAGAAATGATATCATGTTTATTTCCTTTGAAATGTGGAGTATATGAATCTATTCCTATGAACCAATTGGCTCTAAAGGAAAAAAATCCTATAAAAATCATATCATATAGAGTTCCTATGATATTCCTCGACACTAAAGGATGCTTGAAATTGCTGTGGGTGATACGATGGTCTTTCTTTGTAGACTCCTCACCCAACTTTATAGTTACCTCTTGAAGATGAATGAAATGATATATACATGGTATTCTACATGTGTAATTTGGTACACAAAAACTCGGTAAAACTTTGCGAGGTTCGATTTTTCAATAAAGCTATATGCACTACATTTCGGAACGGAGGGAGCATACGGCAGTTGCTAACACTCACGTGGAAGATTTGTGTGTAGGAGGAGTGGTTGTTCTGTTAAATGACATGGCAAAACTGACACTGTCGGATGTCGATCTAACGGTCCTTACGGCGTTCGTCAGTAAAAGGCTTGTGGCGAATGTTTGTCGGATAATGATTTACGGACACATGCATTGCATTGATACGTGCCCCCCTCTCTCACGCACACGCGCCCTCATGAGTCACGAATCTCCCGAGTCCTCTCGCAGACTCGCACGTCGCACCCACCGTCTATCTGCAGGTAGATGTCACGCACATATGTGCTCTTCACACCCTACCCTCAGAACTTCTAAAAAACAAAAGACGACACACACATTTTATTTTAGCTCACACGTCACACACTTGTACTATTACTCTTGCAGCGAACGTTCTTTGGGCATAGTATATTGTACTCTCACGAAGAGAAGCAGTGCATGCACGCACTAGTTCTCTCACACCCACTCGCAGGTACACGTATGAGTGCATTTTTTTGAAGCTGGTACAACAAAATCACTCCACTATATATAAAAGCAGGAGCCTTAGCGCTTGCTTTACTAGGGTTCCCCTCGTTCACTCTCTCATGCTCTTCAGATCTAAGCAACACATAGGTGGCCACACTCTCTCTCAGCTCACGGCTGGTCACAAATCCGGCCGGACAACCTCGACCGGGGCAGGGGTGTAGGTGCATCATTCACGCTATCGTCGGCGGCGAGGGAGGAGACCAACGGCTGCCCGCGCATCCTGATCGGCGGCCGTGCCGTTCTCTCCGAGAGAGCGCCGGCTCGGGAGGGCCTCCGACCCCTTATTCCTCCCTGCGGTATTGTGGCCAAGATGCGGCCTCCCGACACCGTCTTTGCGACATGCCGACGACCCTCAGGTATATATTCCTTCGAAACCTGCCTTGCTCTACTGCCTCAGCTCCCTTCGTGTGGATCCTTTTCTAGTTTCGTCCGCTGTTCCAAAGCCACCTAGACTTCTACTAAGGCACGTGCTTTGCACGTATGTTCTGTATGATAGATACTCATATACCTTCTTTTTAGAGAGAGAAATGGGTACTCGTATCTTCAGTAGATATCATAGTGTGTTTGTTTGCATGATCTAAGGACTATTCTGAAATAAGAAGCAAATCACTTGCACAAATCAAACTGAGTTCCAAGTAAGAATTTGATTACAAGATAAAAGTTGTAGTTTTATTATATGATGTTTCCTGGGTTCCACTAATGTATAGTTCCAGAGTTGTTTGACGGTTTACATGCATGTTTATGGACTATTTTGTGCAACTAAATAAGTCATTTAGGTCTGACAGACACTCATGTCCTGTATTAGCATGAGGTATAGCTTATGTATGACTGAAATAAAATATTACACTTTTTCTACGAATAATAAAAATATTACATTTCTCGATGAAGCAGAATAAAACTTTAGCTAGCATCAACCATGCAATGTTATGTTATGTGAATAGTGTAAACTTTGCAGTATAGCGGCATCTAAAAAAATCCATTTTTATAGTAATCTAAAAAAATTAGTTAGTAGTAGAGTGTTTATTTCCCAGGTGAAAACGGGGAACCAAAATGTGCTAGCTATTTGCCAACTTGTCGTACTTGCATGTGAGGAGGTGGCAGCAGTTTCTAGACATTTCTCAACTTCAGTAGGTGCAATCCAGATTCAACGGGGACATCTTTATTTGTTTACTTGGAGAGCAGAGTCGACCATGTGCACAAGGAGCGGGAGCGAATCCGACAGCTCTTAGCCGTCAGATCATGTCATCCTTTGTTTGATGGACGGAAGTGATACGCATGAGAGGGGAAATGAACGGTGGATTTTGAGCGAATGCTTGTTTGGGCGGGAGAACCG
Organism: Triticum dicoccoides; assembly: GCF_002162155.2. Classification (NCBI taxonomy): domain Eukaryota; kingdom Viridiplantae; phylum Streptophyta; class Magnoliopsida; order Poales; family Poaceae; genus Triticum; species Triticum dicoccoides. The sequence goes on from NC_041382.1 coordinate 626,876,850, forward strand.
AAGATGGAGTGATAAATCCAATTTCAAAACTGCCGCATTATAGTAGTAGTAGATTAGAAGTAAAGCTATTTCATACAGTCGACTCAAAGCGTTGGTTCAAACAGGGAAGAAAGTGGGAAAGCTATAGCATGAATCTAGGACTTGGTTCTAAGAGGAAACGGGGGAAAGTAGTAATATCTGTCACTGTTTAAATAACCGTATATCTTATTTGCGCAAACAGGGATGTCTGTCTCCATATCGTTTCGGGATGTCTGTCTCCGTATCGTTTCTATCCGCGCAATCAAAAGCACACACCTCAGTTTTAGTACAACTGCGCAAAATGAGATGGCTGTCCCTTGCTGTCATCGTCTAACCTCCTGTCTTCAAGGTATCCCTACATTGGTAGTAACTAAGGTAGAATGACCAACGCAATCTAAAAGAAGCTGATTCGTACGTTTTACTTCCTGATTGCAGTGCAGGGATGAGCGAAAACAACTGCATCCTAATCCGGAATGCACTTTCTACCAGTTCATCCATGGACCAAGGACTAGCTGGCACGGCTGCACGGCGGTTTTTTGGACAGGTGCGCGGACAAGAGGCATTGTGGTCTGCTTATTTCTGCAAATAGTGGTGCTTAAATTTAGTGGAATGCACAAGCATTTCAGCTGGTCAGTACACTGCATGGTTCAGTTCAGCATTCCAGCTGATACCACAATTATAATTGGTTATTCTGGAATGAGAGAACCTAACCCTGAATGGTGGCAACAAGAAAAAACCAGTGTGAACTCCAGGAAATTTAAGCCTGCCGGGAGGCCCTTTGCTCAGAGAGAAGCCTTGCTTGTTTTTTCCTGATTTGTAAACCTTCTCACAACTTTGTCTTTTGCTGTGAACTAGTATATGTTTGTTATGTTCAATGAATCATTGAGATGTATAAAATTGCCTAACTTATGCTTTTCAAGTTTTTTATGAAGACGAGTTTAATGTGAGTGTTCCACATGAGCGCTGGACTAGCGTGTGAACGTTTGGAATTTATTACATTGTGGCCTCAATTAACTGCATGAACCACTGTAACAAGATACATAGTTGCTCATATGTCAGACATCAGATTGTTGATTGTTAGCTGGTCGATAGCCTAGTGTTGAAGCGAGCTGAGCCAATGTGTCGTGTTTTGCACAACTGCTTACAAGTGGGGTAGCACCAACAGTGTTTACAAGTACTTATGTATATGTCGACGCACGGTTCTCGAACGAGTGCTCTATTTCATCAAAACACACACTGCTCGTATGATAAACCATGACAACTTATGCCTTACCATGCCATATTCATGAAAAACTAGTGAGGACGCATCTGTTTCGGCAACAATTATGATGGTTCTCACATGATTCACGGGCACACAAAAGTAGCAACAGTTCCAATAGACGGATTCAAACAGAGTACTAGCCCCAGAGGGGTCGATAACAGGCAAGGTTCGGATAATTAGACACAATCCAAACTACTATTAAACACTAGCTGGGGCAACTATTTCATGCCTCGATCTAATTTGGGCTGGACACAAGACGGACCTTGCCATGAACATCATCGAGGACGTCCCGCAGCAGCTCAATCCTGTGAACCTTCATGAAGACAACCTTGTGGCCTTGCCACTGATAAACTTGTTTGTGCAGGAATGCCACGTCATCTTCCTGCATAAGCTTGACAAGAACAGTATTCCTCACAAACGAAGGAGTAGCTTTTAACTTCTTGTGCTTCAGTACACCCTGGACAACATGCCTGACAACAATGAGGCTGGAATACAACTCTTCATTGGTATAACCGCAAATGGCTTCCAGGATCCAACAGCCTAAGAACTCTGTTTTCCCAGTGCATATATTTAGGTCGTCCGCCTCATAGCGAGTGACATGTACAACCACACAATCCTTGTCTGCATCAGGGCTCTAATTGAAACAGAAACAAATTCTGAATTACTTTTCAGTATAAGAAACACAAGTTATTTAAACCACTACGTATACCATGGCATCGAAGCTAATAAAATTGTGCATTATTAATCACCACATACTTCCTTTTCTAAAAAAATCACCACATACTTAGATGAAAAACCACAATCGAGATCGGCAAAGAAGGAAATCACCTTGGGCAGCTCAG
>NC_041382.1:626878980-626893786 GCF_002162155.2 Triticum dicoccoides
GGGACACATCCTCGAAGGGGGGAAACTGCTCCTGCAGTGCCACGGGGGCTATAACCTCAAACGGGGCGTTGACCATCTCAGTATCTGGGGTCGCCTTGGTGGTTGCCTCCATCTTCTTGGAGCTCTCTGCCTCGTGGGGATCAGCCTCCCACGTCTGCTCCAATATCGGCAGATCTTTGCCTGGTTCTCCTTGGTCCATCAAGAAACTAACGAATACTAGGAGTCCACTGAAAGGAAAACACAATCGTAATGACAATGAAACAAAAAGAGAGTGAGGATCGGTTACTGCTTTGCAAAAGTTCTTTTTTTTTCCTCTGAACAAAAATATACCAACATCACGGATCCGCTTACCTTCCCTCCGTTCAGAGAGAAGAACAGTGGCAGATGCAAGTGTTGCCTTTCTTGAAGACGGTGAGGGAGAAGGGGATTCAGCGAAGAGTGAAATGATGGTTGCTTCATCCGTCAAACTTAGACTGCGGAGAGGTGGGGTTTTGTGATACGACGGCTCGTTACTGCCGCGCTACGACCGGGGTGACTCTCCGCCTGCATACTACCTTCTAATTTGGTGGATGGCATTTGGGCTCGCGCACTGCATGGCCCGCATGTCGGTGAACAAAAGTATAACGACATTCAGTAGAGGGAGACGTTTCAATGACCTAGGAGGAGCCAGAAGCGGTAGAGTGTCTCCACTGTACTAGTAGTAATTGTTTCTCGGGTCCCAAGACAAAACAGCCCATCCACACTAGTAAATAGTAAAATCAATTCAAAAACCTGGGTGCTCTTCTTCCTCCTCGCTCCCACCCACCTCACGTCAGCTCGCTCCACTCGTACCCCCAAATTCCTCACCTCACTCCTACAGAAAACCCCAGCTCCCCTTCTTCCTCACTCCTACAGAAAACCCCCAGCTCCCCTTCTTCTTCGCTCGCACTACAACTAGGCTCGTCATTCGTTACTCTGCTCAAATCTGTGAGCGCGACGCGACGCCCTCGAGGAAAATGGAGTCGACTGACCCCAGCGCCAAGAAGATGAGGCTCCCGCCAGCGGTGACGCCTGTTGTAGATCCCGCACCCGGCATCGCAGGGAGAAGAGGCGACCCCGCTCCCACCGGATCCCAGGAACCCGTAGAATCTTGGGTGGACCGCATCAGCGATCTCCCGGACGCCATCCTTGGGGAGATCATCTTGCTTCTCCCCACCAAGGATTGCTGCCGCACCCAAGTCCTCTCAATTTGGTGGCGCCCTCTATGGCGCGCCGTTCCCCTTAATCTCGACTGTCGTCAGCTATCTCTCTTCAATGATTTTGAAATCCCCAGAGCCATCATCTGCTTTCACCAGGGCTCTGTTTAAAGCCTCTACATCCCGTCATGCTACCTGAGCAAGCATACCATGCCCTGCACGGTGGACGCCTGGCTGGAATCCCCTGAATTCACAGAACTACAGCTGCTTGAGTTCTACTATTCCCCTAGAAATCACATACCACATACCGAACGCCATGAACTTGTGCCCTCAGCACCGATTTCCATCTCGGGGTTTTCGTCATCTCTCCACACCGCCACCTTTCTGTAGTGCTACCTACCAGACAATCTGGTACTAAACCTTCGACTCCCATTTCTCAAGAAACTTTCACTTGTGCGGGTTCGTATATCGGAGGCCTCATTGCACAGCATCATCCACTCCAGTTGCCCTGCGCTGGAGTGCTTGGTGCTTGTTTTCACAGTTAGAATCGGTTATCTCCAAATAAAGTCGCCTAACCTTGTAAGAATTGGAATTTCTTTTGACGGAAGGCAGCTCATCATCCAAGAGGCCCCTTCACTTCAAAGGTTGATCCTTGATTCTAGTTATTCACTGTTGCAAATAACCATCCTCTCTGCGCCTAAATTGGAGATCTTGGGTGTAATACATGATCTTTGTGCTCATTTCAATATGGTGTTTGGCTCCACAGTTCTTCAGGTGCTTTATATTATCATCTACACTTGTAACCATAAGCTGCATTTTAAATTTCTGCGCATAATTTATATATCATCTTGGAGTACACATTTTGTACTAATATTATGTTCTATGCTCAATGAAGAGTTTCTCCATGGATGGCCTATCAATGGTGTTGGATTCTGTTAAGATATTATATATCCAAATGAATAGTTTTGATCTGAACAAGATTATTGGCTTGCTGCAATGCTTTCCATGTCTGGAGAAGTTGTATATAAAGGTGATAATTTCACGCACATTGGAAGCCTGCATATAGTGTACTAGAATTAACCATTCAGCTGTTGCTCTTTCGACACTCTTCTTTTAGACCTTAACTGTTTTCAATCTTCATGTCTATTTAGGCAACAGGATGGGGTAAGAAAGTTATAACCAATCGGTGGATTCGTAAGCATCGGGATTTTCTCACTTCTCATGAGATTCGATTGAAAACAATAACGCTAGAACGATATGTAGCCAACCGTGCAAACACAAGATTTGTCACATTCCTCCTGCTGAATGCAAGGTTACTATTGTCCATCAGGCTTAAGTTTATCAGCAGCATGGTTTTGATGGATGGGTATGTCGAAGAGCAAAAAAAGGAGTTTCATGTGGGCAAAAGAGCTTCTGAACGTGCCAGGCTTCTATTTACAACATATTGTGGTCATAATCCAATAAATTTTACGACCCAGGATGTTCATTCTATGGACCTGACCGATCCATTTGACTGTGACTGCCGAAAACAGTGCTGGAGTTAGATGTTGTTGCCCTTTTCAATCTGGTTTTTTTTGTAAACCTGATGAAGAATTAACCCTCGTGCTTTTGTACAGTTTGTAAGCTGGAGTTAGATGTTCCTGCCCTTTTCAACTCGGCTGTGGCTGTCATATTTTCTTTGAAACAAGGCAAATGGCTTGCCATTCGTTTAATTTAGAGTGAAATATTGTAACAAATCCAAACCAAGGGAAATAACATCACTCTCGCCAGTTGCTTGAGCTCACTGTACATTACAGAAGCCAAGTGATTAGCCCCCACCAGCACCCACAAACTTATTTCGAACTAGCACATAAAATGGGCTGTAAATTTTCATAGGAAAGGTTGCATGACCGTGACAGATTTGGATTCTAACATTTGGGACCCGCGAGGAAATAGCCTATCCAAGGTGGTGTCAACTTACTAGCCAATCAACAAACGATTCTGCCTACCAGCCGTTGGATTGACATCCAACATCTGTCGTGTATCTTCTATCTCTTGTCTTCTTCTTCCTCCAATCGCCCAAACCAAACTACCCCGTCGGCTCCGCCTGCTCCTGCCTCACATGGCTTGTTGCGCCTCCGTCGCCCTACCGTACGTACCCTCCAACGTTGGCCAGTCCCTCCCTCTATTCCCCCACACGTCCTGTTATTCTCCGGCGATGTCAGCCCCAACACGCACCCGCGCCCGAATCAGTCAACCCTCGTACTCCCCTCCGCCTGCGACTGGACCGGCGCATCTTCAACGGCTCCTGTTCGTTCTGTCCGAGGCCTCGTCATTGTCCTCTGCCTTGCGGCCTTGGTTCACTCATCGTGCGCGGTGCGCCGCCCTCTTCCGTTGTCAACATCGTCAACAACCGAGAGGAACAAGGAGATGATTGTACGTGGAGAGGATGACAGTAGGGACCCACCAGCGTCATGGCAGTACGCAAGCAAGTGCCTCTATAGTACAAGCCCAAAAATATGGTTCCTCCTAATTGGTTGGACATCTGGGGCTCACGCCATTGTCAACGTAGTCAATAAACGAGAGAATTACACTACGAGCGCCTGACACCAGGGACCCAGCAAGTCGCGCAGTTTTTTTAGGAACAAGCAGTTGTTATTTATACTAGTTTTAGTGACGGATCAGGGTAACAACGGGGCTGTGCAGGGGCTGTGGCCCGTCTAGCCAGGGTTTTATTTATGTTTACCACAGCCTAGCTGTGTTTTTTTCTAGCTGAAAATGGCTAGCCCAGTTCTATTTTTTAAAAGAAATACACAAACAAGGCCTACTTGCTTTATCGGCCCTGCTGGGCTGCAAATCTTTCAAGATGAGGAGAGTTTCATTCAGTTTGCCCAGAAATGGGTTGTACATTTTTAAAACACATCAAACCGGGAATTAGTTTCAATTTTTTTTCATTACAAGATCTTAAATTCCATTGATTTTTATGCGTGGACAATTATTTGGATTTTATATTTATATAAATTATTATTCAAAATACTTTGAATGTGAATCGATATTTCTGGATTAAAAACAGTTGACCGCACGGAAATATGCAAAATTTTGTATACTTTTTAACCGTGGCCACAATATGGGGTGTGATGCTAACAAAAAGAAGATGGGCGCCAAAAAAATTCTTACGAATTAGCAAATGGGATGTACATTATTAGAAATATTGGCAGATGGGTTGTATGCTGTTTTCCACAGATTTGAGGCTGACTTGTGCGCCTACTACAGGTTGACGCGTATGCTTTCATTAAAAAAAGATTGACGCACATGCAATGCCCTGTCAGCTTAGTTAACGCACGAGAGCAGTGACTGTTGGATGTCCATCCAACGGCTGTCGTGCTTCTTCAATCTCCGCTCTTCATGCTCAAGCCGCTCAAACAAGCGCCAGCGGGACTTCCTGCTCCCTCCTCCTGCGGCCGGCTATGCTGCCGCGTAGGCCTCACGGCCCCACCGTACTCCCATCGCTGGCCTAGCCATCCCTCTGCTCATCCACACCTACTGTTACTCTCTGGTGACGGCAAACAAACCAGTAAACCCTCGTACTCCTCTGTGTGGGAAACAACTGTCGAGTATTCCCTGGCTCCGTGTCATTCCCTTCCTAGGCCTCGCTGTCGTCCACCGCCCCGGTGCTCTCGGCGCGGCCTGGTCAACGTGGTTAATGAACGACATCCATCGGAACTGGACTGTACGTGGAAAGGCTGACAGCTGGGTCCATGGCTGCACGCAAGGAAATGCCTCCTTATTACGCGCAAAATAATGATTCCTCCACTTGACAGCTAGGACCCACAGGAAGGGCCTCTGTATTTCGCGAAAAAAATGTTCCCACCGCTGACAGGTCGGACCCACCAGCTATATCTTCGCACGCAAGGAAGTGCCTCCTTATTATGCCCAAAATAATGAATACCCCCCTGCTAGCTGGGACCCACCATATTGTTGGGCTGACTTGTGGGCCTACTAAGTTGATAGGGACGGAGAGCTTTGTCAACTTAGTCAATACTCCAGTGACCGTATGATGTCCATCCAACGGCCATAGTGCTTCTTCAACCTCTGGACTTCTTGCTCCAGCCGCCCAAAGCAGCGCCGGTCGTGCCGCCTGCTCCTGCCTCCCGTGGCCGGCTGTGCTACCGCGGAGGCCTCACCGCCCCCATACTACTCCCACCACTAGCTAGGCCATCCCTCCACTCATCCACACCCCCTGTTATTCTGCGGCGACGGAAGCTGTCGGTGTCAAAACTGGCGGATCTCGGGTAGGGGGTCCCGAACTGTGCGTCTAGGATCGATGGTAACAGGAGGCAGGGGACACGATGTTTTACCCAGGTTCGGGCCCTCTCGATGGAGGTAATACACTACTCCTGCTTGATTAATATTGATGATATGGGTAGTACAAGAGTAGATCTACCACGAGATCAGGGAGGCTAAACCCTAGAATCTAGCCTATGGTATGATTGTTGTATATATTGTCTATTGTATCGACTAGACTGGCCTCGGTTTATATAATGCACCGGAGGCCTAGGATAACAAGAGTCCTAGCCGAATACGCCGGTGGGGAGAAGCCCTTGTCTTGATCGCCAAGTCTTGTGGAATCTTCCTTGTATGCGACAGTTGTCCGAACTGGCCCATGAGTATACGGCCACGGGGGTCCTCGGCCCAATCTATCAGATCGGGAGATGACGTGTTGAGTAACCCCTAGTCCAGGACACCGTCGGTAGCCCCCTGAACCGGTCTTCAAGTTAGGGACGCTCATCGATTCTTTCGAACTGTTCTTCATCTTCGGTTGACGGTCTTGAAAACTGGTTCAACAAATCTTCTCATCTTCGATCTTGAGGATCGCTGAAATGCATTCGGCGAGCTTACACGTCGGGTATCCGAGGAGCCCCTTTAAGTTTCTGGCCTTTATCAATGCCTTGTTTATTTTTATGCGACACCTCGGGTTTGAAGTTGTTCCCGGGAGGCAGGGTCCTCTTGCGTCCGAGCTCCAACGCCGGACTGCATTCGAGGTATCTTTTGCAGCCGAGCACCAACGCCGGATCGCTTCCCAGCTCTAGCGCCGGAATGTATCCGAGCTCCAACGCCGGACTATGTATCCGAGCTCCAACGCCGGACTGTATATCTGAGCTCCAACGCTGAAATATATCCGAGCTCCAACGTCGGACTGTGTCCAGGCTCCAATGCCGGACTATATCCGAGGTGTCATATCACTTTGGTTCAAAAAAGTTGAAGGAGTTTAGCCGAGCTTAATGCCGGAAATGCCCTCTATGGAGCCAGCCACTAGCGCCCGAGCTTTATGCCGGACTGCTTCCGAGGTGGTGCACCACCCCGACTATGGGCCGATTTTTTTTCAATATTTTTTATTGGTGCAATTTATTCTCTGCCGAGATATATAGCCAGTAGCCCTCAAGGTGTGTATCGGTCTAAAAACCGAGATGCACATGAAGGATGACATAAGACCGCTGATCCCAGTAGCCGCTGAGACTCAGGTTGATTTGCAAAATCGGCCTGAGGATCAAGTCCTAGCTCGGCAGAATACTTCGGGACACAAAACCGGCGTGCTCAGTCCTCAAGACTCAGGTTGGGTGCGGCCGACCAACCTGAGGATCAAAATCTCCTCGGAAACTATATTCCACATAAAATTTTCTGCATTGGACAAGCAATGCAGTAGCCCCCGAGACACTGGTCGGGTGGCAACACCAGATCAGGGGATCGATGTGCCCCTTTAATATTTGTAAATAATAAGCCCGAAGCCCAGTAGCCCCCAAGCCTTAATGCGGGCACTGGTGGCCGAATTAAGGATCAATATCCATAGTAAAATCACAAATTATGTGTAATGACTCTATGTATCCAAGTACTTTACGTCATTAATGCTCGGATCCGCATTGTACAAAACTTTGTTGACCGACCATCGGCTTCCACCTCCTTGGCCAGTAGCCGAGGAGTGTTTGTCCTACTTTATAAAGCCTTTATGAGGGCAAAGATTTATGACAAACAAGGCAATCTGGCCACACGGTTTTATAAACAAAGGTACGCAGAGAGATATGTTATATTACTGTTTAACAGAAGAAATGTATTCCAAAGAAAATAGTCCCGCTATCAGTTCCTTTCTTTGGGTTGTCATGCTAAGCATGATCATGAAACCTCAGCTCGAATGTAAGAGCAAAATATCGAGGATTTAGTTTGGGAGGCCAGTTAATAGCCCCCGGTAGTGTTCGGCGATAGTCGAGGTCAAGCCGCAAACACTTCGGCCAATGTTATGAATGGCCCGTCATAGTCATCGGATCGCTGACCAGTTTACGCTTATTGTGACAGTCAGTTTTCGGCTTTCTCCACTAAGGTGCTTAACCATGTGAGCCGGAAGCACAATCGCAGTGGTTCTCCCTTTGCACGCCTAGCCGAACAAAACGGAACGTAGGAAGCAAGTGCAGGAGCCAGGCAACCCAATATTGACCGAAGACACAATTCGAAACCGATGCATATATAGCAATATCTGAGAATGTTTTTGCTGAATCCCTAAAGGTGTCCGGCGTTGCACTACGAGACTAATGCTGGAAAAGCACAAATAGTTTAAAAGTGCCAAAAAGCTTGGAAAACATAGAAACGTCAGTAAAAATATGACGTCCAAACAAGATCAAGTGTTCGGTGCCAATCTGAAAATTGGTCTTAGAAAAAAGAAGTGCTTCTGTCGTCCTTTAACATGACACAGCCTATCTCAAGACTTCGAGCGGGTCAGCCTACGGCTTCAACCTCCTATCCCGAGGGCGGAGTACTTCTCATTAGGCCAGTTTAGCAAACTAAACTCTAGCGGCTTTGAGAGAGAAATTAGGCTCCCCGGCTAGTGACCGCACACTCGCGTCGAAAAAAGGAGTGATAAATAATAATAATAGAACTTTGCAACGACTAAGAAGAAGAACACTTATTATAAAACGGCTCAAATAAACTTAAGAGCCCCCAAGTGACTTGGGTAGAAGAATGATTGCATGTACCGAAGTACTTATATCATATCTATGTTCAACCAAACTTTAAACGTGTCTTAACCGACCGTCAGCTTCTCCCTCTTCGGTTAAGGACCGAAAAGTGTTATGTACTCCATCGGTCGAGAATATCGACGGTGTTTCCAATAACCAGGCAATTAGGCCATAAGGTTGTAATAGACAAAGCGCGCTCAGGGAACTTATGCTATATTACTGCGAAGAGTAAGAAGCATCTTCAAAGAAAATAGTACCCCCACCGATACCTTTCTTCGGTGCTCATTGTTATTATGAGACTTGTGCAATAGATTTTTTGTACTCATGAGTTCCATTGTGTGTCGACCATCATTGAATAACTATAAGAGCGCTAGCTTTCGGCTTCACCCAGTCTGAGGTCCGGCTCGGGTGACCCGATCGTGACAATCGCATAGGTGCTCCCTTTACTCCCTAGACGAACAATCGGGAACGTAGGGGTAAACACAGGAGCGAGGCAACCCAGCTTGCAAATCGCTTAAGTCAATGTGGTGCATATTATGGCGTAATACACGAACAAGGAACGAAGCCATACAAGTATAATCATATGCAACAGGAAAAGCTTCATAAAGGAAGCCCCCAAGTAAACGGGGTATTTGAATTTATGTGTCACAAACAAAGTTTGGACAAGGAAATTTTTTAGAAGCAACTTTTTTCCAAAAAAGTATAATGCTTGGTCGAACCGAACGCAAGTTAGAAATTAAAGCTTTGAGCATGAAAGCGACTTAGCTGGTTAATGTGTTCGGTATTGATGACGCGGTCCGAGCTTGATGCGGGGCAAGGTTCCATCCCTCAAGCCGGTCCCGAGGTGACGGAGCGGAGAGCTTGACACGCCGAAGTGGTGACATAGCACGATCAATGCAGACCGACAGAGTGACGCCGAAGTCCCCGGATCATTTTCATGTGCACAAAAAATAGTGCAAACCGGAGATAATAGTAATAATGATAATAAAAAAATCGTTGCATAATAAATAATTTATGCAAAGTGAGTAATAAAAGAAATATGGTCTGGCACCGAAGTCAAGTCGATGCAGGGCATCGGCGTGATGCGGTAAAGGTGTGGCAAAGCCTGAATTTGCAGGTCGGTCCGAGCTCCGAGTGCGGCGTTCGCCGGACTATGTATGGAAACTAACCGAACCACCATGCGACTGTCGTTAATGCAGCCACCATTTGATAGACCTGTGTACATATGACGGACAAACCAGAGTAATAATTCCTTGGGAAAAATGAACCCGAACAAGCAAAAAATACTGGGATTAATAGCACCTGGTTTATTTGTTGTAGCAATCCGAAGGAAGGTGATTCCTAAAATTGGGACCCACTCCGCACACCCATTGCCTGATGGGCGATAAAACGACGGCATGGCAATGCTGGTAAAGGTTGACTCGCCGAGGCAAAGCCCTCGGCCCAGCTAACGTGACGGAGCTGGTCGGCTAGTGACGCTGAAGTGTCCGGAGTAGGTTGATGAAGAGATGGCGAAGCCCCCGGTCCAGCCAAGATGTCGAAGCCTCGATGTTAGCCGATGAGTCGAAGTAGGTCGGCGTGATGGACACCAGCTTGAAGAAGCAATAGTGCGGCCCTGTCGATGCAGGTCGTGACGTGGTCGATGCCGGCTTGATGAAGCGACCGTGCGGCGATGCCGGTATGCCCGCTCCGTGTAATCCGTGGGGCGGCGATGCTGGTGATGATTTATCCTTCGCGATGCCGGACTCTTGGTCGGCTTTCCGAGATGATGATCCGAAGAGGTTGAGCTCGGCTCAACAAAGTGACGCCGTGTCTAGCGCAGGTCGGCAGCCGTGGAGTAATATTGCCAGACTGGTTTGACGCCAGCATGATGTTGAAGATCATGTTCAAAAGATCTTACAGTTAGTGGGATGTGTTTGGGAACAAAACACAATACCCCATACAAAACTTCCTTCAAAAGGGATGTCCGAAATCCTGTTCATAAAAAAGATGAACTCGGGTTGGGTTCGTTTTCACACAGAAAACAGATCCGAAAAGTGATGCACTAATCGGAAGGTTCCCGGAGTTTGGACGGTCGGATCGAGCCGAAATTTTGATAGGTAGTAGATATAGGAATTCCGCAGCCGATCAACGGTTGGATCTTCCAAAGGACATCTGAGCTAGAAGCTGGACACCACGCCCTAAACTCATCCAAATTCCCGTCTAGATTTGACAGGGCTCCGGTATATCGTGGATTGCCAGAGATTCCTCCATCGGAACTCGACGAAATTTTCCAGGGTTGTTCTAGACTCAATTCCGCACAATTCCACCAAAGCGATCGTCAAAGCAATACTTGAGGAGGTGGTGGCGGCATATACGAGTTCGCTGTCCAAAAAAACAGCATGGTCGCTTGAGGGCAATGTTGACGTTGAGCCCCCGAGCTCCATGGATGATTCCTCCATGATCTTGATAGAGATCGGAGTTGATGTTTGATGAAGGCCCTCATCCGAACAAGGTGATCCGAACACGGGCGCAATTCTTGGTCGAACCAAGGTGACCAGTTGAGCTGGTGACGAAGACGCCGAAATCGCAGTTGATCTGAAGGCGAGCCATCGATCCTTTTGTCGACCACATAGCGGAACTCTCAATGAAAGCACCAATGTCGGTGTCAAAACCGGCGGATCTTGGGTAGGGGGTCCCGAACTGTGCGTCTAGGATCGATGGTAACAGGAGGCAGGGGACACGATGTTTTACCCAGGTTCGGGCCATCTCGATGGAGGTAATACCCTACTCCTGCTTGATTAATATTGATGATATGGGTAGTACAAGAGTAGATCTACCACGAGATCAGGGAGGCTAAACCCTAGAAGCTAGCCTATGGTATGATTATTGTATATATTGTCTATTGTATCGACTAGCCTGGCCTCGGTTTATATAATGCACCGGAGGCCTAGGATAACAAGAGTCCTAGCCGAATACGCCGGTGGGGAGAAGTCCTTGTCTTGATTGCCAAGTCTTGTGGAATCTTCCTTGTATGCGGCAGCTGTCCGAACTGGCCCATGAGTATACGGCCACGGGGGTCCTCGTCCCAATCTATCAGATCGGGAGATGACGTGTTGAGTACCCCCTAGTCCAGGACACTGTCAACAGCCTCACACCACAGCCGAACCAGTGAACACTCGTACTCCTCTCCGCGTGGGCATCCACTACCGCGTCTTGCACGGCTCTACGTCGTCCCCTTCCTAGGCCTCGCCGTCGTCCACCACCGTGGTGCTCTCGGCATGGCGTGGTCAATGTGGTCAACGACCGACTTCCATCGGAAGAGTACTATACGTGGAGAGGCTGATAGCTGGGTCCACGGCAGCCGCAAGGAAGTGCCTCCTTATTACGTGGAAAATAATTATTCCTCCACCTCATAGCGGGGACCCACTGGACGGGCCACCAGTATTTTGCGAAAAAAATCGTTTCCCCCTGACTGCTGGGACCCACCGGACGGGCCACCATATTTCGCGAAAAAAACGTTCCTCCCGCTGTCAGCTCGGACCCACCGGAAGTGCCTCCTTATTACGCACAAAAAAATGAATACTCCCCCGGCTAGCTGGGACCCACCTTGCTGGGAGGCTGACTTGTTGACGGGGATGAAGGGCTTTGTCAACTTAGTCAATATGAACGATTCTAGCTCCAGTGACCGTACAATGTCCATCCAAAGGTCGTAGTGCTTCTTCAACCTCTGGTCTTCTTGCTCCAGCCGCCCAAAGCAGCGCCGGTCGTGCCGCATGCAACTGACTCCCGTGGCCGGCTGTGTTGCCGCTGAGGCCTCGCTGCCCCCTACTATTCCTACTGCTGGCCAGGCCCTGCGGCGACGGCAGCCTCACACCGCAGTCGAACCAGTGAACCCTCGTAGTCCTCTCTGCGCGGGCTTCCACTGCCGCGTCGTCCCCTTCCTAGGCCTCGCCGTCATCCACCGCCGTGGTGCTCTTCGCGCGGCGTGGTCAATGTGGTCAAGGAACGACTTCCATCGGAAAAGTACTATACGTGGAGAGGCTGACAGCTGGGTCCACAGCCACAGCCTAGTTTTTTTGTGATTTGCCAAGTAAGTCGCTTTGTCAGGCCTATTGGGCTGCAATTCTTTCAAGACGGGGAGAACTTTCATTCGGCTGGCCGAGAAAATGGCCCATCAGTAATGAGAAATGGGTTGTACATTTTTAAAACACATCAAACCGGCAATTAGTTTCAAATATCTTTTTTTCATTTCAAGATTTTAAATTACATTAATTTTTATGCGTGAAGAATTTGTTGGATTTTATATTGATATACAGTTATTTTTAAAATCAGTATGAATGTGAGTCGAAATTTCAGGATTAAAAACAGTTCGGACCGCACCGAAATATGCAAATTTTCCTATAATTTTTTAACAGTTGCCACAATATGGGCTGTAATGCTAACAAAAAGAATACGGGCTCCAAAAAAACCTTAAGATTTAGCAAATGGGCTGTAAATTATTAGAAATAATGGCAGATGGGTTGTATGCTGTTTTCCACATATTTGAGGCTTTCCTAAAAAAAGGTTGACGCACAAGCACTGACTGTTGGATGTCCATCCAACGGCCGTCGTGCTTCTTGCTCCAGCCGCTCAAACAAGCGTCGACGGGACTGCCTGCTCCCTCCTCCTCGCGGTCGGCTGTGCTGCCGCGCAGGCCTCACCTCCCGACCGTACTCCCATCGCTGGCCTAGCCATCCGTCTACTCACCCACACCTTATGTTATTCTCCGGCGACGATAGACGAACCAGTAAACCCTCGTACAATCGTACTCCCCTCCGCGTGGGAAACAACTGCTGAGTCTTCCCTGCCTCCGTGTCGTCCCCTTCCTAGGCCTCGCCGTCGTCCACCGCCCTGGTGCTCTCAGCGCGGCCTGGTCAACGTGGTCAACGACCGACATGCATTTGAAGTGGACTTTACGTGGAGAGGCCGACAGTTGGGTCCACGGCCGCACGCAAGGAAATTCCTCCTTATTACGCACAAAATAATGATTTCTCCACCTGACATCGGGGACCCACCGAAAGGGCCAGTGTATTTCGCGAAAAAAACATTACCTCCGCTGACAGCTCGGACCCACCAGCTATATCTTCGCACGCAAGGAAGTGCCTCCTTATTACGCACAAAAAAATGAATACTCCCCCTGTTAGCTGGGACCCAGTATAGTGGCAAGCTGACTTGTGGGCCTACTAAGTTGACGGGGATGGAGGGATTTGTCAACTTAGTCAATATGCACGATTCTAGCTCAAGTGACCATACGATGTCCATCCAACGGCCGTAGTGCTTCTTCAACCTCTGGTCTTCTTGCTCCAGCCGCCCAAACCAGCGCCGGTCGTGCCTCGTGCTCCTGTCTCCCGTGGCCGGCTGCGATGCGGCGGAGGCCTCACCGCCCCCTACTACTCCCACCGCTGGCCAGGCCATCCCTCTACTCACCGACACCCCCTGTTATTCTGCGGCGATGGCAGCCTCACACTGCAGCGAACCAGTGAACCCTCGTACTCCTCTACGCGTGGGCATCCACTGCCGCGTCTTCCTCGGCTCCGCGTCGTCCCCTTCCTAGGCCTCGCCGTCGTCCACCGTCCTGGTGCTCTCGGTGCGGCGTGGTCAACATGGTCAAGGAACGGCTTCCATCGGACGTGGACTGTACGTGGAGAGGTTGACAGCTGGGTCCACAGCCGCAGCAAGGAAGTGCCTCCTTATTATGTGCAAAATAATTATTCCTCCACCTGACAGAGGGACCCACCGGACGGGCCACCGTATTTCGTCCCCCCGACTGCTGGGACCCACCAGCTACATCTTCGTAGGCTAGGAAGTGCCTGACAGTCGGGACCCACCTGGTCGAAGCGTACGTAGCATTGTCATTCTGGTCACAAACGTGTACGTACATACTGGTCGATGTAGAGGCGCGGATGTGTCGTAGTAGAGGCGCGCACGTAGCATGTATACATACGTACAACGGCCAAGGTGCAAGAAAGAAAATACGGCCACGTATGTGTACATACGGGCGGGGTCTCGAACGCGTACTCACGCATACGTACGGCCAGGGCTCGTGTACATTGCTGGGTCGGAATGGAGAAATAGTGTCGTCATCGTGTTCATGGGGAGGCAACGGAATGCGTCGTGTTCATGGGGAGGCAACGGAATGCTCGTGTTCATCGGAAGGGCTTGGACGGAATAGGCGATGGAAACGAGGCCTGGCGTACCGCAGAACGGAGGAAACGGCCTTGTGTTCGACCGACCACGTTCGAAATGGGATCCTGTTCATCGGGAGGGGTCTGGTGTACCGCAAAACAGAGGAAACAGACCTCCTACGGTCGAAACGGGGGTCCTGTTGATCGGGAGGGGTGTGGCGTACCGCAAAACGGACGAAACGGACTTGTGTTGGAGCACTACGGTCGAAACGGGGGTCCTGTTCATCGGGAGGGGTGTGGCGTAATGCAAAATGGGACTCCACAGGATACTATTCATCTCCACCGTCGACCTCCTCCAGCCTCCACGGGCTCCTGTTCATCCAGCCTCCACCGCGCGCTACTCCACCAGCTACTATTCAACCACCCCTCCACCATCTACTGTTCATCCAGCCCTCCACACCACGAGGTCCTGTTCAACCACCCCTCCACGGGCACCCCTCCA
>NC_041382.1:626894040-626981321 GCF_002162155.2 Triticum dicoccoides
GGGGTCCTGTTCAACCACCCCTCCACCATCTACTGTTCATCCAGCCCTCCACACCACGGGGTCCTGTTCATCCACTCCTCCACGGGCACCCCTCCACCGTCTACTGTTCATCCAGCCCTCCACCACACCACGGGGTCCTGTTCATCCAGAGGCAACGCCACCGCTCACTGTTCATCCAAACCCCCTGCAACGCTCACTGTTCATCCCATCGATCGGCTTCAGTTAGCAGCAGTAGCGAAGGAATCGCTCGATCGGGTTCAGTTAATAGTCATCGATCGATCGCTCGGGTTCAGTAACGCGTAGCCTGCAGTGCAATCACTCGGGTTTAGTTAGAGCCCAACGCCTCGCTTAGGTTCAGTTATAGCCAACGCCTCGCACACACGCGCGTACGTGTACGAGAGAAACGCGCATCGCTCGGCCCCCGACCTCCCACCGTAACCGGGAACTCCCCGAAATTTTCCTCCCCTCGCTTCTACCATAGTTTTTTTCGTCATGGACGGCCCAAAGAATGTCATGCAGCTGCGTCTCCGGCCCGCCCAGGACGAAAAGCCCATTATCTGTCATGATTTTTTGTCATAGAAGTAGGAGCCCACCACATCTATGATGATACCGGGTTTTGTCACAATTATTGTCATAGAAGTGTCATATGTATGACAGAAAAAAAAATTGTTCGGGCCAAAATGTCACGGATGTGTCTTTTTTTGTAGTGTAGCCCCGACGAACAGGCCATAAACGAACACTCAGAGGATAGTAATTATCTTCAGCTCTCCGAGGATGAGGTGAGCCTCGGCAATGAAGATTTTATCGTACATGAGGAACCCCTCGAGCAAGAGTGCTTTAAGCATCGGCTAATAGCCACTGCAAGGAGCCTAAAAAAGAAGCATCAGCAGCTTCAAGCTGACCAAGATCTTCTCAATGATAGATGGACAGATGTCCTAGCAGCCGAAGAATACGGCCTCAAGCGCCCAGCCAAAAGCTACCCGAAGCGCAAATTGCTACCTCAGTTCGATGATGAGGCGCTGGAGCCCATACCATCATCACGCAATGAGGCTGACCAACCACTACGAGGTCGGGATAAAACGGCAACTCAAGCCGACTACCAGCCCGCTCCGCCTCATTATAAAGGCAGATATAAAACAGCTCGTGGTCATACACATGACCTTCGGCACTGAATAATAGAGCAGGACATACCAGATCGATCTATGGATCGTGAGGACGTACCTCGACATGTAACGACAGCTATATATTCGGCCATGACAAGCATAGTCATACACGGGCCGAACACCGCAGATGGACTCCATCGGAGCTACATCGCGATGCGGCCCGATATAGAGGCGCTGCACAACCTCTTTGCTTCGCTGACGAAGTAATGGATCATGAATTCCCAGAAGGGTTTAAACCTGTAAATATCGAATCATACGATGGAACAACTGACCCGGCGGTGTGGATCGAGGACTTCATTCTCCATATTCATAAGGCTCAGGGAGATGACATCCACGCCATCAAATACCTCCCTTTAAAAGTCAAAAGGGCCAGCTCGGCACTGGCTAAACAGTCTGCCTGAAAATTCTATTGGCAGCTGGGAGGACCTGGAAGAGGCCTTCCTTGACAACTTCCAAGGTACATATGTCCGGCCACCAGATGCCGATGACTTAAGTCACATTGTCCAGCAACCCGGAGAGTCAGCTAGGAAGCTTTGGACTAGGTTCTTAGTTAAAAAGAACCAAATCATCGACTGTCCGGATGCGGAAGCGCTAGCGGCCTTCAAGCACAGCGTCCAGGACGAGTGGCTCGCTCGCCACCTCGGTCAAGAAAAACCACAGACCATGTCAGCCCTTACCGCTCTGATGACCACTTTTGCGCAGGAGAAGACAGTTGGCTCGCTCGTAGAAGCAACAGCGCCAGTGACCCGGGCACTTCTGAAGTACGGGACAGCAATGGCAAACCATGATGCAGCAAATACAAACGCCGCAATGATAACGAAAGAATGCATGACACAACGGTTAACGCCGGATTCAGCGGTCCCAAATCCGGTCAACGGAAGAAGCCATTTAAGGCAAATAGAGATGGACCATCCAATTTGGACAAGATATTGGACCGACCCTGCCAGATTCATGGCCACCCCAACAAACCAGCTAATCACACCGACAGAAGTTGTTGGGTCTTCAAGCAAGCCGGCAAGCTCAATGCCGAACACAAGGGGAGAAGGCCGCCAGGCGATAGCGATGACGAAGAGGCTCACCAACCAAATTCCGAGGGTCAGAAGCAATTTCCCCCCGAAGTGAAAACAGTGAACATGGTATACATGACACACAACTCTACAGGGGAGCTGGAGAGACACTCCCTCCGGGCTGAGGATCACACTACGGCGACCTCAGCCGAAGTACAAAGCGGCCTCATTAAACCGCAGACCTTGTTGGCCGTTAAGCCACTGGTCTCCATCCAACAGGATCGACCAAGTTTGGAGCAGGACTAGCAGTTCGGCTTCCGCCGTCCGCCTCATATACCTGTGAAATGTGTACTGCGTATAAATAACTATGCACTTAAAATAGCCTGGGCATCGGCGGAAGCACAACACGGACGGGTCTACAAATACTCCCATAACCTACTTACCTTTTTCCTTTCTTACATATTACTCTTTATTTTTCCATCATCTTTCAACACAGGTAGCGCAAAGGCCGGTCATCTCATGGACTGTATCAGACTCCGGGTTCATAAATTCACCCAAAGGCTACTCCTATTAATGAGCCCCTTTACCAAGGAAAGGCGGCGCAGATGTGTGACAGGAGGTCCAAAAATAACTTTTCGTAGACCACACTCCCTATTTTGAGAGCCTGTAAAGTGCCTGTTTCCTCAGCCGCCGACCCCTGGCATGTCAAATAGCCAGGGTCGTGGCATTATTATCCATAAAATGACAATTGGCATGTCGGTTAGGTTCTAGCGAACGTACTCCGTATCCGGTATTCACTTTTATATAAAGAACCGAATTTTGCTCCTTTTCTTGTCTCACACACCCACCCTGGCATACCTTGCCAGGGGCTTGACATCGGAACAAAATGAGTTGCCAACAAAGTCCGAACAGCTTCATAGCATACTTCGGCGTCGCGAGTTCGGCCTTATATGCATCAGCTCCGAATCATGTCTTGGGTCAATAGTTGGGTTGCCCGGCTCCTGTGCTTGCTACCTTACGTTCCGCCCTATCGGCTAGGGTAGTAAAGGGAGAACTAATGCGACCATGTTTCTAGTTCACCTGGTCAAACACCTTAGTAGAGAAAGCCGAAAACTGGCTGTCATGATGCGGCGAGAGTTGGTCAACCGCTCGATGACTTAACGGGATCCTTTGAGATTCCCCTGTATTATACGAAGGACCTTCTTTCGGGTCATACATGTAACGCACCGCATTGGGATAGCTGCGTACATAACAGGATCTATATCGTAGATCCACCATAAAACTCCTATGGCTAAGTGAAAGTGTTAACGCCCTATAGTCTGATTGCCTAGTTCACCGCATTGACACCTCCTTTTTGGACCAAGACGTTGGGTTAAGAGTGATCAATTGCTTTTCTGAACACCCCCATATTTCCTATGAGGGGGCTGAAGCCGACGACTGGAAATCTTTCAGATTATATAAAACGGCCGCATGGGAGGATTCAAAGCTTTTAAGCAACTCTAAAATAAACTTTATTATTTCATAATATTGTCTTTCACAATGTCAATACATCTCACTCGAATATTATATCTTTCAAGCACAAACCCTCTATCAACCGGGCAGCCGCTAAGACATCTTCGAAGTAATGCTCTGGTGCGTAATGGTCCTTGCCCTTGGGTGGACTCTTCCCTGCAACATCGATGGACTTCATATTCGTCTAGTATGTTTTCACACGGGCAAGGGCCATCCGTGCACCTTCAATGCACGTTGATCGCTTAACAACGTCGATGCGCGGCACCGCGGCAGCAAGTCGCCGCACCAAACCAAAATAACTATCCGAAATTGGATCGGCCAGCCACAGTCGGACTACGACATCTTTCATGGCAGCGCCGGATATCTGATGCAGTTCTGCCCATTGGGTCATCTGTTCGTTCAGCAACAGTGGGAGCTTGGCCGCACCAAATTGCGACCAGAAAAGCTTCTCTATTGCATACCCTTCTTGCGCTTGGTAAAACTGCGCCGCATGAGAAGCACTCTTCGTCAAATCCAATAAAGCATCTGGAGAACTCCACACTTGATTAAGCGGGGCATAATTCGGATCGCCGAACTTAGTTTGCAGTAAAAAGGGTTTACCAGCCGCGTTCTCCCCAGCTTGCCGGATCTCCTCCCGGGCCGCTCTAGATTAGGACTGGGCCTCTCTTGCCTCATGTAAGGCCTTGTCAAGATCAACCATTTTGGCTTTATTATCCCTCTCGAGAAATTCGCAGTAGTTGATGGCCTCCTTTAGTTCAAGGGTCATCGAGGATATGTTCTCCTCGCATAAGTGTCGAGCGGCTTGTTCGGCCTTTAACTCCGCAGATGCCTTTTTGGCAACCGCATTACTAATTCGGGCCTGCTCCTTGGCCCGGGCTAGCTCAACTCAAAGGATCTCGACCGCGGCAGGACCATCTATAGATATGTACATCTTATTACACAAATATTTGCATCATGCTTATATTGTAAACATGTGCATAGTATGGCTGCCCCAAAAACATACCTTGCACCTCGTCAAGCTGCCTGTTGATAAGCGCGATATCATTATCTGCCTCATCAATCTTGTGTTGCAACTCCGCAGCCTCTATAGTCCGGATAGTTTCCGGGGAGGTCATAGCTTGTGTTCCAATTAATCACATTATTTCCTAGGCATATCTTTTGATCTTCTGATCGCCTCCCTCGGGAAGCCAATCAGAGTCTCAGGGGCTACTATCTATACACAGGTGTATTTTGTGAATAAAACACAATCGAACATATTATAGTACAAACCTCGAAGCCTCTTAGAAGGCCCACGAAGGCCTCATTCAATCCGCTTTTCACGGACAGGACCTTTTCGACCACTGTGCCCATCAAGGTACGATGTTCCTCTAAGAAAGACGCCTGCCGCAGCATGTTCGTCAATATATCCGGCGCCTCTGGGTCTCCGGAAGCTGTTGTAGGAGTACGGCCTCCCTTTGAAGGGATCCGTTTATTCATATCCGGCTAAAGACCGAACTGTTCGGGACCTCCATTATTGGTCTCCGGACCCTGGGCCACCAAAGTATCACCTTCGGGTAGTGTCTTCGTCATACCTTGCACCACTTGTTGATCGGGGGAGACCCTCCACGACGACACCTCGAAGTCGTCCGCCCTATTGGGCGAGGAGACCGGTGGAGGCGTGTCGCTTTCCATCATCTCCGGGAGAAGGTCCCCCGAGGAAGAAGACTATGTGCCGAACTGCAAAAAACATATATTCTAGACGTTACAAGAAAGGAACAGGACATGTTTATAACACCCTTGTTCACTTACGATTTGGCCTGAGGCTTGTCCTCGTCGTGGGACTGCACGATGACGTCATCCTCCAAGCCCGGGCCACCCGTCAGAGGCATTTTGCCTCGCTTAGGAGCCTTTTCCTCCCAATCTTCGGAGGCGGCCCTTTTCTTTCCGTGGGGGGAAGAGATGTTGGCTTCCCCTTCATTTTTGTCTTCAGACAATGGAATCTTGATTCCCCCGGACGCAATGTCTGATATACCTTTGGGATGGAGGCCATATTTGGTCCTCCCACTCTCCGCTTTGCTCTCCTTCATAGGAATCTGGTATGGTGCCGGGGCCAGCATCCATGTTAACACAGGATCCACTAAGCCTTCGGGAAGGAGGGCCGAACACCTAATTAGTTCCGCTCTCTTTATCCACCCCTGGAAGAAGATAGTTTGCTCAGTAATGTATTACGGCATACTTAAATACAAAGTGTTCGGAAGTCAAGTGCTTACCGAGGTATCTGGACAGTGGCTGTCGAGGCCGGCGTCCTCAGTGGTGTCCGGCCAATGTTTTCGTTTCCCGAAAAACAACTTCCACATCCCCTTGTGCATAATGCCGAAGAAGTGTTGGAGGGTTCGTGGTCCTTCCGTATTAAACTCCCATAGGCGGAGGGGCCTACGCTGTTATGGCAGAATTCGGCGGATAAGCATTACTTGAATCACATCGACAAGATCGATGTCTTTCTCAAGGAGGGTTTGTATGCGGCTCTGTAGAGTCTGCACTTCATCAACTGATCCCCAGTCCAGCCCCTTATTAATCCATGATGCTAGCTGTAATGGAGGGCCGGCACGGAACACAGGTGTAGCTACCCACTTGGTACTATGGGGTTCCGTGATGTAAAACCACTCTCGCTGCCATTGATTGGAAGTTTCAGTGAAAGAGCCTTTCGGCCAAGGAGTGTTGGTAAGCTTGCTTACTACAGCACCGCCACACTCCGCCTGTTCCCCATCGACTACCTTCGGCTTCACATTAAAATTCTTGGGCCATAGGCCAAAGTGTGGGGGAATTCGGAGGAAGGCCTCGCACGTGATGATAAACGCCGAGAGGTGGAGGAAGGAATCCGGAGCTAGATCGTGAAAATCTAGTCTGTAATAAAGCATTAGACCCCGGACGAAGGGGTGGAGAGCGAACCCTAGCCCTCGGAGGAAGTGAGAGATAAATATGAACCTCTTGCCGGATCTGGGTGTCGGAATAACCTGTCCTTGAGCAGGAAGCCAGTGGGGGATCTCCGCGGTCAGGTATCTGACCGTCCGAAGCTTTGCAATATCCTCCTCTGTAACGGAGGAAGCCACCCATCTACCTTGAGGGCTGGATCCTGACATGATGGGGAAGCTTGGAGAAGTGAAGCCGAACCTTGGGTGCTAGAGCTCGAAGGTGGAAAAGCTGAGGAGAGGTTTGGTGTAAAAAGACGGTCCTTGGTTCCTTTCTAAAGGCACCGGGTATTGAACACCTCCTTCTAAGCCTGAAGACTTGCCTATTCCTAAGGAATCTTTCCAACAAAATGGTTGGGTCACCCGCGCTCGTATTGATGAGAATCCTGCAATAAGGGGAGACGATCTTTGCTTTGATAGGACGTGTCAATAACAACCATGCCTCGAAACATGGAACTGCGGGATAGGAAACGGTTCAAAATAAATAACCGGGCGAGCGTGATGTCACGTTATAAAAATTATTACCAGCAGATTGACTCATAAAATAATGTACTCTACGGTTGTGGTGCTTGTGTTGCAGGTCCGGACACTTCCGTTTCGTCCAAAGACTATCCTGAAGTATTCACAAAGGGGAACCCGCCTTGCAATGTCGAAGACAATCTGCACGTCAGACACCTCACCATTGAAGCCTGGTTCAGGGGTTACTGAGGGAGTCCTGGACTAAGGGGTCCTCGAGCGTCCGGCCTGTTAGCCGTGGGCCGGACTGATGGGCCGTAAGGATACGAAGACCGAAGACTCCACCCGTGTGCGGATAGGACTCTCCTTGGTGTGGAAGGCAAGTTTGGCGACCAACTATGAAGATTCCTTTCTTTGTAACCAATCTTGTGTAACCCTAGATCCCTCCCGTGTCTATATAAACCGGAGGGCTAGGTCCGTAGATAGGCCGAATCCTCATAATCATAGCCAGACAAGACCTTTACGGTTTAGTCATTATGATCTAGATCAACTCTTGTAATACTCATATTCATCAAGATCAATCAAGCGGGACATAGGGTATTACCTCCATAGAGAGGGTCCGAACCTGGGTAAAACATTGTGTCCCCTGTCTCCTGTTACCATCGATCCTAGACGCATAGTTCGGGACTCCCTAACCAAGATCCGCCGGTTTTGACACCGACACCTAGCATATACAGATATGGCCTCGGAACACTAAGACCAAAAGGTCGAGCATGAATCATATAGTAGATATGATCAACATAGTGATGTTCACCATTGAAAGCTACTCCATCTCACGTGATGATCGGACATGGTTTAGTTGATATGGTTCACGTGATCACTTAGATGATTAGATGGATGTCTATCTAAGCGGGAGTTCTTAAGTAATATGATTAATTTGAACTTAAATTTATCATGAACTTAGTCCTGATAGTATTTGCATATCTAAGTTCTAGATCAATTGCTCGCGTATAGCTTCCCCGTTTTATTTATGATATGTTCCTAGAGAAAACTATGTTGAAAGATGTTAGTAGAAATGATGCGGACTAGCTCCATGATCTGAGGATTATCCTCATTGCTGCACAGAAGAATTATGTCCTTGATGCACCGCTAGGTGAAGGACCTATTGCAGGAGCAGATGCAGATGTTATGAACTTTTGGCAAGCTCGGTATGATGACTACTTGATAGTTTAGTGCACCATGCTTTACGGCTTAGAACCAGGAATTCAAAAATGTTTTGAATGCCACGGAGCATATAAGATGTTCCTAGAGCTGAAATTGGTATTTCATACTCATGCCTGAGTCGAGAGGTATGAGACCTCTGACAAGTACTTTGCCTACGAGATGGAGGAGAATAGCTCAACCAGTGAGCATGTGCTCAGAATGTCTGACTACTACAATCGCTTGAATCAAGTGGGAGTTAATCTTCCAGATAAGATAGTGATTGACAGAATTCTCTAGTCACTATCACCAAGTTACTGGAACTTCGTGATGAACTATAAATGTAAGGGATGACGAAAACAATTCCCGAGCTCTTCGCGATGCTGAAATCAGCAAAGGTAGAAATCAAGAAAAGCATCAAGTGTTGATGGTTGACAAGACCATTAGTTTCAAGTAAAAGGGTAAGGGAAACAAAGGGAACTTCAAGAAGAATGGCAAGCAAGTTGCCACTCCCATGAAGAAGCCCAAAGCTAGACCCAAGCCTGAAACTAAGTGCTTCTACTACAAATGAAATGGTCACTTGAAGTGGAACTGCCCTAGATAGTTGGTGGATAAGAAGGATGGCAAAGTGAACAAAGGTATATTTGATATACATGTTATTGGTGTGTACTTTACTAGTGTTTATAGCAACCCCTCAGTATTTGATACTGGTTCAGTTGCTAAGAGTAGTAACTCGAAACGGAAGTTGCAAAATAAACAGAGACTAGTCAAGGGCGAGGTGATGATGTGAGTTGGAAGTGATTCCAAGGTTGATAAGATCACCATCGCACACTCCCTTTACCTTCGGGATGAGTGTTGAACCTAAAATAAATGTTATTTGGTGTTTGCATTGAGCATAAATATGATTGGATCATGTTTATTACAATATGGTTATTCATTTAAGTCAAAGAAT
Organism: Triticum dicoccoides; assembly: GCF_002162155.2. NCBI lineage: Eukaryota > Viridiplantae > Streptophyta > Magnoliopsida > Poales > Poaceae > Triticum > Triticum dicoccoides. The sequence goes on from NC_041382.1 coordinate 626,903,279, forward strand.
AATTGTTGTTCTATTTACATGAATAAAACCTTCTATGGTCATACACTCAATATAAATATTTTATTGAATCTCGATCGTAATGATACACATATTCATAATATTGAAACCAAAAGATGCAAAGTTAATAATGATGGTGCAACTTATATGTGGCACTGCCGTTTAGGTCATATTGGTGTAAACCGCATGAAGAAACTCCATGTTGATGGACTTTTGGAATCACTTGATTATGAATCACTTGATTCTTGCGAACCATGCCTCATGGGCAAGATGACTAAGACTCCATTCTTTGGAACAATGGAGTGAGCAACAAACTTGCTGGAAATAATACATACTGATGTGTGCGGTCCAATGAGTGTTGAGGCTCGCAGCGGGTATCATTATTTTCTGACCTACACAAATGATTTGAGCAGATATGGGTATATCTACTTGATGAAACATAAGTCTGAAACATTTGAAAAGTTCATAGAATTTTAGAGTGAAGTGGAAAATCATCGTAACAAGAAAATAAAGTTTCTACGATCTGATCGGGGAAACAAATATTTGAGTTACAAGTTTGGTATTCATTTGAAACAATGTGGAATAGTTTCACAACTCACGCCACCTGGAACACCACAATGTAATGGTGTGTCTGAACATCATAACTATACTTTATTAGATATGGTGCAATCTATGATGTCTCTTACCGAATTATCACTATCGTTTTGGGGTTATGCATTAGAGACAGCTGCATTCACGTTAAATAGGGCACTGTCAAAAAATCCGTTGAGACGACACCGTATGAACTGTGGTTTAGCAAGAAACCTAAGCTGTCGTTTCTTAAAGTTTGGGGTTGCGATGCTTATGTGAAAAAGTTTCAACCTGATAAGTTCAAACCCAAATCGGAGAAGTGCATCTTCATAGGATACCCGAAAGAAACTGTTGGGTACACCTTCTATCACAGATCCGAAGGCAAGATCTTTCTTGCTAAGAGTGGATCCTTTCTAGAGAAGGAGTTTCTCTCGAAAGAAGTGAGTGGGAGGAAAGTAGAACTTGATGAGGTAATTGTACCTGCTCCGTCATTGGAAAGTAGTTCATCACAGAAATCAGTTCCAGTGATACCTACACCAATTAGTGAGGAAGTTAATGATGATGATCATGAAAACTTCTGATCAAGTTACTACCGAACCTCGTAGGTCAACCAGAGTAAGATCCGCACCAGAGTGGTACGGTAATGCTGTTCTGGAGGTCATGTTACTTGACCATGACGAACCTACGAACTATGAGGAAGCGATGATGAGCCCAGATTCCGCAAAATGGCGTGAGGCCATGAAATCTGAGATAGAATCCATGTATGAGAAAAAAGTGTGGACTTTGGTGGACTTGCCCATTGATCGATAAGACATTGAGAATAAATGGATCTTCAGGAGCAAGACGGACGCTGATAGTAGTGTTAGTATCTACAAAGCTCGAATTGTCAAAAAAATCGACAAGTTCAAGGAGTTGACTACGATGAGATTTTCTCACTCGTAGCATTGCTTAAGTTTGTCTGAATCATGTTAGCAGTTGCCACATTTTATGAAATCTGGCAAATGGACGTCAAAACTACATTCCTTAATGGATTTCTTAAAGAAGAGTTGTATATGATACAACAAGAAAGTTTTGTCAGTCCTAAAGGTGCTAACAAAGTGTGCAAGCTCCGGTGATCCATCTATGAACTGGTGCAAGCATCTCAGAGTTGGAATATATGCTTTGATGAGTTGATCAAAGCATATAGTTTTATACAGACTTTTGGAGAAGCATGTATTTACAAGAAAGTGAGTGGGAGCTCTGTAGCATTTCTGATATTATATGTGGATGACATATTGTTGATCGGAAATGATACTGAATTTCTGGATAGCATAAAAGGATACTTGAATAAGAATTTTTCAATGAAAGACCTCGGTGAAGCTGCTTACATATTGGGCATCAAGATCTATAGAGATAGATCAAGACGCTTGATAATTTTTTTCAATGAGTACATACCTTGACATGTTTTTGAAGTAGTTCAAAATAGAACAGTCAAAGAAGGAGTTCTTGCCTGTGTTGCAAGGTGTGAATTTGAGTAAAGACTCAAAACCCGACAACAACGGAAAATAGAAAGAGAATGAAATGTCATTCCCTATGCCTCAGTCATAGGTTCTATAAAATATGCTATGCTGTGTACCAGACCTATTGTATACCTTAGCATGATTTTGGCAAGGGAGTACAATAGTGATCTAGGAGTAGATCACTGGACAATGGTCAAAATTATCCTTAGAGGACTAAGGAAATATTTCTCGATTATGGAGGTGATAAAAGAGTTCGTTGTAAAGAGTTACATTGATGCAAGCTTTTGACACCGAGCTAGATGACTCTATGTCTCGATCTAGATACATATTGAAAGTGGGAGTAGTTATCTAGAGTAGATCCGTGCAGAGTATTGTAGACATAGAAATTTGCAAAATACATACGGATTTGAATGTTGTAGGACCGTAGACTAAACTTCTCTCACAAGAAAAACATGATCACTCTTTGGGTGTTAATCACATAGCGACGTGAACTAGATTATTGACTCTAGTAAACCCTTTGGGTATTGGTCACATGAAGATGTGAACTAATCACATAAAGATGTGAACTATTCACATGACGATGTGAACTAGATTATTGACTCTAGTGCAAGTGGAAGAGTAAAGGAAATATGCCCAAGAGGCAATAATAAAGTTGTTATTTATATTTCCTTATATCATGATAAATGTTTATTATTCATGCTAGAATTGTATTAACCAAAAACTTAGTACATGTGTGAATACATAGACAAAACAGAGTGTCCCTAGTATGCCTCTACTTGACTAGCTCGTTAATCAAAGATGGTTAAGCTTCCTGACCATAGACATGTGTTGTCATTTGATGAATGGGATCACATCATTAGAGAATGATGTGATGGACAAGACCCATCCGTTAGCTTAGCATAAATGATCGTTTAGTTTTATTGCTATTGCTTTCATCATGACTTATACATGTTCCTCTGACTATGAGATTATGCAACTCCCGAATACCAGAGGAACACCTTGTGTGCTCTCAAACATCACAACGTAACTGGGTGATTATAAAGATGCTCTACAGGTGTCTCCGATGGTGTTTGTTGAGTTAGCATAGATCGACACTAGGATTTCTCACTCCGATTGTCGGAGAGGTATCTCTGGGCCCTCTCGGTAATGCACATCACTATAAGCCTTGCAAGCAATGTGACTTAGTTGAGGGATGTTGCATTATGGAACGAGTAAAGAGACATGCCAGTAACGAGATTGAACTACGTATGATGATACAGACGATCGAATCTCGGGCAAGTAACATACCGATGACAAAGGGAACACCGTATGTTGTTATGCGGTTTGACCGATAAAGATCTTCATAGAATATGTTGGAGCCAATATGAGCATCCAGGTTCCGCTATTGGTTATTGACCGGAGATGTGTCTTGGTCATGTCTACATAGTTCTCAAACCCGTAGGGTCCGTGATAACCCACAAGTATAGGGGATCGCAATAGTTTTCGAGGGTAGAGTATTCAACCCAAATTTATTGATTCGGCACAAGGGAGCCAAAGAATATTCTCAAGTATTAACAGCTGAGTTGTCAATTCAACCACACCTGGAAAACTTAATATCTGCAGCACATTATTTAGTAGCAAAGTAATATGATAGTAATGGTAACGGTGTCAAAGTAACGGTGGATGTTTTGTAGTGATTGTAATAGTGGCAACTGAAAAGTAACTAAGCAAAGAACAATATGTGAAAAGCTCGTTGGCAATCGATCAGTGATGGATAATTATGTCGGATGTGATTCCTCATTCAACGGTTATAACATAGGGTGACACAGAACTAGCTCCAGTTCATCAATGTAATGTAGGCATGTATTCCGAATATAGTCATATGTGCTTATGGAAAAGAACTTGCATGACATCTTTTGTCCTACCCTCCCATGGCAGCGGGGTCCTATCGGAAACTAAGGGATATTAAGGCCTCCTTTTAATAGAGTACCGGACCAAAGCATTAACACTTAGTGAATACATGAACTCCTCAAACTACGGTCATCACTGGTAAGTATCCCGATTATTGTCACTTCGGGGTTAACGGATCATAACACATAATAGGTGACTATTGACTTGCAAGATAGGATCAAGAACTCACATATATTCATGAAAACATAATAGGTTCAGATCTGAAATCATGGTGCTAGGACCCTACTAACAAGCATTAAGCATAGCAAAGTCATAGCAACAGCAATCTCAGAACAAAATGGATACTAGGGATCAAACCCTACCAAAACTAATTCGATTACATGATAAATCTCATCCAACCCATCACCGTCCAGGAAGCCTATGATGGAATTACTCACGCACGGTAGTGAGCATCATGAAATTGGTGATGGAGGAAGGTTGATGATGACAATGGCAACGGATTCCCCTCTCTGGAGCCCCGAATGGACTCCAGATCAGCCCTCCCGAGAGATATTAGGGCTTGGCGGCGACTCTGTATCGTAAAATGCAATGAATCCTTCTTCCTGATTTTTTTTTCTCCCCGAACGTGAATATATAGAGTTGGAGTTGAGGTCGGTGGAGCACCAGGGGGGCCATGAGGCAGGGGGCGTGCCCAGGGGGGTAGGCGCGCCCCCCACCCTCGTGGACAGGGTGTGGGACCCCTGGCCTTGATTCTTTCGCTAGTATTTTTAATATATTCCAAAAATATTCTCTGTTGATTTTCAGGTCATTCCAAGAACTTTTATTTCTGCACAAAAATAACACCATGGCAATTCTGCTGAAAACAACGTCAGTCCGGGTTAGTTCCATTCAAATCATGCAAGTTAGAGTCCAAAACAAGGGCAAAAGTGTTTGGAAAAGTAGATATGTTGGAGACGTATCAACTCCCCCAAGCTTAAACCTTTGCTTGTCCTCAAGCAATTCAGTTGACAAACTAAAAGTGATAAAGGAAAACTTTTACAAACTCTGTTGCTCTTGTTATTGTAAATATGTAAAGCCAGCATTCAAGTTTCCAGCAAAGATTATGAACTAACCATATTCATAGTAACATTTAGGTCTCATGTTTAGTCATATCAATGGCATAATCAACTAGCGAGCAATAATAGTAAATCTCAGATGACAACACTTTCTCAAAACAATCATAATATGATATAACAAGATGGTATCTCGCTAGCCCTTTCTGAGACCACAAAACATAAATGCAGAGCACCCCTGGAGATCAAGGGCTGACTGGAAATTGTAATTCATGGTAAAAGAGATCCAGTCAAGTCATACTCAATGTAAACTAACAATAATACATGCAAATGATAGTGATGCTCTCCAACTGGTGCTTTTTAATAAGAGGATGATGACTCAACATAAAAGTAAATAGATAGGCCCTTCGCAGAGGGAAGCAGGGATTTGTGGAGGTGCCAGAGCTCGGTTTTGAAATAGAGATGAATAATATTTTGAGCGATATACTTTCATTGTCAACATAACAACCGAGAGATCTCGATATCTTCCATGCTACACACATTATAGGTGGTTCCCAAGCAGAATGGTAAAGTTTATACTCCCCCACTACCAACAAGCATCAATCCATGGCTTGCCCAAAACAACGGGTGCCTCCAACTAACAACAATCCTGGGGGAGTTTTGTTTGCAATTATTTTGATTTGATTTGAGCATGGGACTGGGCATCCTGGTGACCAGCCATTTTCTCGTGAGTGAGGAGCGGAGTCCACTCCTCTTGAGAATAACCCGCCTAGCATGGAAGATACAGACAGCCCTAGTTGATACATGAGCTATTCGAGCATACAAAACAAAATTTCATTTGAAGATTTAGAGTTTGGCACATACAAATTTACTTGGAACGGTAGGTAGATACCGCATATAGGAAGGTATGGTGGACTCATATGGAATAACTTTTTGGGTTTATGGAGTTGGATGCACAAGCAGTATTCTCTCTTAGTACAAGTGATGGCTAGAAAGAGACTGGGAAGCGAACAGCTAGAGAGCGACAACTATCATGAACATGCATTAAAATTAATCAACACTGAATGCAAGCATGAGTAGGATATAATTCACCATGAACATAAATATCATGGAGGCTATGTTGATTTTGTTTCAACTACATGCGTTAACATCTGCCAAATCAAGCCACTCAAATCGTTCAAAGGAGGGTACCACCCTATCATACCACATCACAACCATTTTAATAGCATGTTGGCACGCAAGGTAAACCATTATAAACTCCTAGCAAATTAAGCATGGCATGAGCAACTATAATCTCTAATTATCATTGCAAACATTTTCATTCATAATAGGCCGAATCAGGAATGATGAACTAATCATATTTACAAAAAAACAAGAGAGGTCGAGTTCATACCAGCTTCTCTCATCTCAATCAGTTCATCATGTATCGTCATTATTGCCTTTCACTTGCACAACCGAATAGTGTGGATAATAATAATAGTGCACGTGCATTGGACTAAGCTGGAATCTGCAAGCATTCAACTCAAGGGAGAAGACAAGGCAATATGGGATCTTTGTTAGATCAACAATAATGCATATGAGAGCCACTCAACATTTTCATTATGGTCTTCTACTCTTGACCCCCAAAGAAAAGAAAAGAAACAAAAATATTTACACGGGAAAGCAAAAAAAGAACGAGAAATATTTTTGGGTTTTCTTTTTTAATTACCACTACAGGCATGGAAAGTAAACTAGCTAAAAGCTACAACTAAATATTTTTTGTTTTTTCTTAAGGGTTTTCAAACACACAAGAAGAATGCCAGAAAAAGAAATTAAACTAGCATGGATGATACAATGAAAAACTATGAGCACCAACAACTGGCATGAGTGTGTGAACATGAATGTAATGTCAGTGAGAGCTACGTACTCCCCCAAGCTTAGGTTTTTGGCTTAAGTTGGTCTATGTGTTGGAAATATGCCCTAGAGGCAATAATAAAAGCATTATTATTATATTTCCTTGTTCATGATAATTGTCTTTATTCATGCTATAATTGTGTTATCCGGAAATCGTAATACATGTGTGAATAATAGACACCAACATGTCCCTAGTAAGCCTCTAGTTGACTAGCTCGTTGATCAACAGATAGTCATGGTTTCCTGACTATGGACATTAGATGTCATTGATAACGAGATCACATCATTAGGAGAATGATGTGATGGACAAGACCCAATCCTAAACATAGCATAAGATCGTATAGTTCGTTTGCTAGAGTTTTCCAATGTCAAGTATCTTTTCCTTAGACCATGAGATCGTGTAACTCCCGGATACCGTAGGAGTGCTTTGGGTGTACCAAACGTCACAACGTAACTGGGTGACTATAAAGGTATACTACGGGTATCTCCGAAAGTGTCTGTTGGGTTGACACGGATCAAGACTGGGATTTGTCACTCCGTATGATGGAGAGGTATCTCTGGGCCCACTCGGTAATGCATCATCATAATGAGCTCGAAGTGACCAAGTGTCTGGTCACGGGATCATGCATTACGGTACGAGTAAAGTGACTTGCCGGTAACGAGATTGAACGAGGTATTAGGATACCGACGATCGAATCTCGGGCAAGTAACGTACCAATTGACAAAGGGAATTGTATACGAGGTTGCTTGAATCCTCGACATCGTGGTTCATCCGATGAGATCATCGAGGAGCGTGTGGGAGCCAACATGGGTATCCAGATCCCGCTGTTGGTTATTGACCGGAGAGCGATCTCGGTCATGTCTACATGTCTCCCGAACCCGTAGGGTCTACACACTTAAGGTTCGGTGACGCTAGGGTTGTAGGGATATGTATATGCAGTAACACGAATGTTGTTCGGAGTCCCGGATGAGATCCCGGACATCACGAGGAGTTCCGGAATGGTCCGGAGGTAAAGAATTATATATGGGAAGTTCTATTTCGGCCATCGGGACAAGTTTCGGGGTCACCGGTATTGTACCGGGACCACCGGAAGGGTCCCGGGGGTCCACCGGGTGGGGCCACCTGCCCCGGGAGGCACATGGGCTGTAGGGGGTGCGCCTTGGCATATATGGGCCAAGGGCACCAGCCCCAAGAGGCCCATGCGCCAAGAGATAAGGAAGGGAAGAGTCCCGGAGGGGGAAGGCACCTCCTAGGTGCCTTGGGGAGGAGGGATTCCTCCCTTGGTCGCCGCCCCCCTAGGAGATTGGATCTCCTAGGGCCGGCGCCCCCCCCTAGGCTCCCTATATATAGTGGGAGAAGGAGGGCCTCTCAATCCACGCCTTTGGTGCCTCCCTCTCCCTCTCCAACACATCCTCCTACTCCATAGTGCTTGGCGAAGCCCTGCCGGAGTACTGCAGCTCCATCACCACCACGTCGTCGTGCTGCTACTGGAGCCATCTTCCTCAACCTCTCCTTCCCCCTTGCTGGATCAAGAAGGAGGAGACATCACGCTGACCGTACGTGTGTTGAACGCGGAGGTGCCGTCCGTTCGGCGCTAGGATCTCCGGTGATTTGGATCACGTCGAGTACGCCTTCCTCATCCCCGTTCTTTGAACGCTTCCGCGCGTGATCTACAAAGGTATGTAGATGCAAACCAATCACTTGTTGCTAGATGAACTCATAGATGGATCTTGGTGAAACCGTAGGAAAAAAAATTGTTTTCTGCAACGTTCCCCAACAGTGGCATCATGAGCTAGGTCTATGCGTAGTTCTCTTGCACGAGTAGAACACAATTTGTTGTGGGCGTTGATGTTGTCAACTTTCTTGCCGCTACTAGTCTTATATTGCTTCAACGGTATTGTGGGATGAAGCGGCCCGGACCAACCTTACACGTACGCTTACGTGAGACCGGTTCCACCGACTAACATGCACAAGTTGCATAAGGTGGCTGGCGGGTGTCTGTCTCTCCCACTTTAGTTGGAGCGGATTCAATGAAAAGGGTCCTTATGAAGGGTAAATAGAAGTTGACAAATCACGTTGTGGCTTTCATGTAGGTAAGAAAACGTTCTTGCTAGAACCCTATTTCAGCCACGTAAAACTTGCAACAACAATTAGAGGACGTCTAACTTGTTTTTGCAGCAAGTGCTTTGTGATATGATATGGCCAAAAGTTGTGATGAATGATGAATGATATATATGTGATGTATGAGTTGTTCATGCTATTGTAATAGGAATCACGTCTTGCATGTCGATGAGTATGACAACCGGCAGGAGCCATAGGAGTTGTCTTTATTTTTTGTATGACCCGCGTGTCATTGAGAAATGCCATGTAAATTACTTTACTTTATTGCTAAACGCGTTAGCCATAGTAGTAGAAGTAACAGTTGGCGAGCAACTTCATGGAGACACGATGAAGGAGATCATGATGATGGAGATCATGGTGTCATGCCAGTGACAAGATGATCATGGAGCCCCAAGATGGAGATCAAAGGAGCTATGTGATATTGGCCATATCATGTCACTTTTATTATTTGATTGCATGTGATGTTTATCATGTTTTTGCATCTTGTTTGCTTAGAATGACGGTAGTAAATAAGATGATCCCTCATAATAATTTCAAGAAAGTGTTCCCCCTAACTGTGCACCGTTGCGACAGTTTGTTGTTTCGAAGCACCACGTGATGATAGGGTGTGATAGATTCTAACGTTCACATACAACGGGTGTAAGACAGATTTACACATGCAAACACTTAGGTTGACTTGACGAGCCTAGAATGTACAGACATGGCCTCGTAACACAGAAGACCGAAAGGTCGAGCATGAGTCGTATAGAAGATACGATCAACATGAAGATGTTCACCGATGTTGACTAGTCCGTCTCACGTGATGATCGGACACGGCCTAGTTAACCCGGATCATGTTATACTTAGATTACAGGAGGGATGTCTATCTAAGTGGGAGTTCATTGAATAATTTGATTAGATGAACTTAATTATCATGAACTTAGTCTATAAATTTACAATATGTCTTGTAGATCAAATGGCCAACGTAGTCCTCAACTTCAACGCGTTCCTAGAGAAAACCAAGCTGAAAGACGATGGCAGCAACTACACGGACTGGATCCGGAACCTGAGGATCATCCTCATAGCTGCCAACAAAGATTATGTCCTACAAGCACCGCTGGGTGACGCACCTGTTCTCCCTGCAGAACAAGACGTTATGAACGCTTGGCAGGCACGTACCGATGACTACTCCCTCGTTCAGTGCGGCATGCTTTACAGCTTAGAGTCGGGGCTCCAAAAGCGTTTTGAGAGACACAGAGCATATGAGATGTTCGAAGAGCTGAAAATGGTTTTCCAAGCTCATGCCCGGGTCGAGAGATATCAAGTCTCCGACAAGTTCTTCAGCTGTAAAATGGAGGAAAACAGTTCTGTCAGTGAGCACATACTACTATGTCTGGGTTGCATAACCGCTTGACTCAGCTGGGGGTTAATCTCCCGGATGACACGGTCATTGACAGAATCCTTCAGTCGCTTCCACCGAGCTACAAGAGCTTTGTGATGAACTTCAATATGCAGGGGATGGAAAAGACCATTCCTGAGGTATTTGCAATGCTGAAATCAGCAGAGGTAGAAGTCAAAAAGGAACATCAAGTGTTGATGGTGAATAAAACCACTAAGTTCAAGAAAGGCAAGGGTAAGAAAACCTTCAAGAAAGACGGCAAGGGAGTTGCCACGCCCGGCAAGCAAGCTGCCGGGAAGAAGCCAAAGAATGGACCCAAGCCCGAGACTGAGTGTTTTTATTGCAAGGGAAATGGTCACTGGAAGCGGAACTGCCCCAAATACTTAGCGGACAAGAAGGCCGGCATCACAAAAGGTATATGTGATATACATGTAATTGATGTGTACCTTACCAGTACTCGTAGTAGCTCTTGGGTATTTGATACCGGTGCAGTTGCTCACATTTGTAAGTCAAAGCAGGAGCTGCGGAATAAGCGGAGACTGGCGAAGGACGAGGTGACGATGCGCGTCGGGAATGGTTCCAAGGTCGATGTGATCGCCGTCGGCATGCTGCCTCTTCATTTACCTACGGGATTAGTTTTAAACCTTAATAATTGTTATTTAGTGCCAGCTTTGAGCATGAACATTGTATCAGGATCTCGTTTAATTCGAGATGGCTACTCATTTAAATCCGAGAATAATGGTTGTTCTATTTATATGAGAGATATGTTTTATGGTCATGCTCCGATGGTGAATGGTTTATTCTTAATGAATCTCGAGCGTAATGCTACACATATTCATAGTGTGAATACCAAAAGATGTAAGATTGATAATGATAGTCCCACATACTTGTGGCACTGCCGCCTTGGTCACATAGGTGTCAAACGCATGAAGAAGCTCCATGCTGATGGACTTTTAGAGTCTCTTGATTACGAATCATTTGACACGTGCGAACCATGCCTCATGGGTAAAATGACCAAGACTCCGTTCTCAGGAACAATGGAGCGAGCAACCAACTTATTGGAAATCATACATACTGATGTGTGCGGTCCAATGAGTGTTGAGGCTCGCGGTGGCTATCGTTATGTTCTCACCCTCACTGATGACTTGAGTAGATATGGGTATGTCTACTTAATGAAACACAAGTCTGAGACCTTTGAAAAGTTCAAGGAATTTCAGAGTGAGGTTGAGAATCAACATGACAAGAAAATCAAGTTCCTGCGATCAGATCGTGGAGGAGAATACTTGAGTCATGAGTTTGGCACACACTTAAGAAAATGTGGAATAGTTTCACAACTGACGCCGCCTGGAACACCTCAGCGTAATGGTGTGTCCGAACGTCGTAATCGCACTCTATTAGATATGGTGCGATCTATGATGTCTCTTACCGATTTACTGCTATCTTTTTGGGGGAATGCTTTAGAGACTGCCACATTCACTTTAAATAGGGCTCCATCGAAATCCGTTGAGACGACACCATATGAATTATGGTTTGGGAAGAAACCTAAGCTGTCGTTTCTAAAAGTTTGGGGATGTGATGCTTATGTCAAGAAACTTCAACCTGAAAAGCTCGAACCCAAATCGGAAAAATGCGTCTTCATAGGATACCCTAAAGAAACTATTGGGTATACCTTCTACCTCAGATCCGAAGGCAAGATCTTTGTTGGCAAGAATGGGTCCTTTCTAGAGAAAGAGTTTCTCTCGAAAGAAGTAAGTGGGAGGAAAGTAGAACTTGATGAAGTATTACCTCTTGAACCGGAAAATGGCGCAACTCAAGAAAATGTTCTTGAGGTGCCTGCACCGACTAGAGAGGAAGTTAATGATGATACTTCTGATCAAGCTCCTACTGAAATTCGTAGGTCCACAAGGACACGTTCCGCACCAGAGTGGTACGGCAACCCTGTCTTGGAAATCATGTTGTTAGACAACGGTGAACCTTCGAACTATGAAGAAGCGATGGCGGGCCCGAATTCTGACAAATGGCTAGAAGCCATGAAATCCGAGATAGGATCCATGTATGAAAACGAAGGATGGACTTTGACTGACTTGCCTGTTGAGCGGCGAGCCATAGAAAATAAATGGATCTTTAAGAAGAAGACAGACGCGGATGGTAATGTGGCCATCTATAAAGCTCGGCTTGTCGTTAAGGGTTATCGACAAGTTCAAGGGGTTGACTACGATGAGACTTTCTCACCGGTAGCGAAGCTAAAGTCCGTCCAAATCATGTTAGCAATTGCCACATTCTATGATTATGAGATATGGCAAATGGACGTCAAAACGGCATTCCTTAATGGTTTCCTTAAGGAAGAATTGTATATGATGCAGCCGGAAGGTTTTGTCGATCCTAAGAATGCTAACAAGGTGTGCAAGCTCCAACGCTCGATTTATGGGCTGGTGCAAGCATCTCGGAGTTGGAACATTCGCTTTGATGAGATGATCAAAGCGTTTGGGTTTATGCAGACTTATGGAGAAGCCTGCGTTTACAAGAAAGTGAGTGGGAGCTCTGTAGCATTTCTCATATTATATGTAGATGACATACTTTTGATGGGAAATGATATAGAACTCTTGGACAGCATTAAGGCCTACTTGAATAAGAGTTTTTCAATGAAGGACCTTGGAGAAGCTGCTTATATATTAGGCATCAAGATCTATAGAGACAGATCAAGACGCCTCATCGGTCTTTCACAAAGCACATACCTTGATAAGATATTGAAGAAGTTCAATATGGATCAGTCTAAGAAGGGGTTCTTGCCTGTGTTGCAAGGTGTGAAATTGAGCTCAGCTCAATGTCCGACCACGGCAGAAGATATAGAAGAGATGAGTGTCATCCCCTATGCCTCAGCCATAGGTTCTATTATGTATGCCATGCTGTGTACCAGACCTGATGTAAACCTTGCCGTAAGTCTGGTAGGAAGGTACCAAAGTAATCCCGGCAAGGAACACTGGACAGCGGTCAAGAATATCCTAAAGTACCTGAAAAGGACTAAGGAAATGTTTCTCGTTTATGGAGCTGACGAAGAGCTCGTCGTAAATGGTTACGTCGACGCTAGCTTCGACACAGATCTGGATGACTCAAAGTCAGAAACTGGATACGTGTATATTTTGAATGGTGGGGCAGTAAGCTGGTGCAGTTGCAAGCAGAGCGTTGTGGCGGGATCTACATGTGAAGCGGAGTACATGGCAGCCTCGGAGGCAGCGCATGAAGCAATTTGGGTGAAGGAGTTCATCACCGACCTAGGAGTCATACCCAATGCATCGGGGCCAATCAAACTCTTCTGTGATAACACTGGAGCTATTGCACTTGCCAAGGAGCCCAGGTTTCACAAGAAGACCAGGCACATCAAGCGTCGCTTCAACTCCATTCGTGAAAATGTTCAAGATGGAGACATAGATATTTGTAAAGTACATACGGTCCTGAATGTAGCAGATCCGTTGACTAAACCTCTCCCTAGAGCAAAACATGATCAACACCAGAATTCCATGGGTGTTCGGTTCATCACAATGTAACTAGATTATTGACTCTAGTGCAAGTGGGAGACTGTTCAACACATCCTCCTCCTCCATAGTGCTTGGCAAAGCCCTGCCGGAGTACTGCAGCTCCATCACCACCACGTCGCCGTGCTGCTGCTGGAGCCATCTTCCTCAACCTCTCCTTCCCCCTTGCTGGATCAAGAAGGAGGAGACGTCACGCTGACCGTACGTGTGTTGAACGCGGAGGTGCCGTCCGTTCGGCGCTAGGATCTCCGGTGATTTGGATCACGTCGAGTACGCCTTCCTCATCCCCGTTCTTTGAACGCTTCCGCGCGTGATCTACAAAGGTATGTAGATGCAACCTAATCACTCGTTGCTAGATGAAGTCATAGATGGATCTTGGTGAAACCATAGGAAATTTTTTTGTTTTCTGCAACGTTCCCCAACACTATGCCCATGGATCAAAGTTGCCCTCTCCGGTGTACTGAGGAGGATCCTTAGGGTGCCACTGGTTAGCGTTCTCCTCCGGATCCCACTGATAAATAGACTGACGGTGAGGATCAAGTGGTGGCTTGATACGTCTCCAATGTATCTATAATTTTTGATTGCTCCATGCTATATTATCTACTGTTTTGGACTATACTGGGCTTTATTTTCCACTTTTATATTATTTTTGGGACTAACCTATTAACCGGAGGCCCAGCCCAGAATTGCTGTTTTTTGCCTATTTCAGTGTTTCGAAGAAACGGAATATCAAATGGAGTCCAAATGGAATAAACCTTTCTGGAACGTGATTTTCTTCCCGAATATGACCCAGGAGACTTGGACCCTACGCCAAGGAAGATTCGAGCTGGGCATGAGGTAGGGGCACGCCCTATACCCCTAGGGCGCCCCCCACCCTCGTGGGCCCACCGAAGCTCCACCGACATACTTCTTCCTCCTATATATACCTATGTGCCCCCAAACGAACAGAGACGGAGCCAAAAACCTAATTCCACCGCCGCAACTTTCTGTATCCACGAGATCCCATCTTGGGGCCTGTTCCGGAGCTCCACCGGAGAGGGCCGTCATCATGGAGGGCTTCTACATCATCATAGCCTCTCCGATGAAGTGTGAGTAGTTTACCTCAAACCTTCGGGTCCATAGTTATTAGCTAGATGGCTTCTTCTCTCTTTTTGGATCTCAATACAAAGTTCTCCCCCTCTCTCATGGAGATCTATTCGATGTAATATTCTTCTTTTTGCTGTGTGTTTGTTGAGACCGATGAATTGTGGGTTTATGATCAAGTCTATCTATGAATAATATTTGAATCTTCCCTGAATTCTTTTATGTATGATTGGTTATCTTTGCAAGTCTCTTCGAATTATCCGTTTGGTTTGGCCAACTAGATTGGTAGTTCTTGCCATGGGAGAAGTGCTTAGCTTTGGGTTCGATCTTGCGGTGTCCTTTCCCAGTGACAGAAGGGGGAGCAAGGCACGTATTGCATCGTTGCCATCGAGGATAACAAGATGGGGTTTATTTCATATTGCATGAATTTATCTCTCTACATCATGTCATCTTGCTTAAAGTGTTACTCTGTTTTTAACTTAATACTCTAGATGCATGCTGGATAGCGGTCGATGAGTGGAGTAATAGTAGTAGATGCAGAATCGTTTCAGCCTACTTGTCACGGACGTGATGCCTATATACATGATCATGCCTAGATATTCTCATAACTATGCTCAATTCTGTCAATTGCTCAACAGTAATTTGTTCACCCACCGTAGAATACTTATGCTCTTGAGAGAAGCCACTAGGGAAACCTATGGCCCTCGAGTCTATTCTCATCATATCAATCTCCATCACTTTAATCTTGCTTTGCTTTTTACTTTGCATTTTACTTTTCACTTTGCATCTCTATACCAAAAATACCAAAAATATTATATCTATCAGATCTCACTCTCGTAAGTGACCGTGAAGGGATTGACAACCCCTAATCGCGTTGGTTGCGAGTAGCTATAGTTTTGTGCAGGTATGAGGGACTTGAGCGTGGCCTCCCACTGGATTGATACCTTGGTTCTCAAAAACTGAGGGAAATACTTACACTACTCTATTGCATCATCCTTTCCTCTTCAGGGAAATCCAACGCAAGCTCAAGAGGTAGCAAGAAGAATTTCTGGCGCCATTGCTGGGGAGGTTCGCGCAAGTCAAGATTTGACTCCAGACAACGAGCCATTTCTAGCGCCGTTGTCAGGGAGTCTATGCAAAAAGTCAACATACCAAGTACCCATCACAATCCCTATCTCTCGCATTACATTAGTTCCCATTTGCCTCTTGTTTTCCTCTCCCCCACTTCACCCTTGCCGTTTTATTTGCCCTCTCTCTCTATCCTCCCTCTCTATCTCTAATTGCCTCTTTTTGCTCGTTTCTTGTTTGCTCGTATGGTTGGAATAGTTGTTTATTTATTACTAAACAGAGAACCTAAGATCTATGGATCCTCATCCGCTTGCTAATCTTTTTAAGAGATCCAATTATGATGAACCAATTGCTAGTGAGTTTTGTGCACTGGATTATCTTTATGAAGTTTTGCTTGAAATTCGTGAATCTGAAAATTGCGATGAAGTATTTTATGAAGTAATTCATGATAGATCTTTGAATAAAAAGCATGATTGCAATGATACTATTATAGAATCTATTAATGACAATTGTGCTGATAATATGCAAAACCCTAAGCTTGGGGATGCTAGTTTTGCTATGTCCTCTACTTGTTGCAATGATCATGATTGGGGTGATTCTTCTTTTGATCTTGAAAATTTATTTAAACCCCATGATGAATATGAGATTTATTATAATGTTTGCAATAATATTGAAAGTGGGTTTGGAGGAATGTCAACTTTATATCCCACATATTTCAAGAATGTTCAATCTCATGAAGTTTTTGATAAAAGTGGGTTTGGAAAGGTCATGACTTTAGTTAATGTTGATCCCACTATTTTGGAAGAGTGTCAACTTTGCATGCATGTGGATCGTGTTGAAAATATTTTATGTGATAGCTATTTTGTTGAATTTTCTTGTGATCCTACATATAATTATTATGAGAGAGGAAAATATAGTGGTAGAAATTTTCATGTTACTAAATTACCTCTCGTTATGTTGAGATTGCTATTGTTTCTTTCCGCTTCCTTGCATATGATAGTTTTTGCTTGCCTTGATAATATGTTTGCCTATTAGATGCCTATGCATAGGAAGTATGTTAGACTTAAATGTGGTTTTCACGTGTTTTATGATGCTCTCTTTGTGCTTCAATTCTTGTCTTTCATGTGAGCATCATTGTAATATTATGCCTAGCTATAAGGCTTTAAAGAAAAGCGCTTGTTGGGAGTCAACTCAATATTTATCCTTGCTGTTATTTAATAAATAATTTATTTATCCTCTGTTTTTGTTGTGTTTTTTGTGTTTAATTAGTGTTTGTTCCAAGTAGAACCGTTGGGAAGACTTGGGGAAAGTCTTGTTGAACTTGCTGTAAAAAACAGAAACTTTAGCGCTCACGAGAACTGCTGTCATTTTTATTTGGAGAGTGATATTTAGTTAATTCTTTTTGAAGATGATTAATAGATAAATTATTCATGTCCAGAAATTTATTTTAGAATTTTGGGGTTCCAGATCTTGCGCTAGCTACAGATTACTACAGACTGTTCTGTTTTTGACAGATTCTGTTTTTCGTGTGTTGTTTGCTTATTTTGATGAATCTATGGTTAGTAAAATAGTTTATAATGCATAGAGAAGTTGGAATACAGTAGGTTTAACACCAATATAAATAAATAATGAGTTCATTACAGTACCTTGAAGTGGTCTTTTGTTTTCTTTCTCTAACGGAGCTCACGAGATTTCTATTGAGTTTTGTGTTGTGAAGTTTTCAAGTTTTGGGTGAATTCTTTTGATGGATTATGGAACAAGGAGTGGCAAGAGCCTAAGCTTGGGGATGCCCATGGCACCCCCAAGATAATCCAAATACACCAAAAAGTCAAAGCTTGGGGTATGTAGTTTTGCTCTATGTGCTTCACTTATATCTTTTGACCGTTATAATTTTGCTCTATGTGCTTCACTTAGATCTTTTAGAGCACGGTGGTGGATTTGTTTTAAAGAAACTATTGATTTCTCATGCTTCACTTAAATTATTTTGAGAATCTCTCAATAGCATGGTAATTTCTTAATAATAATATGCTTAGTATTCAAGATTTGTGAAACTTTCTTTTGAGTGCATTGAATACTAAGAAAAGATCGAAGCATGATAATTGTTTTGAGATATGGAGGTGATAATATTATAGTCATGCTAGTTGAGTAGTTGTGAATTTAAAGAATACTTGTGTTAAAGTTTGTGATTCTCGTAGCATGCACGTATGGTGAACCGTTATGTGATGAAGTCGGAGCATGATTTATTTATTGATTGTCTTCCTTATGAGTGGCGGTCGGGGACGAGCGATGGTCTTTTCCTACCAATCTATCCCCCTAGGAGCATGCGCGTAATACTTTGCTTTGATAACTCCTAGATTTTTGCAATAAGTATATGAGTTCTTTATGACTAATGTTGAGTCCATGGATTATATGCACTTTTTCCCATCCTTCCACCATTGCTAGCCTCTCTAATACCGCGCACTTTTCGCCGGTATCATACACCTACCATATACCTTCCTCAAAACAGCCACCATACCTACCTATCATGGCATTTCCATAGCCATTCCGAGATATATTTCCATGCAACTTTCCACCATTCCATTTATTATGGCACGCTCCATCATTGTCATATTGCTAGCATGATCATGTAGTTGACATCGTATTTGTGGCAAAGCCACCATTCATAATTCTTTCATACATGTCACTCTTGATTCATTGCATATCCCGGTACACCGCCGGAGGCATTTATATAGAGTCATATTTTGTTCTAAGTATCGAGTTGTTGAGTTGTAAGAAAAATAAAAGTGTGATGATCATCATTTTTTGAGCATTGTCCCAAGTGAGGAAAGAATGATGGAGACTATGATTCCCCCATAAGTCAGGATGAGACTCCGGACGAAAAAAAAAGAGAAAAAAAGAAGAGGCCATAAAAAAAGAGAAAATGCCCAAATAAAAAAATGAGAGAAAAAGAGAGAAGGGACAATGTTACTATCCTTTTACCACACTTGTGCTTCAAAATAGCACCATGATCTTCATGATAGAGAGTCTCTCGTTATGTCACTTTCATATACTAGTGGGAATTTTACATTATAGAACTTGGCTTGTATATTCCAATGATGGGCTTCCTCAAAATTCCCTAGGTCTTCATGAGCAAGCAAGTTGGATGCACACCCACTTAGTTTCTTTTTATGAGCTTTCTTATACTTATAGCTCTAGTGCATCCGTTGCATGGCAATCACTACTCACTCACATTGATATCTATTGATGGGCATCTCCATAGCCCGTTGATACGCCTAGTTGATGTGAGACTATCTTCCCCTCTTTTTGTCTTCTCCACAACCACCATTCTATTCCACATATAGTGCTATATCCATGGCTCACGCTCATGTATTGCGTGAAGATTGAAAAAGTTTTGAAAAAGTTAGAGTATGAAACAATTGCTTGGCTTGTCATCGGGGTTGTGCATGATTTAAATACTTTGTGTGGTGAAGATAGAGCATAGCCAGACTATATGATTTTCTAGGGATAACTTTCTTTGGCCATGTTATTTTGAGAAGACATAATTGCTTTGTTAGTATGCTTGAAGTATTATTATTTTTATGTCAACATAAACTTTTGTCCTGAATCTTTCGAATCTGAATATTCATATCACAATTAAGAAGATTTCCATTGAAATTATGCCAAGTAGCACTCCGCATCAAAAATTCTCTTTTTATCATTTACCTACTCGAGGACGAGCAGGAATTAAGCTTGGGGATGCCTGATACGTCTTCAACGTATCTATAATTTTTGATTGCTCCACGCTATATTATCTACTGTTTTGGACTATATTGGGCTTTATTTTCCACTTTTATATTATTTTTGGGACTAACCTATTAACTGGAGGCCCAGCCCAGAATTGCTTTTTTTTTGCCTATTTCAGTGTTTCGAAGAAACGGAATATCAAATGGAGTCCAAACGGAATAAACCTTTCTGGAACGTGATCTTCTTCCTGAATATGACCCAGGAGACTTGGACCCTACGCCAAGGAAGCTTCGAGGTGGGCACGAGGTAGGGGGCACGCCCCCCACCCTCGTGGGCCCACCGAAGCTCCACCGACATACTTCTTCCTCCTATATATACCTATGTGCCCCCAAACGAACAGAGACGGAGCCAAAAACCTAATTCCACCGCCGCAACTTTCTGTATCCACGAGATCCCATCTTGGGGCCTGTTTCGGAGCTCCGCCGGAGAGGGCCGTCATCATGGAGGGCTTCTACATCATCATAGCCTCTCCGATGAAGTGTGAGTAGTTTACCTCAAACCTTCGGGTCCATAGTTATTAGCTAGATGGCTTCTTCTCTCTTTTTGGATCTCAATACAAAGTTCTCCCCCTCTCTCGTGGAGATCTATTCGATGTAATATTCTTCTTTTTGCGGTGTGTTTGTTGATACCGATGAATTGTGGGTTTATGATCCAGTCTATCTATGAATAATATTTGAATCTTCTCTGAATTCTTTTATGTATGATTGGTTATCTTTGCAAGTCTCTTCGAATTATCCGTTTGTTTTGGCCAACTAGACTGGTAGTTCTTGCCATGGGAGAAGTGCTTAGCTTTGGGTTCGATCTTGCGGTGTCCTTTCCCAGTGACAGAAGGGGCAGCAAGGCACGTATTGCATCGTTGCCATCGAGGATAACAAGATGGGGTTTATTTCATATTGCATGAATTTATCTCTCTACATCATGTCATCTTGCTTAAAGCGTTACTCTGTTTTTAACTTAATACTCTAGATGCATGCTGGATAGCGGTCGATGAGTGGAGTAATAGTAGTAGATGCAGAATCGTTTCGGCCTACTTGTCACGGACGTGATGCCTATATACATGATCATGCCTAGATATTCTCATAACTATGCTCAATTCTGTCAATTGCTCAACAGTAATTTGTTCACCCACCGTAGAATACTTATGCTCTTGAGAGAAGCCACTAGGGAAACCTATGGCCCTCGGGTCTATTCTCATCATATCAATCTCCATCACTTTAATCTTGCTTTGCTTTGTGCTTTGCCTTTTACTTTTCACTTTGCATCTCTATACCAAAAATACCAAAAATATTATATCTATCAGATCTCACTCTCGTAAGTGACCGTGAAGGGATTGACAACCCCTAATCGTGTTGGTTGCGAGTAGCTATCGTTTTGCGCAGGTACGAGGGACTTGAGCGTGGCCTCCTACTGGATTGATACCTTGGTTCTCAAAAACTGAGGGAAATACTTACGCTACTCTGCTGCATCATCCTTTCCTCTTCGGGGAAATCCAACGCAAGCTCAAGAGGTAGCATGGTTCCAGCTCTGGAGTTGATGTCAAGCTCTGGTATGCCTGAACGGCCTCCGACAAAACAAGGTACGTGCCTGAAAATATGTTGAACAAAGAGGGAGCGGGCAAGGTAATAGTCTCAAAGTAATTCTTATCAAATATCAGTCTATAGTTAAGCATCTTCTTCTTATTCTTAACAATAAAATCATGTGCTACCATACTCTTATAATCTAGAAAAACATGAGGCAGCAACTTTTTCTCTTTCTCATAATGCCTAATAGGTATGTTAAAGTGTGCAGCAAGGCGCGAGGTGAAGATGCCTCCCAAGGCGGTACCATTTGTACGGTTCAGATTTAACCGTTTAGCAACAATAGCGCCTAAACTAAAAGTGGTATCACGAAACAAAGCATGGCGCAAAATAACAATATCAGGGGCACTAATATTTCCACAGTTTTTGCAACCAATTAAGCATCTACTAGCAAATATTGCGAAGTAACGTAGGACAGGAAAATGTATGCTAGTAATTCTTACATCGGAATTTGACATGCAAGCTCAAGAACAGGGTCACCTAAGCAGCAAAGATTTGCAATAAATAAAGCACTAGAACAAAAACTAATTGGACCATTGGAGGAGTCACATACCAAAGAACAATCCCCCAAAGCAGTTTTGTGAATGGAGCTTTGAGCAAGGAGATCGAAAATGGCAGCAAGATGAGCTAGAACTCGGGTTTGAGCTGGTGGATGATTTTTTCTAGAGGAAGACGAAGCGTGTGGGTGTAAGAATAAGTGGAGGAGACCCACGTGGGGTCCATGAGGCAGGGGGCGCGCCCAGGGGTTGGGCGCGCCCTCCACCCTCGTGAGCACATGGTGGGTGAGGGAGTCCTGGATTAGGGGGTGTTCGGGTAGCCGGACTATACCTTCAGCCGGACTCATAGACTATGAAGATACAAGATTGAAGACTTCGTCCCGTGTCCGGATGGGACTTTCCTTGGCGTGGAAGGCAAGCTTGGCGATGCGGATATTCAAGATCTCCTACCATTGTAACCGACTTTATGTAACCCTAACCCTATCCGATGTCTATATAAACCGGAGGGTTGTAGTCCGTAGGCAATCAACTCCATACACAACAATCATACCATAGGCTAGCTTCTAGGGTTTAGCCTCGTTGATCTCGTGGTAGATCTACTCTTGTACTACCCATATCATCAATATTAATCAAGCAGGAGTAGGGTATTACCTCCATCGAGAGGGCCCGAACCTGGGTAAAAAACATCGTGTCCCTTGTCTCCCGTTACCATCCGGCCTTGACGCACAGTTCGGGACCCCCTACCCGAGATCCGCCGGTTTTCACACCGACATTGGTGCTTTCATTGAGAGTTCCTCTGTGTCGTCGCCTTTAGGCCCGATGGCTCCTTTGATCATCAACAACGATACGGTCCAGGGTCAAACTTTTCTCCCCGGACAGATCTTCGTCTTCGGCGGCTTCGCTCTGCGGTCCAATTCACTCGGCCACCTGGAGCAGATCGAAAGCTACGCCCCTGGCCATCAGGTCAGGTTTGGAAGCCTAAACTACACGGCTGACATCCACGGGGACTTGATCTTCGACGGATTCGAGCCACAGCCAAGCGCGCCGCACTGTCTCGATGGGCATGATATAGATCTGCCGCCGAACAGCACCTTGGAGGCCGCATACGCATCGGTTTCGACCAATGATTCGGAGCATACTACGCCGATCGAGGATCAGCGGTTAGACGCTGCGTCAGGGGCTGCGATCTCAGAGGCGATCGAGCCGAACTCTAGCCCCGCACTCCGCATGGCCCGTGACTCCGAGGATCCGGACTCCTCCCCGGACTCCGAACCCCCCGCGCCCCTGCCAATCGAATCCGATTGGGCGCCGATAATGGAGTTCACCGCCGCAGACATCTTTCAGCATTCCCCTTTTGGCGACATCCTGAACTCTCTTAAGTCTCTCTCTTTATCAGGAGAGCCCTGGCCGGACTATGCTCAGCGAGGGTGGGATACGGACGATAAGGAAATTCAAAGCCCACCCACCACCCACTTTGTAGCCACTGTCGACGATCTAACCGACATGCTTGACTTCAGCTTCGAAGATATCAATGGCATGGACGACGATGTAGGAGACAAACAGGAACCAGCACCTGTAGGGTGCTAGAAGGCCACCTCGTCATATGATATATATATGGTGGATACTCCAAAAGATGGAGATGGAGATGGAACAGTGGGGGATGATGCCCCCAAGAAATAGCCAAAGCGCCAGCGTCAACGGCGCCGCTCTAAATACCGCTAAAGCAAAAATGGTGATTCCGGCACGGGAGATAATACTACCCCGGATAACGCCGAAGAACACCCACCTCAGCAAGATTCGGCACAGGAAGATGGAGAAGCCAGCCCTCATGAGAGAGCGGCAGACCGAGAGGTCGAGGATGATAACTATACGCCTCCCTCCGAAGACGAGGCAAGCCTCGATGACGACGAATTCGTCATACCATCAGACCCCGCCGAACAAGAGCGTTTTAAACGCAGGCTTTTAGCCACGGCAAGCAGACTCAAGAAAAAGTAGCAACAGCTTAAAGCTGCCCAAGATTTGCTAGCTGACAGATGGACTGAAGTCCTTACGGCCGAAGAGTATGAACTCGAACGGCCCTCCAAGAGTTACCCGAAGCGCAGGCCGCTACCCCGATCAGAGGAGGAAGCACCTACATCACCAGCGCATGACATGGCAGACCGGCCACCTCGCGGCCGCGACAGAGAGGCCCCTCGGCCCTCCACCCAAGCCATTCCCCGACGCTGCTCAACTATGGCACGGGAAAATGCGCCCGACCTGCGAGACATACTGGAGGATAAGGCAGGACAAACAAGACCGATCTACGGATCACGCAGGCGCCCTACGGCATGTGACAATGATCTCCACTCCGGATACAACAAATCCGGCCGGGCCGAACACAACAGACATAGAGCTTCCGAGCTACGTCGTGATATAGCCCAGTACAGAGGCGCCGCACACCCTCTATGCTTCACGAATGAAGTAATGGATCATAAAATCCCAGAGGGTTTCAAACCCGTAAACATCAAATCATACGATGGCACAATAGACCCGGCGGTATGGATCGAGGATTATCTCCTTCACATCCACACGGCACGCGGCGATGATCTACACGCCATCAAATACCTCCCGCTCAAGCTTAAAGGACCGGCCCGGCATTGGCTTAATAGCTTGCCAGCAGACTCAATCGGTTCTTGGGAGAACCTGGAAGCCGCATTCCTCGACAACTTCCAGGGCACTTACGTGCGACCGCCGGATGCCGACGACTTAAGCCACATAATTCAGCAGCCAGAGGAATCGGCCAGACAATTCTGGACACGGTTCCTAACAAAGAAAAACCAAATAGTCGACTGTCCGGACGCAGAGGCCCTAGCAGCCTTCAAGCATAACATCCGTGACGAGTGGCTTGCCCGGCACCTGGGACAAATCCATGGCAGCCCTCACGACACTCATGACCTGGTTTTGCGTAGGAGAAGACAGCTGGCTAGCTCGCAGTAACAACTTATCAAAGAACCCTGGTAATTCAGATACCAAGGACAAAAGTGGCAGGACACGTCGGAATAAGCAAAAACGCTGCGTTAACAGCGACAGCAATGAAGACACGGCAGTCAATGCCGGATTCAAAGGCTATAAATCCGGTCAGCGGAAAAAGCCATTCAAAAAGAATACTCAGGGCCCGTCCAGTTTGGACCGAATACTCGATCGCTTGTGCTAGATACATGGCACCCTCGAAAGGCCAGCCAATCACACTAACAGGGATTGTTGGGTGTTCAAGCAGGCAGGCAAGTTAAGGGTCGAAAACAGAGACAAGGGGCTGCACAGCGAGGACGAGGATCCCAAGCCGCCGAACAACAATGGACAGAAGGGCTTTCCCCCACAAGTGCGGACGGTGAACATGATATACGCAACCCACATTCCCAAGCGGTTGCGGAAGCGTGCGCTACGGGACGTATACGCGATAGAGCCAGTCGCCCCAAAGTTCAACCCATGGTCCTCCTGCCCGATCACTTTTCATCGAAGGGACCATCCCACTAGCATCCGTCATGGCAGCTTCGCCGCATTGGTTCTCGACCCAATCATCGACGGATTTCATCTCACAAGAGTCCTCATGGACGGCGGCAGTAGCCTGAACCTGCTTTATCAGGATACAGTGCGGAAAATGGGCATAGATCCCTCAAGGATTAAGCCCACAAGAACGACCTTTAAAGGCGTTATACCAGGTGTAGAAGCCAACTGTACAGGCTCAGTAACACTTGACGTGGTCTTCGGATCCTCGGACAATTTCCGAAGCGAAGAGTTAATCTTCGATATAGTCCCGTTTCGCAGTGGCTATCACGCCCTGCTCGGATGAACCGCATTTGCAAAGTTCAATGCGGTGCCGCACTACGCATATCTCAAGCTCAAGATGCCAGGCCTTCGAGGAGTAATTACGGTCAACAGAAACACCGAACGCTCCCTCCGTACGGAGGAACATACGGCGGCTCTCGCATCGGAGGTACGAAGTAGCCTTCTCAGGCAATTCTCCAGTCCGTCCATTAAAAAGCCAGACACTGCCAAGCGCGCCCGGAGTAACCCACAGCAGGACCGCCTGGCATACTCTAAGCAAGCGTAGCAATGTGGCCCCAACCCCAGCTACTGCGACATAGCGAAACCAGTACCTCGCGTACATAACTACGCCCTTGAAATACCATGGGCACGAGGGAAGGGGCACAATAACGGCACGCCCAGAATATGGCTTAAAACGTACTAGGGGCTGCCGGATTCTCTTTTTAATTTTTTCTTACCTTCAGGACTCCATACTTCGGACGACCTGTTCGGCAATTCGACTGCCGCACAAACGATGCAAGATCTAGGGAGGCGGACAAGCCATGCTGCACTATGGAACTCCCAGGTGGTCTCTGTTACGAGCGGTATACCTGTTTTAAATACAATTCCGCGGCCTGCCCCCGGTCAGGACATACTGAATAGTCCAATATCTTTTGCTTACCGCACTATTTGTATCGTTTGGCTTTGATAAATAGCCTTTATATAAACAATGCATAGCTTTTGTCTATTTTCTGCATTACTCTCTTTTATATATGTTCATTAATGACATGTTGCACCCATACACTGTGGTACGGCAAGTACGCCAGGGGCTTCAGTACCCTTTAATATGGTGTGAGAAGTCCGTACACTTTCACAAGTGCGGCACCCCGAACTTATAGCACTATATGCATCGGCTCCGAATCATGATTTGGGTCAATAGTTGGGTTTCCCGGCTCCTATGTTTTAGTGCCTTACGTTCCCCGATATCGGCTAAGGTAGCACTAGGAGAACCACTGCGATTGTGCCCCGGTTGAGCTGGGTTAAGCACCTCAGTGGAGAAAGCTAAAACTGACTGTCATGATGAGGCGAGAGACCGGTCGCTGTTCGAGAGGTTTTTTCAAGTCCCTAAAGACTTATGCCGCTTCGAGCGAGGAGCCGGATTTGTCCGGCCAAGGCGTGGATAGCGCCCAGAACTCGGTCTTCCGAACTAGGGGCTTCGCCGAAATTTAAAATTATAATGTTCTATGGCTAAGTGAGAGTGTTCAAGCATTATAGTCCGATTGCCTGGTTCGTTGTGCTGAGCGCCTCCCTTGAAGGACCCAACTATGGGAAAAAGAGCGCTCAGGTTTATCCCGAACACCCCAGCACTAGTGGCATGGGGCAGAAGCCGACGGCTGGCCATCTCTCAATTTTTTGATAAACGGCCGCACAGAAGATAATATTTTAAATTCAACAAGCATTGCATAAGCGCCTATGAACAAGTTTTCAGCGCACAGGATAAAAACGAGCAAGTTTATTCAAAAATTACATCCTTGGTACATTCATCCGCCACAAGGCGGGCACCCGCAAGAACATCCTTGTAATAGTTCTCAGGCTTGCGATGCTCCTTCCCTGGCGGCAGACCGTCCTTCACAAGCTTCTCACCGTCCAGCTTACCCCAGTGCACCTTTGCACGGGCAAGGGCCCGACGGGCACCTTCGATGCAGACGGAGCGCTTGATGACCTCGAGCCTTGGACAGGCCTCCACCAGCCACCGCACCACGCCCGAAGTAGCTCCCAGGCAGGGCCTCTCCGGGCCACAGCCGAACTATGAAGCCCTTCATGGCCTGTTCGGCCGCCTTGTGGAGCTCGACCAGCTGTTTCAGCTGGTCGCTCAAGGGCACAGGGTGTCCGGTCTCAGCATACTGAGACCAGAACACCTTCTCCGTCGAGCTGCCCTCTTCAGCTCGGTAGAATGCGGCAGCGTCGGATACGCTGCGGGGAAGATCTGCGAATGCCCCTAGAGAACTCCGGATTCGGGTAAGTAACAAGTAGTTTACTTTTATATTTCTGCTTTGCATAAAGAATGCCTTACCCGCTGCTATCTTCTTAATCTCCTCCAACTCTTGGAGGGCCTTTTGGGCTTCGGCCTTGGCAGACTTGGTAGTCTCAATGGCCGCCGCGAGCTCGGATGCTTGGGTCTTTGACTCAAGCTCCAAACTCTCATGTTTTTTCATGAGAGCCTGAAGCTCTTGCTGCACCTCGCTGACCTGAGCCCCAAGTTTCTCTCGCTCGGTGCGCTCCGTGGCCGTTTTCTTTTTGGCCTCGGACAGCGCCTGCTTGAGGGTCGCCACATTAGTCGTGGCCCCTATAATAAGCAGTGCAATCCTGTTATTTTTTGCAATCACGCCTCTCTATAGGCACCTTTTCTGTAAGGTATTTCCTACCTTCTTTTTCCTCGAGCTGCCGGTTGGCAAGGCCGAGCTCTTGCTCGGTCCGCTTGAGGTCCTGTTTCAGGACACCCACCTCTGCAGTCAGTGCGGCGGTGGATAGCAGCGAAGCCTGCACACGCCTATTGACTCTTTATTGTTAGACTCCTGCAAAATTTACTAGATCCTTTATTCGGCTTTTCTTTCCGAACACCAAACAGAGCATCAGGGGCTACTGTCTATGTGGTTATATTTTTACATATTTTTACTTACCTCGAAGCCCATTAGGAGGCTAGCGCAAGCTTCACTCAGTCCGCTCTTGGCGAACTGAACCTTCTGGATCACCGTACTCATAATAGTACGGTGCTCCTCGTCTATGGAGGCGCCGTCAAGCACCTCGAGCAGATTGTCCGGCACCTCTAGTTGGACGGAGGCCGCCGGCTCAGAAGGCTTGCTCCTCTTGGAAGGAGTTCGCCTACCGCGGTCCGGAACTGTTGAAGATTCCGGCGCGGTGTCCGGCACAAAGCCGGACTTGGAGCCCTGGGGGGTCTTGTCCCCTTTACTCCTGGGGTCCGGGAGGTCACCCTGCGGCTCCTCTAGGACCACCTCCTCCTGCCCCGGAGCTCGTTGCGACGCCACTTCAGCGTCGTCCGCAGGGCGGGGGGAGACAGCGGGCGGAACTGAGTTCACGTCCGATGAATCCAGGGAGCCGCTCGACGACTCATTGAGTTCGGCCCGGGGCGGGCTGCATAATCATGTTCGACATTAGGGAAAGTTGTGCAACAAAGGAACATCATGAGTTATTCTGATATCCGAACTTACGATTTTGCCGGACGCTTGGCCCTGTTTGGCCACTCCTCTTTGCCCTCTTCGGCGTTGGGGGCGTAGTCCGGCGGAGGGGTCTTCCTTTTCCTAGACCCCTCGGCCTCCCCCGTTGGGGCGGCCTTCCTCTTCTCTCCTCCCCCCGCTGGGGGGGAGAGGTTTCTTCTTCCTCCTCCTCGTCTTCACAGGGGGAGTGCGTCTTGGACTCGTCGGACGACGAGTCCGACACCACCATATGCCGGGAACTCTTTCGAGTCCCCGTGGCCTTCTTGTTCTTGGCCTTCTTCTCCGGCACCACATAAGGTGCCGGAACCAGCAGCTTCGCTAGTAGAGCGGGGGCTGAGTCTTCGGCAAGGGAGCCGGACAGTTAATCGATCCGGACTTCGCCCGCCAAGCCTGTCAAAGGTAAGGGAGCTTAGATCCCGCATAGAGTCAAACTATGAAAAAACTTAACATCCTATAAAAGGTGAAAATAGCTTACCTCGCTAGCGTGACGCTGTGAGCTGTATCCGCGGTCCTCGGAAGCGGATGTGGGAGCCTCGGCGCCTTTGGTTAGCACCTTCCAGACATCTTCATACATCGTGTTGAAGAGCCTGTTAAGGGTTTGGTGTTGCGTCGGGTTGAACTCCCACAGATTAAAGCCCTGTTGTTGACACGGGAGGATCTGGCGGACGAGCATAACCTAGACTACATTGACGAGCTTGATTGGCTTGTTCACCAGGGACTGGATGCATGTCTAAAGTCCGGTCACCTCTTTTTCGTCGCCCCACGAGGCCCGTCTCTTTCTAGGACATAAGCCGCGTGGGGGGTCCGGATCGGAACTCGGGGGTTGCGATCCATTTCGGATCGCGCGGCTCGGTGATGTAAAACCACCACGATTGCCACCCCTTCAGGGTCTCCACGAAGGAGCCCTTGAGCCATAGGACGTTGGCCATCTTGCCCGCCATGGCGCCTCCGCATTCCGCCTGGCTGCCGCGCACCACCTTGGGCTTGACGTTGAAGGTCTTGAGCCAGAGGCCGAAATTGGGGCGGATGCGGAGGAAGGCCTCGCACACGACGATAAACGCCGAGATGTTGAGGACGAAGTTCGGGGCCAGATCGTGGAAATCCAGGCCATAGTAAAACATGAGCCCCCAGATAATGGGTGGAGTGGAAAACCCAGTCCGCGGAGGAAGTGGGGAAGGAATACTACCCTCTCATGGGGCCTTGGGGTGGGGAGAAGCTGCCCCTCCTCGGGAAGCCGGTGCACGATGTCTTTGGACAAGTATCCGGCCTTCCTTAGCTTTTTGACATGGCCCTCCATGACGAAGGAGACCATCCACTTGCCTCCCGCTCTGGACATTGCTGGAGAAGGTTGAGGTGGGAAGTGCAGGCTTGGGCGCTGGAGCTCGAGTGCGCAGGAGATGGATAGGCAAAAGAGGAAGAAGGCGTAGGTAAAAGGGTGGATCCTTATCCCCTTATATGGGTGGATGCGGTTGTGCGTCCCCACCAGCCTAGTAAAAGTCGCTTGCCTCCCAAGCGCCGTGATGAATGGCGCGGTCGGGTTACCCACGTCCGTATTGATGAGAATCCCGTAAAGGGGGTACATGATCTCTGCTTTGACAAGACGTGCCAAGGAAACCGCCTCGCAAAACATGCTGAGGTGGAAAAGTAAAAACGATTTGAGTAAAGGACTTGGCCGTAGTGTGATGACGCACTGCGGAATACGTCGGCAGATTTGATTTGTGTCAATATTATTCTCTCTATGGCAATATGTGGAAACTTATTTTGCAGAGCCGTACACTACTCTTGGTGTTTACAATCTTCTACGAAGGACTTGGAGGAGGAACCCGCCTTGCAATGTCAAAGACAATTTGCGCGCCGGACTCGTCATCATTGAAGCCTGGTTCAGGGGCTACTGAGGGAGTCCTAGATTAGGGGGTGTTCGGGTAGCCGGACTATACCTTCAGCCGGACTCCTGGACTATGAAGATACAAGATTGAAGACTTCATCCCGTGTCTGGATGGGACTTTCCTTGGCGTGGAAGGCAAGCTTGGTGATGCGGATATTCAAGATCTCCTACCATTGTAACCGACTTTATGTAACCCTAACCCTATCCGGTGTCTATATAAACCGGAGGGTTGTAGTCCGTAGGCAATCAACTCCATACACAACAATCATACCATAGGCTAGCTTCTAGGGTTTAGCCTCCTTGATCTCGTGGTAGATCTACTCTTGTACTACCCATATCATTAATATTAATCAAGCTGGAGTAGGGTATTACCTCCATCGAGAGGGCCCGAACCTGGGTAAAAAAACATCGTGTCCCTTGTCTCCTGTTACCATCCGGCCTTGACGCACAGTTCGGGACCCCCTACCCGAGATCCGCCGGTTTTGACACCGACAGTGGGTCCCCCTAGTGTGTTCTCAGTGCCAATAATTCTTAAATATTCAGGAAAAAATCATATTAAATTTTCAGGGCATTTGGAGAACTTTTATTTTTAGGGTATTTTTTATTGCAAGGATAATTCAGAAAACAGTCAAAAAATACTATTTTTACTCTATTTAATATAAATAACAGAAAGTAAAAAGAGGGTACAGAAGGTTGTGCTTTCTAACTTCATCCATCTCATGCTCATCAAAAGGAATCCACTAACAAGGTTGATCAAGTCTTGTTAACAAACTCATTCCGAATCGCATGAAGCCGGAGAAATTTTGAATAACACTAGGTTACCTCAATGGGGATATGCACGTACCCAACAATAAGAATATCATATTTCTTCTTGACAGTAGGAAGAGGAAATTCAATACTTCCAATAACAATTGTTGAATTTTTTTCCAATAGAATTGATACTGTAGACTTGAGGTTGTTTCCTCGGAAAGTGAACCGTATGCTCATTACCATTAACATGAAAAGTGACATTGCCTTTGTTGAAATCAATAACAGCCCCTGCAGTATTCAAAAAGGCTCTACCAAGGATAATCGACATACTATCGTCCTCAGGAATATCAAGAATAACAAAGTCCATTAAAATAGTAACATTTGCAACCACAACAGGCACATCCTCACAAATACCGACAGGTATAGCAGTTGATTTATCGGCCATTTGCAAAGATATTTCAGTAGGTGTCAACTTATTCAAATCAAGTCTACGATATAAAGAGAGAGCCATAACACTAACACCGGCTCCAAGATCACATAAAGCAGTTTTAACATAGTTTCTTTTAATGGAGCATGGTATAGTTGGTACTCCTGGATCTCCTAGTTTCTTAGGTATTCCACTCCTAAAAGTATAATTAGCAAGCATGGTGGAAATTTCAGCTTCCGGTATCTTTCTTTTATTAGTAACAATATCTTTCATGTACTTAGCATAAGGATTCATTTTAAGCATATCAGTCAAACGCATACGCAAAAAGATAGGTCTAATCATTTCAGCAAAGCGCTCAAAATCCTCATCATCCTTTTTCTTGGATGGTTTAGGAGGAAAAGGCATGGGTTTCTGAACCCATGGTTCTCTTTCTTTATCGTGCTTCCTAGGAACAAAGTCTCTCTTATCATAATGTTGATTCTTTGATTGTGGGTTATCAAGACGAACAGTAGGTTCAATCTATACATCACTGTCATTGCTAGGTTGAGCATGAACATGGACATCATCATTAATATTATCACTAGGTTCATGTCCATTACCAGATTGCGTTTCAGCATCAGAAATAGAAATACCATTGGGATTCTCACGTGTGTCTAAAACAGGTTCACTAGAAGCATGCAAAGTCCTATCATTTTTCTTTTTATTCATTTTATAAGAACTAGGTGCATCAACATTAGTTCTCTGAGAATCTTGCTCAATTCTCTTAGGATGGCCCTCAGGATACAAAGGTTCCTGAGTCATTTTACCCCCTCTAGTTATAACTCTAACATAATTATCATTTTTCTTATTATTTAATTCATTGAGCAAATCATTCTGAGCTTTGAGTACTTGTTCTACTTGAGTGGTAACCATAGAAGCATGTTTACTAATAAGTTTGAGCTCACCCTTAACTCTAGACATATAATCAATCAAGTGTTCAATCATATAAGCATTGTGTTTCAATTGTCTACCAACATAAGCATTGAAGTTTTCTTGTTTAACAATAAAATTATCAAACTCACCCAAGCATTGGCTAGGAGACTTATTACGAGGAATATCACCATCATCAAATCTATAGAGAGAATTTACCTTTACTACCTGTGTCGGGTTATCAAGACCATGTATTTCTTCAATAGGTGGTAAATTCTTAACATCTTCAGCTTTAATACCTTTTTCTTTCATAGATTTCTTTGCCTCTTGCATATCTTCAGGACTGAGAAATAGAATACCCCTTTTCTTTGGAGTTGGCTTAGGAGTTGGTTTAGGAAGTGTCCAATCATTTTCGTTACTCAACATATTATTCAATAGCAATTCAGCTTGATCAACAGTTCTTTCCCTGAAAACACAACCAGCACAACTATCCAGGTGGTTTCTGGAAGCATCGGTTAGTCCATTATAAAAGATATCAAGTTTTTAATTTTTCTTGAGAGGATGATCAGGCAAAGCATTAAGTAATTGGAGAAGCCTCCCCCAAGCTTGTGGGAGACTCTCTTCCTCAATTTGCACAAAATTATATACTTCCCTTAAGGCAGCTTGTTTCTTACGAGTGGGGAAATATTTAGCAGAGAAATAATAAATCATATCCTGGGGACTACAGGCACAACCAGGATCAAGAGAATTAAACCATGTTTTAGCATCACACTTTAATAAGAACGGGAATAACTTAATGTAGGATCAAAATTATGTCTAGATGGGGATGATTAGACTACTTGACCAAATAAAAATCTAGCCTTTTCCCAATTTTAGTTCTAGGCAGATTTTAGCAACTTAGCACAAGTCAAGCAATCAACCTACACATGCAATTCTAAGAGTATAGCAGCAGAAAGTAAAATAATTGCATATGAAGGTAAAGGGAGGAGTTTGGAGTGTGCAAATGCAATTTGAGACACAGAGATTTTTGGCGTGGTTCCGATAGGTGGTGCTATCGTACATCCATGTTTATGGAGACTTCAACCCACGAAGGGTAACGGTTGCGTGAGTCTATGGAGGGCTCCACCCACGAAGGGTCAACGAAGAACCAACATTGTCTATCCCACGATGGCCGTCGTCCATGAAGGACTTGCCTCACTCGGGTAGATCTTCACGAAGTAGGCGATCTTATTGCCCTTACAAACTCCTTGGTTCAACTCCACAATCTTGACAGAGGCTCCCAAGTGACACCTAGCCAATCTAGGAGACACAACTCTCCAAGAGGTAACAAATGGTGTGTTGATGCTGAACTTCTTGCTCTTGTGCTTCAAATGATAGTCTCCCCAACACTCAACTCTCTCACACATGATTTGGATTTGGTGGAAAGATGATTTGAGTGGAAAGCAACTTGGGGAAGGCTAGAGATCAAGATTTATGTGGTTGGAATGGAATATCTTGACCTCAACACAAGTGTAGGTGGTTCTCTCTCAGGAAATGTATGTTGGAAGTGTAGGCATGTTTTGATGGCTCTCTCAACGAATGAAGAGTGGGTGGAGGGGTATAAATAGCCGCCACACAAAATCTAGCCGTTACACACAAATCACCAAACTCGGTGGGACCGAATCATGAAACTCGGTCAGACCAATTTAGTTCAAAATGTGAACGTTAGGATTTTCGGTGGAACCGACATGTCAACTCGGTGGGACCAATTTTGTTAGGGTTAGGGCATAACATAATCTCGGTGAGACCGATTTTGGTAATGGGCTAATAGAGAGTTGGTCAGGCAAACTCGGTGGAACCAATTCGCTCATCTCGGTTGGACCGAAACGTTACAAAAGGGAAACAGAGAGTTTGCATTGCAATCTCGGTGGGACCGATCGCTCATCTCGGTTTGACTGAAACGTTATGAAAGGAAACAGAGAGATTACAATCCCATCTCGGTGAGACCGAGATCCCTATCGGTGAGACCGAAAAGACTAGGGTATCTGGCAGTGGCTATGTCAACTGAACTCGGTGGCACCGAATAGAAAGTTTTGGTGGGGCTGAGTTTGACTTTTGGTTTGGGACATATGTGGATGTGAGAAAGTAGCAAGCAAGCCATTAGGCAACACCTCATCCCCTCTTAATAGTATTGGCTTTTCCTATGGACTCAATGTGATCTTGGATCAATTAAAATGAAAAGATGTAGAGTCCTGAGCTTTGAGCTTGAGCCAATTCTTTGTCCTTAGAATTTTTAGGGATCCACTTTTCTCATCCATGCCATGCCAATCATTGAGCTTTCCTGAAATGTTTAACTTTAAGTCGCATTAGCTCAGTGAGTTATATGTCGTTAGGAATTACCAAAACCACCCAGGGATAGTTGTGAAGGAAATATGCCCTAGAGGTAATAATAAAGTTATTATTTATTTCCTTATATCATGATAAATGTTTATTATTCATGCTAGAATTGTATTAACCGAAAACATGATACATGTGTGAATACATAGACAAACAGAGTGTCACTAGTATGCCTCTACTTGACTAGCTCGTTGATCAAAGATGGTTATGTTTCCTAGCCATAGACAAAGAGTTGTCATTTGATTAATGGGATCACATCATTAGGAGAATGATGTGATTGACTTGACCCATTCCGTTAGCTTAGCACTTGATCATTTAGTTTGTTGCTATTGCTTTCTTCATGACTTATACATCTTCCTATGACTATGAGATTATGCAACTCCCGTTTACCGGAGGAACACTTTGTGTGCTACCAAACGTCACAACATAACTGGGTGATTATAAAGGTGCTCTACAGGTGTCTCTGAAGGTACTTGTTGGGTTGGCGTATTTCGAGATTAGGATTTGTCACTCCGATTGTCGGAGAGGTATCTCTGGGCCCACTCGGTAATAAACATCACTTAAGCCTTGCAAGCATTGCAACTAATGAGTTAGTTGCGGGATGATGTGTTACAGAACGAGTAAAGAGACTTGCCAGTAACGAGATTGAACTAGGTATTGAGATACCGACGATCGAATCTCGGGGAAGTAACATACCGATGACAAAAGGAACAACGTATGTTGTTATGCGGTTTGACCGATAAAGATCTTTGTAGAATATGTAGGAGCCAATATGAGCATCCAGGTTCCGCTATTGGTTATTGATCGGAGACGTGTCTCGGTCATGTCTACATAGTTCTCGAACCCGTAGGGTCCGCACGCTTAAAGTTCGATGACGGTTATATTATGAGTTTATGGTTTTTGATGTACCAAAGGTAGTTTAGAGTCCCGGATATGATCACGGACATTACGAGGAGTCTTGAAATGGTCGAGACATAAATATCGATATATTGGACGACTATGTTCGGGCACCCGAATGGTTTCGGGGAGTTTTGGGCATATACCAGAGTGCCGGGGGGTTACTGGAACCCCCCGGGGAGACTAATGGGCCTATTGAGCCCTAATGGAGAAGAGGAGGGGCGGCCAAAGGGTAGCCGCGTGCCCCCTCCCCCAAGTCCGAATTTGACAAGGAGGGGGCGGTGCCCCCCTTTCCTTTCCCCCTCTCTCCTTCCCTCTCCTCTCCTACTCCCACATGGAAAGGGGGAGTCCTCCCTCCCTGGTGGGAGTAGGACTCCTCATGGGGCGTGCCTAGGGTGGCCGGCCCCCTCATCCTCCTCCACTCCTTTATATACAGCCCTGTAATTGTTTACTTTCTCACTAAGCGGTAGCGATAGTCGTAGAAGCAATAGTTGGCGAGACGACAACGATGCTACGATGGAGATCAAGGTGTCGCGCCGGTGACGATGGTGATCATGACTGTGCTTTCAGAGATAGAGATCACAAGCACAAGATGATGATGGCCATATCATATCACTTATATTGATTGCGTGTGATGTCTATCTTTTATGCATCTTATTTTTCTTTGATTGATGGTAGCATTATAAGATGATCTCTCACTAAATTTCAAGATAAAAGTGTTCTCCCTGAGTATGCACCGTTGCCAAAGTTCATCGTGCCCAGACACCACATGATGATCGGGTGTGATAAGCTCTACGTCCATCTACAAGCCAGTTTTGCACAGTAGAATACTCAGGTTAAACTTGACGAGCCTAGCATATGCATATATGGCCTCGGAACACTGAGACCGAAAGGTCGAACGTGAATCATATAGTAGATATGATCAACATAATGATGTTCACCATTGAAAACTACTCCATTTCACGTGATGATCGATTATGGTTTAGTTGATTTGGATCACGTGATCACTTAGATGATTAGAGAGATGTCTATCTAAGTGGGAGTTCTTAAGTAATATGATTAATTGAACTTAAATTTATCATGAACTTAGTACCTGATAGTATTTTGCATGTCTATGTTTGTTGTAGATAGATGGCTCGTGTTGTTATTCCATTGAATTTTAATGCATTCCTTGAGAAAGCAAAGTTGAAAGATGATGGTAGCAATTACACGGACTGGGTCCGTAACTTGAGGATTATCCTCATTGCTGCACAGAAGAATTACGTCCTGGAAGCACCGCTAAGTGCAAAACCTGCTGCAGGAGCAACACCAGATGTTATGAACACCTGGCAGAGCAAAGTTGATGACTACTCGATAGTTCAGTGTGCCATGCTTTACGGCTTAGAACGGGACTTCAATGATGCTTTGAACGACATGGAGCATATGAGATGTTTCGAGAGTTGAAGTTAATATTTCAAGAAAATGCCCGGATTGAGAGATATGAAGTCTCCAATAAGTTCTATAGCTGCAAGATGGAAGAGAATAGTTCTGTCAGCGAGCATATACTCAAAATGTCTGGGTATCATAATCACTTGACTCAACCGGGAGTTAATCTTCCTGTTGATAGTGTCATTGACAGAGTTCTTCAATCACTGCCACCAAGCTACAAAAGCTTTGTGATGAACTATAATATGCAAGGGATGAATAAAACAATTCCCGAGCTCTTCGCAATGTTAAAGGCTGTGGAAGTAGAAATCAAAAAGGAGCATCAAGTTTTGATGGTCAATAAGACTGCTAGTTTCAAGAAAAAGGGCAAAGGGAAGAAGAAGGGGAACTTCAAGAAGAACAGTAAACAAGTTGCTGCTTAGGAGAAGAAACCCAAGTCTGGACCTAAGCCTGAGACTGAGTGCTTCTACTGCAAACAGACTGGTCACTGGAAGCAGAACTGCCCCAAGTATTTGGCGGATAAGAAGGATGGCAAGGTGAACAAAGGTATATGTGATATACATGTTATTGATGTGTACCTTACTAGAGCTCGCAGTAGCACCTGGGTATTTGATACTGGTTCTGTTGCTAGTATTTGCAACTCGAAACAGGGACTATGGATTAAGCGAAGACTGGCTAAGGACGAGGTGACGATGCGCGTGGGAAATGGTTCCAAAGTCGATGTGATCGCCGTCGGCACCCTACCTCTACATCTACCTTTAGGATTAGTTTTAGACCTAAATAATTGTTATTTGGTGCCAGCGTTCGGCATGAACATTATATCTGGATCTTTTTTAATGCGAGATGGTTATTCATTTAAATCTGAGAATAATGGTTGTTCTATTTATATTAGTAATATCTTTTATGGTCATGCACCCTTAAAGAGTGGTCTATTTTTGATGAATCTCGATAGTAGTGATACACATATTCATAATGTTGAAGCCAAAAGATGCAGATTTGATAATGATAGTGCAACTTATTTGTGGCACTGCTGTTTGGGTCATATTGGTATAAAGCACATGAAGAAACTCCATACTGATGGACTTTTGGAATCACTTGATTATGAATCACTTGGTACTTGCGAACCATGCCTCATGGGCAAGATAACTAAAACGCCTTTCTCCGGAACTATGGAGCGAGCAACTGAATTGTTGGAGATCATACATACTGATGTATGTGGTCCAATGAATGTTGAGGCTTGCGGCGGGTATCATTATTTTCTCACCTTCACAGATGATTTAAGCAGATATGGGTATATGTACTTAATGAAACATAAGTATGGAACATTTGAAAAGTTCAAAGAATTTCAGAGTGCAGTTGAAAATCATCATAACAAGAAAATAAAGTTTCTATGATCTGATCGTGGAGGAGAATATTTGAGTTACGAGTTTGGTCTACATTTGAAACAATGCGGAATAGTTTCGCAACTCATGCCACCCGGAACACCACAGCGTAATGGTCTGTCCGAACGTCTTAATCGTACTTTACTAGATATGGTGCGATCTATGATGTCTCTTACTGATTTATCGCTATCATTTTGGGGTTATGCTTTAGAGACGGCCACATTCACATTAAATAGGGCACCATCAAAATCCGTTGAGCCGACACCTTATGAACTATAGTTTGGCAAGAAACCAAAGTTGTCGTTTCTTAAAGTTTGGGGCTGTGATGCTTATGTGAAAAAACTTCAACCTGATAAGCTCGAACCCAAATCGGAGAAATGTGTCTTCATAGGATACCCAAAGGAAACTGTTCGGTACACCTTCTATCATAGATCCAAAGGCAAGACATTTGTTACTAAGAATGGATCCTTTCTAGAGATGGAGTTTCTATCGAAAGAAGTGAGTGGGAGGAAAGTAGAACTTGATGAGGTAACAGTACCTTCTCCCTTATTGGAATGTAGTTCATCACAGAAATTGGTTCCTGTGACGTCTACACCAATTAGTGAGGAAGTTAATGATGATGATCATGAAACTTCAGATCAAGTTGTTACTGAACCTCGTAGGTCAACCAGAGTAAGATCCGCACCAGAGTGGTACGGTAATCCTATTCTGGAGGTTATGTTGCTAGACCATGACGAACCTACGAACTATGAAGAAGCGATGGTGAGCCCAAATTCCGCAAAATGGCTTGAGGCCATGAAATCTGAGATGGGATCCATGTATGAGAACAAAGTGTGGACTTTGGTTGACTTTCCCAATGATCGGCAAGCCATCAAGAATAAATGGATCTTCAAGAAGAAGACTGAGGCTGATGGTAATGTTACTGTCTATAAAGCTTGACTTGTTGCAAAAGGTTCTCGACAAGTTCAAGGGATTGACTACGATGAGACCTTCTTACCTGTAGCGATGCTTAAGTCTGTCTGAATCATGTCAGCAATTGCCGCATTTTATGATTATGAAATTTGGCAAATGGATGTCAAAACTGCATTCCTGAATGGATTTCTGGAAGAAGAGTTGTATATGATGCAACCGGAAGGTTTTGCCGATCCAAAGGGAGCTAACAAAGTGTGCAAGCTCCAGCGATCCATTTATGGACTGGTGCAAGCCTCTCGGAGTTGGAATAAACATTTTGGTAGTGTGATCAAAGCATATGGTTTTATATAGACTTTTGGAGAAGCATGTATTTACAAGAAAGTGAGTGGGAGCTCTATAGCATTTCTGATACTAGTCAATGTGTACATGCAATGCATGTTAATTTGGAAGTATATTAAGTGCATGCGGATATTAAGTAGGATATTATTTGTGTGTTATTATGTGATTAGCACTACATTTGGCATGAAATTAACCGCACACTAAACGTGTTGAGCGCTCGACATTGAAGCAGTCTAGATCGTTGGATTGACATGATTTGACGGACGAGATTAATTGGATCTTCCTCTTTGGGTCTTTTTATATTGGTATAGATTATATGGGGATGACATATTGTTGATTGGAAATGATATAGAATTTCTGGATAGCATAAAAGGATATTTAAATAAGAGTTTTTAATGAAACACCTCGGTGAAGCTGCTTATATATTGGGCATCAAGATCTATAGAGATAGATCGATACGCTTAATTGGACTTTAACAAAGCACATACCTTGACAAAGTTTTGAAGAAGTTCAAAATGGATCAAGCAAAGAAAGGGTTCTTGCCTGTGTTACAAGGTGTGAAGTTGAGTAAGACTCAATGCCCGACCACTGCAGAAGATAGAGAGAAAATGAAAGATGTTCCCTATGCTTCAGCCATAGGCTCTATCATGTATGCAATGCTGTGTACCAGACCTGATGTGTGCCTTGCTATTAGTTTAGCAGTGAGGTACCAAAGTAATCCAGGAGTGGATCACTGGACAGCGGTCAAGAACATCCTGAAATACCTGAAAAGGATGAAGGATATGTTTCTCGTTTATGGAGGTGACAAAGAGCTCGTCGTCAATGGTTACGTCGATGCAAGCTTTGACACTGATCCGGACGATTCTAAATCGCAAACCGGATATGTGTTTTTATTAAATGATGGAGCTGTCAGTTGGTGCAGTTCTAAACAAAGTGTCGTAGCGGGATCTACATGTGAAGCGGGGTACATAGCTGCTTCAGAAGCAGCAAATGAAGGAGTCTGGATGAAGGAGTTCATATCTGATCTAGGTGTCATACCTAGTGCATCGGGTCCAATGAAAATATTTTGTGACAATACTGGTGCAATTGCTTTGGCAAAGGAATCCAGATTTCACAAGAGAACCAAGCACATCAAGAGACGCTTCAACTCCATCCGGGATCAAGTCCAGGTGGGAGACATAGAGATTTGTAAGATACATACGGATCTGAATGTTGCAGCCCCGTTGACTAAGCCTCTTCCCTGAGCAAAACATGATCAGCACCAAGGCTCCATGTGTGTTAGAATCATTACTGTGGAATCTAGATTATTGACTCTAGTGCAAGTGGGAGACTGAAGGAAATATGCCCTAGAGGCAATAATAAAGTTATTATTTATTTCCTTATATCATGATAAATGTTTATTATTCATGCTATAATTGTATTAACCGGAAACATGATACATGTGTGAATACATAGACAAACAGAGTGTCACTAGTATGCCTCTTCTTGACTAGCTCGTTGATCAAAGATGGTTATGTTTCCTAGCCATAGACAAAGAGTTGTCATTTGATTAACGGGATCACATCATTAGGAGAATGATGTGATTGACTTGACCCATTCCGTTAGCTTAGCACTTGATCATTTAGTTCGTTGCTATTGCTTTCTTCATGACTTATACATGTTCCTA
This sequence comes from Triticum dicoccoides, assembly GCF_002162155.2. Taxonomy (NCBI): domain Eukaryota; kingdom Viridiplantae; phylum Streptophyta; class Magnoliopsida; order Poales; family Poaceae; genus Triticum; species Triticum dicoccoides. The sequence continues at coordinate 626,945,208 of NC_041382.1, forward strand.
TGACTATGAGATTATGCAACTCCCGTTTACCAGAGGAACACTTTGTGTGCTACCAAACGTCACAACATAACTGGGTGATTATAAAGGTGCTCTATAGGTGTCTTCGAAGGTACTTGTTGGGTTGGCGTATTTCGAGATTAGGATTTGTCACTCCAATTGTCGGAGAGGTATCTCTGGGCCCACTCGGTAATACACATCACTTAAGCCTTGCAAGCATTGCAACTAATGAGTTAGTTGCGGGATGATGTGTTACGGAACGAGTAAAGAGACTTGCCAGTAACGAGATTGAACTAGGTATTGAGATACCGATGATCGAATCTCGGGCAAGTAACATATCGATGACAAAAGGAACAACGTATGTTGTTATGCGGTTTGACCGATAAAGATCTTCGTAGAATATGTAGGAGCCAATATGAGCATCCAGGTTCCGCTATTGGTTATTGACTGGAGATGTGTCTCGGTCATGTCTACATAGTTCTCGAACCCCTAGGTTCCGCACGCTTAAAGTTTGACGACGGTTATATTATGAGTTTATGGTTTTTGATGTACCGAAGGTAGTTTGGAGTCCCAGATATGATCACGGACATGACGGGGAGTCTTAAATGGTCAAGACGTAATGATCGATATATTGGACGACTATGTTCGGACACCGGAATGGTTTCGGGGAGTTTCAGGCATATACCGGAGTACCGGGGGGTTGTCGGAACCCCTCGGGGAGACTAATGGGCCTATTGGGACCTAATGGAGAAGAGGAGGGGCGGCCAAAGGGCAGCCGCGCGCCCCCTCCCCCCAGTCCAAATTGGAAAGGAGGGGGTGACGCCCCACTTTCCTTTCCCCCCTCTCTCCTTCCCTCCCCTCTCCTACTCCCACATGGAAAGGGGGAGTCCTACTCCCGGTGGGAGTAGGACTCCTCATGGGCGCGCCTAGGGTGGCTGGCCCCCTCCTCCTCCACTCCTATATATACGGGGAGGGAGGCACCCCTTGGAGACACAACAATTGATCTCTTGGATCTTTTAGCCGTGTGCGGTGCCCCTCTCCACCATAGTCCACCTCGATAATATCATAGCAGTGCTTAGGCGAAGCCCTGTGACGGTAAAACATTAACATCGTCACCACGCTGTCATGCTGACAGAACTCTCCCTCAAAGCTCGGCTGGATCAGAGTTCAAGGGACGTCATCGAGTTGAACGTGTGCAGAACTCGGAGGTGTCGTGCGTTCGGTACTTGATCGGTCGGATCGTGAAGACATACGACTACATCAACCGCGTTGTGCTAATGCTTCCGCTTTCGGTGTACGAGGGTACATGGACACACTCTCCCCTCTCATTGCTATGCATCACCATGATCTTGCTTGTGTGTAGGAATTTTTTTGAAATTACTATGTTCCCCAACAAGTTGCACTTTCAATCTCCCCCTTTTTGGTAATTTATGACAACATATAGACCAAAGCTTCGACAAATGATAAGTAGGATTGAAAAAAAACATAGCCGCTTTGAGAAGTATGTGATAAGCAAGAGCTCCCCCTAAATTTGTGCATTATTTAAAATTTGCTTTTGAATGAAAATGCACAATCGATTAGGATCATGGGTTACTCTTCCGTGTCACATACATCTTGGTGGAGCACTCAAAATGATAGATATTAAAAGCATGCACTCATCACCAAGCAAGTGAATGATCATACAAGGATATAAGAGATGATATCATCCAACAAGCATTAAGGGTAGCATATGATCAAACACATGATCAACAAGTATCTCTCAAGGACATAAAGTATCTCACACAGGCACTCAATAAAGAAGTTCAACCAAAATAGCAAGAAAGATAAAAAGAACAACACTCTCTCTCGAAGCCTATGATCTACACATTTTTCTCCCCCTTTGGCAACAAGTTACCAAAAAGTTCAAAAATGCATAGTGCTAAACGACTCTCAGGCTTGATCTTCGGGAGGTGGTGTAGAGAGAACTCCAAGGATGAAGGCTTCCGATGAAGTAGTTGGAGCTGATGGAGTGGCTGCTGGAGGTGGCACTGGAGCTGTGGCTGCTGGAGTTGATGTTGTAGCTCTAGTATCTGTGACTGGCACTGCAGTAGACCTCTGGCTTCGGGGCACTCTAGCAAAAGCATTTGTAGTTGACTTTCCCTTCTTCTCCTCCACTTCCTCCTGAAGTTCCTCAACTGCTGACTGAATCTCAGTTACTTTGACATCAAGATCATAGAATTTCTGCTCAACGATCCTCTCCAGGCTCTCCTGGTTTTGAGTCAGGGTGGCCAAGTCCCTGCTTAATCCTTGAGGTGGATTGGATCAGATATCCAAGATGATCTTGCTTGCTCTTCAGGAAAACCTGAGATGCCTCCTCAACACTTGGCCTCTTTGCAGCTTTCTCTGCCCTTGCTTTTTCTCTCTTCTCATGTGCTTGAGCTGAAGATGGTTCATTTTCATCCATGACAACAGTGTTGTCTTCAAATTCAGGTTAGATGGGCAGGTGCTCCTTATCCAAAAGATATTTTCCTTTGCCCATCTTTGAGTTGATGAGCTCCTGAATTTGTGGGGCATACCCACAACTCCTCCTCTGATCAGCTGTTGTCCTTTTGATTGTCTCCATAATCAGACTCATGACTTTGAATTTTTGAGGCACATCAAACAAATGTAGCAAGTTGATGGCATGTCCTCTGATCATCTTGTGATCACCTGACTTGGGTAGCAATGTGTGTCTGAGGATCCAATTTATAGTAGGCATACCAGACAACAAGAAGTGGACATATCCAAACTTGTGAGTATCCAAAGCAGCATCTGGGATCTCTTTGTACATGTTGGCCATTGTGTTGTGGTCTTTCTTCTTCTCAGCATAAACATCCAAGTCATCTTCATGCTCTGTAGGGGCATTGATCAGCTTAGCCCATTCATCAACTGTGGACTGGTGCCTGGTACCCTCAGACATCTAAACTATCCTCCCATATGGATAGAAGTGGGTAGTGGAGTAGAACTGCATGATCAACTCATCATTTCACTTGGTGAGCTTATGGGCCACAAAGGTATCAACTCCACATGCCTTGAAGCTGTCATATACACCTGGATAGTGATCTTCATTCTCCTTGATGTACTCCCAGTCAACCCATATCATGTCACACACAATGGGCTTCTTGTCAAGCAGGATTGTCTCATAAAAGTCTTGTTGTTCCTTGGTGTGAAATCTGTAGTCCACAACAGTCCTCCTCCTGACAGCATATGGATCAGACTGTCTCCATAACCTCAGTCCTGCATCCTTCCTGATTTTCATGTTTTCTGCCACAGGGTGTGTATCATTGTGGTCAGGGATCTTGGGCTTCAGCTTCCTCACCACAACTGAGTCATCTTCTTCTTCAGCAGCAGCTTCAGGCACTGGGGCCTTGTTTTTCTCCTCAGCAGGAATGTTTCTAGTGCTTCTCTTGGGTTTAGGATTCTGAGCTGGAGCAGTAGCCTTGGGAGCAGCTTTGGGCTTAGATGGAGTAGCCCCTGATCTGATTGCATCTCCCATGAGCTTTTGTGCTTTGGGTGCTGGTGCAGCATCCTCTTCCTCTTCATCTGAACCTCTCATTATTGATGATCTGCCAAGCACTCTGGCAGTGGTCTTCTTGACCCTTTCCTTCCTTTTCTTCCCTTCTCCAACTGCCTCTTTAGTTAGCTTGGAGGTTTCAGTAGTGGATGCTCTGGCCTTAGACATAGGAACTCTCTTTGCTGGTTCCTTCTTATGCATCCCTGGCTTAACTATGGCAGCTGAGTTGTATTCCTTTTTCATCACCTTTTTCCTTGAAGTGGTCTCATCCTCAATGGCCACATAATCCTCATCCTCATATTCTGAGGTTTTCTTTTTCCTGGATCTGGTTGCTGCCTTAGGTAAGTTGCTTGGAGTGCTCCTGCTTCCATCATCAGAAGAGCTGGAGGGACTAGTGCCCTCACTCATCTGGACCTATTCTTCAGATTTGTTCTGGCTGTCACTCTAATCAGACATCTTGCAGGCAAACTGTCAGCAGACCCTGTGAATAGGTTGTAGATGAGGTAGAGAAGATGAGCATCACAAAGTTCAGGAGTTTTGCAAAACAATTGAGTCAAAAATTTTAGTTTTAGTTCTCTACAGAAGTGATCTCGGAGCTACCGAATTGACAAACTTGGTGATACCGAAGAAACACTTGGAACCTAAACTAGTGAACTCGGTAGGACTGGGTTACAATTCGATGGCACCGAGATTGCTACGGTTTCATAGAATCCTGAACTCGGTCACAACAATTTGTGCATTTTAGTCAGACTAAAGAGCGCATGTGCAATGGCCAAGGCCGAATCGGTGAGACCGATTTCTACAGTTCGGTCGGTCCGAGATGAGTTCTACGGAGAGCTAACCTAAAATTTTCGAATCAGTCTAGACCTAAGGAAGTTTTAGCTGGATGGATGAATCTCAACCGTGGCAAGAAACATGGCATTGTCCTTGTGCTAGGAATCAGAGTGAAAAAGACAGCACAAGGGATCGAACACTTACCCTAATGCGGCAAGTGTTCGCTACGGCGGCAACGGCAGAGCAGATAGTCGTTGACGGCGGCGGAGACCAGCGGCAGGAGGTCGCTGCCGGCGAGAAGATGACCCAGAGACCTGAAGAGGCAGAGTAGGTTATGCGCAGACGAAGGGTTTCGGAAAAATTTCCAAAATTTGGCCCGTCAGTATATATAACCTGACCCTATCGGTGTGACCGAGTGGAACAACTCGGTGGCACCGAGATGCAAAACTGTAGGCAGTTACTGCAACTCGGTGTGACCGAAAGGTTCTAATAGGTTGCACCGAGATTGAAAACCTAGATCAGCTAAGTGATCTCGGTAGGACCGAAAAGGATGAACCGGTCAGACCGAAATGCACAAAGAGGTTTTGGAAGTTTAAGTCTATGACGAATCGGGAAGTCCGAGTGCTCCTCACAGACAGTGGTTCGAATCTGACTTGATCAAACTTTGTGATGTAGCATGAATAGAGTTTGAGACGAGAAAAGCATAGATAGCTAGAGGGAGTTCTTAGGCATTCTTGTCCATCCATTTGGCAAAATAGAAAAAACCAAACAATCAAAGCAACAAATGGATGTCCTCGAATGAGAAAAATATGCATTCAACATGCTCACACAATTAAGATGGCAAATGAAATATGTGACGAAGCATGCACAAACACTCTAGCATCTATCAAGCAATTGGCGATGACTAGGTCATTTATATATGAGTATATTGACTTAGGAGTCAAATGAGAACATTTGATCATAGGTCATACTCATCGTTTAAGCACAAGTGGGGTTACCACTTTTACATAGAGCATTGTCGTACTCACACCATTAGGGTTGCTTTAACTCAATTGATTAGAGTAAAGCTCCCCCTAGATGTGATATCCCCCCCTAAGAGGGATCAACTAACCTTGGGTTTTGTCGATGATGACTTCATGTAGGTGTTGAAGATGTGGATGCTCAATGTTGATGTAGATCATTCGGAGCAATCATTTGGAGTGATTTGCACTTTCAGTACCTACATGGGTTAGTCCCACAAGGAACAAACAAGGATATCCATATACATAGAGTGATGTGTACACAAGATGATGTCCATGGAAGCATTAGGTTACCTTGTCCCTTGTCTTACCAACAAGAGGGTTTGTGACTCCTTGAACTAGTGCAAGATATGAAAGTTGTTTGCACTTGTCCTTGCCAAAATGATAAGATTGAAGTAGGTTGGCGGAGTCACCCTCAAGAACTCTCTAGTTCTTGTTCTTCGGGATCCACACCATCTTGATGGGAATCCTTGGGGTTGTAGTCGTACTTGAAGTAGAACTTGATTTAGTCTTAGGATATTGATCTTCTTCCCACTCAACTCCATTGGCATTGAACTTTCGTTCAAAACCAACACCTTGATTCTTCTGGTGTCTTCCTTGCTTGCGTACAATTTCCTCAAATTGCTTACTTCCGGCAAGGCTCTTGTAAACACCTTTCTCTATAATTCCCTTCAATAAGCTATTTTCTTGCTCAAGTGTAACTTGGCTAAGAGAATCATTAGTGGAATCAAGAGAGCTACTAGAAGCAACAACATTGGATTTAGCATGATTGTTGTTACTACTAGATGAAGAATCTTTCTTGTTCTTGTTACTAGATTTAACTTGTGCATGTAAGTAGACAAGAGTAAACTCTTGGCAATGTAAGAAGAACTTTTCTTGCGAAGATCATCATTGATTGCCTTTAAAAACTCATGTTCTTGCTCAAGGTTGAGCTTTTCAAAGCGTAGCTTATCATGAGTCTTTAAAAGTTCACAATGATCTTCCAAGGTAGTTTCATGAGCTAACTTAAGAGTGTTTAGTTCTTTAGTTAGACGCTCAATCTCCTTCTTATCATCGTCATTCGTTTTATCTTGATTATTATGATTAATAGCAAGCTCGTCATAGTTTTCATAACTAGAGTTGTCAACAAGTAAATCATCATCTCCTAGAAAATCATCTTCATCACTATTGAAATCAACATACTCAGGGTGTGTTACCTTTGGACCTTTAGCCATGAAGCATCTCCCAATTCCTTCATTTGGTGAGTCAAATATGTCGTAGGAGTTGGTTGTCACAAGTGCTAGTCCGGCAACACCTTCATATTGAGTATATTCGGATTCTGAGTGATAACTTCTTTCGGAGTGATTGTCGGAGTCGGAACCGGATACCCATTCGCCAACATGAGCTTGATCTCTTCTTTTTGTGTAGCTCCTTGATGACTTGTCCTTCCTTTTCGAGTCCTTGCTTCTCCGAGAGGGTCTTCGTTCATAACGATCATCTCTACTCCTTCTCTCTCTTGATGGTGATTCTTCTCTTCTACTGCTTATTTTGGGAGAATCTTCTCTTCTTTTGTAGGGGGCGTACATTCATTAGAGTAGTGTCCGGGTCTTCCACAATTGTAGAAATTACGCTCACGACTAGAAGATCTTTTGTCATTGTAGGACCTTGACTTGGAACTTATTTCCTTGCTTCTACTCTTGTAGAACTTGTTGAAGTTCTTCACCATTAGACTCAATTCTTCATTGAAGGTTTGCTTCTCACTAGATGATGTGGGTGTTGGGTAACGTAGTAATTTCAAAAAAATTCCTACGCACACGCAAGATCTTGGTGATGCATAGCAACGAGAGGGGAGAGTGTGATCTACGTACCCTTGTAGATCGACAATGGAAGCATTAGCACAACGTGGTTGATGTAGTCGTACGTCTTCACGGCCCGACCGATCAAGCACCGAAACTACGGCACCTCCGAGTTCTAGCACACGTTCAGCTCGATGACGATCCCCGGACTCCGATATAGCAAAGTGTCGGGGAAGAGTTCCGTCAGCACGACGGCGTGGTGACGAACTTGATGTACTACCGTCGCAAGGCTTCGCCTAAGCACTGCTACAATATTATCGAGGACTATGGTGGAAGGGTGCACCGCACACGGCTAAGAATATGATCACGTGGATCAACTTGTGTCTCTAGGGGTGCCCCCTACCTCCGTATATAAAGGATCAAAGGGGGGTGCGGCCGGCTAGGAAAGGGCGCGCCAGGAGGAGTCCTACTCCCTCCGGGAGTAGGATTCCCCCCTTTCCTAGTTGGAATAGGATTCGGGAGGGGGGAAAGAGGAGAGAGAGAAGGAAGGGGGGCGCCGCTCCCCTCTCCTTGTCCTATTCGGACTAGGGGGAGGGGCGCGCGGCCCAGCCCTAGCCACCTTTCCTCTCTTCCACTAAGGCCCACTAAGGCCCATGTACCTCCCGGGGGGTTCCGGTAACCTCCTGGTACTCCGGTAAAATCCCGATTTCACCCGGAACACTTCCGATATCCAAATATATGCTTGCAATATATCAATCTTTATGTCTCGACCATTTCGAGACTCCTCGTCATGTCCCCGATCCCATCCGGGACTCCGAACTCCTTCGGTACATCAAAACTCATAAACTCATAATATAACTGTCATCGAAACCTTAAGCGTGCGGACCCTACGGGTTCGAGAACAATGTAGACATGACCGAGACACGTCTCCGGTCAATAACCAATAGCGGAACCTGGATGCTCATATTGGCTCCTACATATTCTACGAAGATCTTTATCGGTCAGACCGCATAACAACATACGTTGTTCCCTTTGTCATCGGTATGTTACTTGCCCGAGATTCGATCGTCGGTATCTCAATACCTAGTTCGATCTCGTTACCGGCAAGTCTCTTTACTCATTCCGTAATACATTATCTTACAACTAACTCATTAATTGCAATGCTTGCAAGGCTTATGTGATGTGTATTACCGAGAGGGCCCAGAGATACCTCTCTGACAATCGGAGTGACAAATCCTAATCTCGAAATACGCCAACCCAACATGTACCTTTGGAGACACCTGTAGAGCACCTTTATAATCACCCAGTTACGTTGTGATGTTTGGTAGCACACAAAGTGTTCCTCCGGTAAACGGGAGTTGCATAATCTCATAGTCATAGGAACATGTATAAGTCATGAAGAAAGCAATAGCAACATACTAAACGATTGGGTGCTAAGCTAATGGAATGGGTCATGTCAATCAGATCATTCACCTAATGATGTGATCCCGTTAATCAAATAACAACTCTTTGTCCATGGTTAGGAAACATAACCATCTTTGATTAACGAGCTAGTCTAGTAGAGGCATACTAGTGACACTCTGTTTGTCTATGTATTCACACATGTATTATGTTTCCGGTTAATACAATTCTAGCATGAATAATAAACATTTATCATGATATAAGGAAATAAATAATAACTTTATTATTGCCTCTAGGGCATATTTCCTTCAGTCTCCCACTTGCACTAGAGTCAATAATCTAGTTCACATCGCCATGTGATTCAACACTAAGAGTTCACATCACCATGTGATTAACACCCATAGTTCACATCGTCATGTGACATATACCCAAAGGGTTTACTAGAGTCAATAATCTAGTTCACATCATGTATGTGATTAACACCCAAAGAGTACTAAGGTGTGATCATGTTTTGCTTGTGAGATAATTTTAGTCAACGGGTCTGTCACATACAGATCCGTAAGTATTTTGCGAATTCTATGTCTACAATGCTCTGTACGGAGCTACTCTAGCTAATTGCTCCCACTTTCAATATGTATATAGATCGAGACTTAGAGTCATCCAGATCTGTGTCAAAACTTGCATTGACATAACTTTTTACGACGAACCTTTTGTCACCTCCATAATCGAGAAATATTTCCTTATTCCACTAAGGATAATTTTGACCAATGTCCAGTGATCTACTCTTAGATCACTATTGTACTCCCTTGCTTAACACAGTGTAGGGTATACAATAGATCTGGTACATATCATGGCATACTTTATAGAACCTATGGCTGAGGCATAGGGAATGACTTTCATTCTCTTTCTATCTTCTGACGTGGTCGGGCTTTGAGTCTTACTCAATTTCATACCTTGTAACACAGCCAAGAACTCTTTCTTTGATTGTTCCATTTTTGAACTACTTCAAAATATTGTCAAGGTATGTACTCATTGAAAAAACTTATCAAGCGTCTTGATCTATCTCTATAGATTTTGATGCTTAATATGTAAGCAGCTTCACCGAGGTCTTTCTTTGAAAAACTTCTTTAAAAACACTCCTTTATGCTTTGCAGAATAATTCTACATTATTTCTGATCAACAATATGTCATTCACATATACTTATCAGAAATGTTGTAGTGCTCCCACTCACTTTCTTGTAAATACAGGCTTTGTCGGGGAAACTGATCCACGAACACCTATGGGGCCGGCGGACCGGGCCCCTTTCGGTTCGGCGGGGGGCGGAGATCGCACGAAGAGCAGATCGAGGCGAAGCACACGAGCAGTTTACCCAGCTTCGGAGCTCTCCAGAGAGATAACACTCCTACTGCTGCTTGTCTGGTTGTATTATGTTCTTGCTCCAGAGAGAGAGCGTAGTGTCTTTCTAGGTTGCGAATGAGTCGAACCCCACCTAACGTGGCCGAACCTTGTCTAAACTTCGAACCCCCTCTACGTTGCGCATGGGCCTCCTTTTATACGCTAAAGGGGTCACCGACAGGTGGCAACACAGAGAAGGGTACAAATGTAAAAAGCGAGCTGGTTGGTATAGTTATTTGTACAGTGCACCCTACCTAACTCTGACGGCAGGGGACAAGGGCATTAAATGCCCGTCTGAGTCGCCCAAACAGTGCAGAAAAGGACCGTTAGGGGCGCCACCGTTCGCCACGATGGCGATCTTATCAGCTTCGCATGCCACTGCGCACCGCTGGCTGCACAGGCTCCCGCCACGCGCGCCTGGAGAGGCCCCCAGGGCGACACGTTGGTGGATGCGCTGGAGCGCGGGCACAGAGTGGCCGCCTGCCGCGGCAAGCGTCTTGCCGTCGCTGTTATCTTGTCGGGTCCGGAAGCTTGTTGCTCACCGGGCCTCGAGGTACCTGGGTTGGTCTTCCCGGCAAGCTCCTCTTGCCGGGGCCTTGTTGCCTTGCCGGAGCACGTGGCGCGTCACGGCAAGTTCCTTGGCGTGCCTTTGTTGGCCTTCCCGGCAAGCTCCTCTTGCCGGGGCCTTGTCTCCTGAGCTTAAATACTTTGTTCTTGAATGGCTCCAAGGGAACCACGGAGGATCTTGGCATTCTCCCGGCAAGCCTTGCCGCGGGGTGCTGCAACTGCCCGTGCACAAGTTCGGGGTACTAGGGTACCCCTATTCTAGTACACCGACAGGAGCCCCCGGGCCTGGGCCAGACACGGTGTCGAGCGCTGTTGGGCTAGGCCCAAGACAGGGCACGGGCACACGCAGACTGGGCTACGCCGAATCTCGCTCCGTATCCACTGCGCTCTCCCCTAACGGCACGCGTTGAATGAGGCATCGTGGGAGAGATCGTGGGTGGTTCTTTATTCGGAAGGGCGAAACGTCCGCCCCGTCCCTCTTTATAAGCAGAGGAGACAGGGGTAGTTCGTTCCCCCTCGCTAGTTGCTGCCACTCCATCTTCACGAACCTTTGCCGCTCCCCCAGTATCCTCTTCAGCGGAAAGCGAGTGACAACTGTGATCTCATGTGCTTGGAAGTAATGGTGCAGCTTTCTCGAGGCCATGAGGCCCCGAGATCCACCAGCTTGGTCTTGGCCTATCATGCGTATGGCACTGCAAGTGCCATGACGTTGTTGGTCTTGCGCCTCCTGAGAGTGGCGTGGAACATGTACAATTGCTGAGGTTTGTGCAGCCTTGTCCTTGGACCTCGCAGCATCATAAGCTTCCTCGTCGACGTCCATTCTTCCGCCGGTGTCCATTCCACCACCCGTTTTCTCCAACGGTGGTGGAAGTGACGTGGACGGGGCGGCCGCCGCCGAAGTCTTCTTCTTCGGTGGCATGTTGATGAAGGGAATGAAGATCTAGCTCGTGTGAACGCTGGATCAGGTTCACACAATCTCGACGCCCCCTACCTGGCGCGCCAAAGATGTCGGGGAAACTGATCCACGAACACCTATGGGGCCAGCGGACCGGGCCCCTTTCGGTTCGGCGGGGGGCGGAGATCGCATGAAGAGCAGATCGAGGCGAAGCACACGAGCAGTTTACCCAGCTTCGGAGCTCTCCGGAGAGATAACACTCCTACTGCTGCTTGTCTGGTTGTATTATGTTCTTGCTCCAGAGAGAGAGCGTAGTGTCTATCTGGGTTGCGAATGAGTCGAACCCCACCTAATGTGGCCGAACCTTATCTAAACTTCGAACCCCCTCTACGTTGCGCATGGGCCTCCTTTTATACGCTAAAGGGGTCACCGACAGGTGGCAACGCAGAGAAGGGTACAAATGTAAAAAGCGAGCTGGTTGGTACAGTTATTTGTACAGTGCACCCTACCTAACTTTGACGGCAGGGGACAAGGGCATTAAATGCCCGTCTGAGTCGCCCAAACAGTGCAGAAAAGGACTGTTAGGGGCGCCACCGTTCGCCACGATGGCGATCTTATCAGCTTCGCATGCCACTACGCACCGCTGGCTGCACAGGCTCCCGCCACGCGCGCCTGGAGAGGCCCCCAGGGCGACACGTTGGTGGATGCGCTGGAGCGTAGGCACAGAGTGGCCGCCTGCCGTGGCAAGCGTCTTGCCGCCGCTATTATCTTGTCGGGTCCGGAAGCTTGTCGCTCACCGGGCCTCGAGGTACCTGGGTTGGTCTTCCCGGCAAGCTCCTCTTGCCGGGGCCTTGTTGCCTTGCCGGAGCGCGTGGCGCGTCGCGGCAAGTTCCTTGGTGTGCCTTGGTTGGCCTTCCCGGCAAGCTCCTCTTGTCGGGGCCTTGTCTCCTGAGCTTAAATAATTTGTTCTTGAATGGCTCCAAGGGAACCACGGAGGATCTTGGCGTTCTCCCGGCAAGCCTTGCCGCGGGGTGCTGCAACTGCCCGTGCACAAGTTCGGGGTACTAGGGTACCCCTATTCTAGTACACCGACAGGCTTCACCGCAAGTCTGTATAAAACTATATGCTTTGATCAACTTATCAAAGCGTATATTCCAACTCCGAGATGCTTGCACCAGTCCATAGATGGGAGCTTGCACACTTTGTTAGCTCCCTTTGGATCGACAAAACCTTCTAATTGCATCATATACAACTCTTCTTCCAGAAATCCATTCAGGAATGCAGTTTTGACATCCATCTGCCAAATTTCATAATTATAAAATGTGGCAATTGCTAACATGATTCGGACAGACTTAAGCATCGCTACGGGCGAGAAGGTTTCATCGTAGTCAATCCCTTGAACTTGCCGAAAACCTTTTGCGACAAGTCGAGCTTTGTAGACAGTAATATTACCGTCAGCGTCCGTCTTATTCTTGAAGATCCATTTATTCTCAATTGCTTGCCGATCATTGGGCAAGTCAACCAAAGTCCATACTTTGTTCTCATACATGGATCCCATCTCAGATTTCATGGCTTCAAGCCATTTTGCGGAATCTGGGCTCACCATCGCTTCTTCATAGTTCGTAGGTTCATCATGATCTAGTAGCATGACCTCCAGAACAGGATTACCGTACCACTCTGGCGCGGATCTCACTCTGGTTGATCTACGAGGTTTAGTAGTATCTTGTTCTGAAGTTTCATGATCATTATCATTAGCTTCCTCACTAATTGGTGTAGGTGTCACAGAAACAGATTTCTGTGATGTACTATTTTCCAATAAGGGGTTAGGTACAGTTACCTCATCAAGTTCTACTTTCCTCCCACTCACTTCTTTCGAGAGAAACTCCTTCTCCAGAAAGTTTCTGAATTTAGCAACAAAAGTCTTGCCTTCGGATCTGTGATAGAAGGTGTATCCAATAGTTTCCTTTGGATATCCTATGAAGACACATTTTTCCGATTTGGGTTCGGTCTTATCAGGTTGAAGCTTTTTCACATAAGCATCGCAGCCCCAAACTTTCAGAAACGACAACTTTGGTTTCTTGCCAAACCACAGTTCATAAGGCGTCGTCTCAATGAATTTTGATGGTGCCCTATTTAACGTGAATGCGGCCGTCTCTAGAGCGTATCCCCAAAACAATAGTGGTAGATTGGTAAGAGACATCATAGTTCGCACCATATCTAATAAAGTACGGTTATGACGTTCGGACACACCGTTATGCTGTGGTGTTCCAGGTGGCGTGAGTAGTGAAACTATTTCACATTTTTTTTAACTGAAGGCCAAACTCGTAACTCAAATATTTTACTTCTGCGATCATATCGTAGAAACTTTTTATTTTTGTTACGATGATTCTCCACTTCACTCTAAAATTCTTTGAACTTTTCAAATGTTTCAGACTTGTGTTTCATCAAGTAGATATACCCATATCTGCTCAAATCATCTGTGAAGGTCAGAAAATAACGATACCCGTCGTGAGCCTCAACACTCATCGGATCACATACATTAGTATGTATTATTTCCAATAAGTCAGTTGCTCGCTCCATTGTTCCGGAGAACGGAGTCTTAGTCATCTTGCCCATAAGGCATGGTTCGCAAGCATCAAGTGATTCATAATCAAGTGATTCCAAAATCCCATCAGCATGGAGTTTCTTCATGCTTTTTACACCAATATGACCTAAACGGCAGTGCCACAAATAAGTTGCATTATCATTATTAACTTTGCATCTTTTGTCTTCAATATTATGAATATGTGTATCACTACGATTGAGATCCAATGAACCATTTTCATTGGGTGTGTAACCATATAAGGTTTTATTCATGTAAACAGAACAACAGTTATTCTCTAACTTAAATGAATAACCGTATTGCAATAAACATGATCAAATCATATTCATGCTCAACGCAAACACCAAATAACACTTATTTAGGTTCAACACTAATCCCGAAAGTATAGGGAGTGTGCGATGATGATCATATCAATCTTGGAACTACTTCCAACACACATCGTCACTTCACCCTTAACTATTTTCTGTTCATTCTGCAACTCCCGTTTCGAGTTACTACTTTTAGCAACTGAACCAGTATCAAATACCGAGGGGTTGCTACGAACACTAGTAAAATACACATTAATAATCTGTATATCAAATATACCTTTGTTCACTTTGCCATCCTTCTTATCTGCCAATCACTTGGGGTAGTTCTGCTTCCAGTGACCAGTCCCTTTGCAGTAGAAACACTTAGTCTCAGGCTTAGGACCAGACTTGGGCTTCTTCACTTGAGCAGCAACTTGCTTGTTGTTCTTCTTGAAGTTCCCCTTCTTCCCTCTGCCCTTTTCTTGAAACTAGTGGTCTTGTCTACCATCAACACTTGATGTTTTTTCTGATTTCTACCTTCGTCAATTTCCGCATTACGAAGAGCTTGGGAATCGTTTCCGTTATCCCTTGCATATCATAGTTCATCACGAAGTTCTACTAACTTGGTGATGGTGACTAGAGAATTCTGTCAATCACTATCTTATCTGGAAGATTAACTCCCACTTGATTCAAGCGATTGTAGTACTCAGACAATCTGAGCACATGCTCACTAGTTGAGAGATTCTCCTCCATCTTTTAGCTATAGAACTTGTTGGAGACTTCATATCTCTCAACTCGGGTATTTGCTTGAAATATTAACTTCAACTCCTGGAACATCTCATATGCTCCATGACATTCAAAACGTCTTTGAAGTCCCGATTCTAAGCCATTAAGCATGGTGCACTAAACTATCAAGTAGTCATCATATTGAGCTAGCCAAACGTTCATAAGGTCTGCATCTGCTCCTGCAATAGGTCCGTCACCTACCGGTGCATCAAGGACATAATTCTTCTGTGCGGCAATGAGGATAAACCTCAGATCACGGATCCAATCCGCATCATTGCTACTAACATCTTTCAACACAATTTTCTCTAGGAACATATCAAAATAAACACAGGGAAGCAACAACGCGAGCTATTGATCTACAACATAATTTGCAAAATACTACCAGGACTAAGTTCATGATAAATTTAAGTTCAGTTAATCATATTACTTAAGAACTCCCACTTAGATAGACATCCCTCTAATCCTCTAAGTGATAACGTGATCCAAATCAACTAAACCATGTCCGATCATCACGTGAGATGGAGCAGTTTCATTGGTGAACATCGCTATGTTGATCATATCTGCTATATGATTCACGCTCGACCTTTCGGTCTCCGTGTTCCGAGGCCATATCTGTATATGCTTGGCTCGTCAAGTATAACCTGAGTATTCTGCGTGTGCAACTGTTTTGCACCCGTTGTATATGAATGTAGAGCCTATCACACCCGATCATCATGTGGTGTCTCAGCACGAAGAACTTTCGCAACGGTGCATACTCAGGGAGAACACATCTTGATAATTAGTGAGAGATCATCTTATAATGCTACCGTCAATCAAAGCAAGATAAGATGCATAAAAGATAAACATCACATGCAATCAATATAAGTGATATGATATGGCCACCATCATCTTGTGCTTGTGATCTCCATCTTCGAAGCACCGTCATGATCACCATCGTCACCGGCGCGACACCTTGATCTCCATCGTAGCATCGTTGTCGTCTCTCCAATCTTATGCTTCCACGACTATCGCTACCGCTTAGTGATAAAGTAAAGCATTACAACGCGATTGCATTGCATACAATAAAGCGACAACCATATGGCTCCTGCCAGTTGCCGATAACTCGGTTACAAAACATGATCATCTCATACAATAAAATTTAGCATCATGTCTTGACCATATCACATCACAACATGCCCTGCAAAAACAAGTTAGACGTCCTCTACTTTGTTGTTGCAAGTTTTACGTGGCTGCTACGGGCTTAAGCAAGAACCAATCTTACCTACGCATCAAAACCACAACGATAGTTTGTCAAGTTGGTGTTGTTTTAACCTTCGCAAGGACCGGGCGTAGCCACACTCGGTTCAACTAAAGTTGGAGAAACTGTCACCCGCTAGCCACCTTTGTGCAAAGCACGTCGGGAGAACCGGTCTCGCGTAAGCGTACGCGTAATGTCGGTCTGGGCCGCTTCGTCCAAGAATACCGCCGAACCAAAGTATGACATGCTGGTAAGCAGTATGACTTATATCGCCCACAACTCACTTGTGTTCTACTCGTGCAAATAACATCAACACATAAAACCTAGGCTCGGATGCCACTGTTGGGTAACATAGTAATTTCAAAAAAAATCCTATGCACACGCAAGATCATGGTGATGCATAGCAACGAGAGGGGAGAGTGTGATCTACGTACCCTTGTAGATCGACAATGGAAGCGTTAGCACAACGTGCTTGATGTAGTCATACGTCTTCACGGCCCGACCAATCAAGCGCCGAAACTACGGCACCTCCGAGTTCACGCACACGTTCAGCTCGATGACGATCCCCAGACTCCGATCCAGCAAAGTGTCGGGGAAGAGTTCCGTCAGCACGATGGCGTGGTGACCATATTGATGTACTACCGTCGCAAGGCTTCGCCTAAGCACTGCTACAATATTATCGAGGACTATGGTGGAAGGGAGCATCGCACACGGCTAAGAATATGATCACATGGATCAACTTGTGTCTCTAGGGGTGCCCCCTGCCTCCGTATATAAAGGATCAAAGGGGGGGTGCGGCCGGCCAGGAGAGGGCGCGCCAGGAGGAGTCCTACTCCCTCCGGGAGTAGGATTCCCCCCCCCCTTTCCTAGTTGGAATAGGATTCAGGAGGGGGGAAAGAGGAGAGAAAGAAGGAAGGGGGGGCGCCGCCCCCCTCTCCTTGTCCTATTCGGACTAGGGGGGGAGGGGCGCGCGGCCCAGCCCTGGCCACCTCTCCTCTCTTCCACTAAGGCCCACTAAGGCCCATATACCTCCCGGGGGGTTCCGGTAACCTCCCGGTACTCCGGTAAAATCCCGATTTCACCCGGAACACTTCCGATATCCAAATATAGGCTTCCAATATATCAATCTTTATGTCTCGACCATTTCGAGACTCCTCGTCATGTCCCCGATCCCATCCGGGACTCCAAACTCCTTCGGTACATCAAAACTCATAAACTCATAATATAACTGTCATCGAAACCTTAAGCGTGCGGACCCTACGGGTTCGAGAACAATGTAGACATGACCGAGACACATCTCCAGTCAATAACCAATAGCGGAACCTGGATGCTCATATTGGCTCCTACATATTCTACGAAGATCTTTATCGGTCAGACCGCATAACAACATACGTTGTTCCCTTTGTCATCGGTATGTTACTTGCCCGAGATTCGATCGTCGGTATCTCAATACCTAGTTCAATCTCGTTACCGGCAAGTCTCTTTACTCATTCCGTAATACATTATCTTACAAGTAACTCATTAGTTGCAATGCTTGCAAGGCTTATGTGATGTGTATTACTGAGAGGGCCTAGAGATACTTCTGTGACAATCGGAGTGACAAATCCTAATCTCGAAATACGCCAACCCAACATGTACCTTTGGAGACACCTGTAGAGCACCTTTATAATCACCCAGTTACGTTGTGACGTTTGGTAGCACACAAAGTGTTCCTCTGGTAAACGGGAGTTGCATAATCTCATAGTCATAGGAACATGTATAAGTCATGAAGAAAGCAATAGCAACATACTAAACGATCGGGTGCTAAGCTAATGGAATGGGTCATGTCAATCAGATCATTCACCTAATGATGTGATCCCGTTAATCAAATAACAACTCTTTGTCCATGGTTAGGAAACATAACCATCTTTGATTAACGAGCTAGTCTAGTAGAGGCATACTAGTGACACTCTGTTTGTCTATGTATTCACACATGTATTATGTTTCCGGTTAATAAAATTCTAGCATGAATAATAAACATTTATCATGATATAAGGAAATAAATAATAACTTTATTATTGCCTCTAGGGCATATTTCCTTCAGTGGGAGCATCACACGAGGCTTTCTAAGCACCACTTGACTTGTTGTGAAGCTCTTCCTTATCCTTGAGTGACATCTCATGAGCAACAATTCTTCCAATAACTTCCGTTGGCTTGAGATCTTTGTAATTGGGCATCATTTGGATCAATGTGCACACGGTATCATTTTTCTATCCAAGGCTCTTAGGATCTTCTTGATGATGAATCTATCGGTCATCTCTTCACTTCCTAAGCCGGCAATCTCATTTGTGATGAGAGCAAGCCTAAAGTACATTGCAGTGACGCCTTCACCATCCTTTGTTTTGAACTTGTCAAGATGACTTTGAAGCACATCCAATTTGGATTCCTTGACAGATTCGGTACCTTCGTGCATATCAATCAAAGTATCCAAATTTCCTTTGCATTCTCAAGACGGCTGATTTTGTTGAATTCTTTGGGGCATAATCCATTGAAGAGAATATCACAAGCTTGAGCATTGTATTGTGGCATCTTCAACTCTTCCGCGGTAGCTTCATGGTTTGGTTCTCTCCCATCGAAGAATTCACCTTGCAAGCCAATACACACAATAGCCCAAACGGCGGGGTTATTTCCAAGAATATGCATTTTCATCTTATGCTTCCAACTAGCAAAATTTGAACCATCAAAGTAAGGACCTCTACGGTGGTAATTTCCCTCGCTAGACGTCATACTCTCCTAGGTTATGAAACCAAGGCTATGACCACCAAAAGCTATGGAAATCAAAGGAAATGGAGACCAAAGCTCTAATACCACTTGTAGGATCGAAAGTATGTCTAGGGGGGTGATTAGACTACTTGACCAACTAAAAATCTAGCCTTTTCCCAATTTTAGTTCTAGGCGGATTTTAGCAACTTAGAACAAGTCAAGTAATCAACCTACACATGCAATTCTAAGAGTATAGCAGCAGAAAGTAAAACAATTGCATATGAATGTAAAGGGAGGAGTTTGGAGTGTGCAAACGCAATTCGAGACACGGAGATTTTTGGCGTGGTTCCTATAGGTGGTGCTATCGTACATCCACGTTGATGGAGACTTCAACCCACGAAGGGTAATGGTTGCGTGAGTCCACGGAGGGCTCCACCCACGAAGGGTCCATGAAGAAGCAACCTTGTCTATCCCACCATGGTTGTCGCCCACGAAGGACTTTCCTCACTCGGGTATATCTTCACGAAGTAGGCGATCTCCTTGCCCTTACAAACTCCTTGGTTCAACTCCACAATCTTGACGGAGGCTCCCAAGTGACACCTAGCCAATCTAGGAGACACCACTCTCCAAGAGGTAACAAATGGTGTGTTGATGTTGAACTCCTTGCTCTTGTGCTTCAAATGATAGTCTCCCCAACACTCAACTCTCTCTCACCGGATTTGGATTTGGTGGAAAGATGATTTGAGTGGAAAGCAAGTTGGGGAAGGCTAGAGATCAAGATTTATGTGGTTGGAATGGAATATCTTGACCTCAACACAAGTGTAGGTGGTTCTCTCTCAGAAAATGTATGTTGGAAGTGTAGGCATGTTCCGATGGCTCTTTCCACGAATGAAGAGTGGGTGGAGGGGTATAAATAGCCGCCACACAAAATCTAACCGTTACACACAAATCACCAAACTCGATGGGACCGAATCATGAAACTCGGTCAGACCGATTTAGTTCAAAATCTGAACTTTAGGATTTTCGGTGGGACCGACATGTCAACTCCGTGGGACCAATTTTTCAGGGTTAGGGCATAACGTAATCTCGGTGAGACCAATTACACAAACTCGGTGAGACCGATTTTAGTAATGGACTAACAGAGAGTTGGTCAGACAAACTCGGTGGGACCGATTCGCTCATCTCGGTTGGACCGAAACATTACAAAAGGGAAACAGAGAGTTTGTATTGCAATCTCGGTGGGACCGATCGTTCATCTCGGTTTAACCAAAACGTTACGAAGGGAAATAGAGAGATTAGAATCCCATCTCGGTGAGACCGAGATCCCTATCGGTGAGACCGAAAAGACTAGGATTTTTGGCAGTGGCTATGTCAACTGAACTCGGTGGCACTAGATAGAAAGTTTCGGTGGGGCCGAGTTTGACTTTTGGTTTGGAACATATTTGGATGTGAGAAAGTAGTTGAGGACTTTGGAGCATATCACTAAGCACTTTGAGCAAGCAAGCCATTAGGCAACACCTCATCCCCTCTTAATAGTATTGGCTTTTCCTATGGACTCAATGTGATCTTGGATCACTTAAAATGAAAATATGTAGAGTCCTAAGCTTTGAGCTTGAGCCAATTCTTTGTCCTTAGAGTTTTGAGGGATCCACTTTTCTCATCCATGCCATGCCAATCATTGAGCTTTCCTGAAATGTTTATCTTTAAGTAGCATTAGCTCAATGAGTTATATGTTGTTAGGAATTACCAAAACCACCAACGAATAGTTGCACTTTCACTTAAGGATAAAGTAATAGCGAGTTTTCTCGTCGTTGGTGAATAGGGTGGCTATATCATTTAATTTAGTAAGATGTGCCACAATAGTTTCAGATTCATAGCCATAAAAAGGATCAGATTCAGCCAAAGTAATTAACTCAGGATCGACAGAGAAATCATAATCCTTATCGGAAATACAGATAGGTGAAGTAGCAAAAGTAGGGTCATATTTCATTCTAGCATTCAAAGATTTTTCTTTAAGCTTAGCTAATAATTTCTTAAGATCAGATCTATCATTGCAAGCTAAAAAGTCTCTAGCAGTTTCTTCATCCATAACATAACCCTCAGGCACAACAGGCAATTCATATCTAGGGGGAGAATCTTCATCATCACTTTCATCAATATTATCAGTTTCAATAATTTCATTCTCTCTAACCCTAGCAAGTTGTTCATCAAGAAATTCACCTAGTGGCACAATATTATCAAGCATAGAAGTAGTTTCATAATAAGTATCATGCAAAGTAGAAGTGGCATCATCAATAACATGCGACATATCAGAATGAATAGCAGGAGTAGGTGTCGCAAGTTTACTCAAAACAGAAGGTGAATCAAGTGCAGAGCTAGATGGCGGTTCCTTAACTCCCCTCGTAGTTGAGGGGAAAATCTTGCTTCTTTTATCTTTCAAGTTCTTCATAGTGATCAGCAGATATAAATCCCAAGTGACTCAAAGAGTAGAGCTATGCTCCTCGGCAACGATGCCAGAAATAGTCTTGATAACCCATAAGTATAGGGGGTCGCAACATTTTTCGAGGGTAGAGTATTCAACCCAAATTTATTGATTCGACACAAGGGGAGCCAAAGAATATTCTCAAGTATTAGCAGCTGAGTTGTCAATTCAACCACACCTGGAAAACTTAATATCTGTAGCAAACTATTTAGTAGCAAAGTAATATGATAGTAATGGTAACAGTGGCAAAAGTAACGGTAGCAGTTTTGTAGTGATTGTAACAGTGGCAACGGAAAAGTAACTAAGCAAAGAACAATATGTGAAAAGCTCGTAGGCAATGGATCAGTAATGGCGATTCTTCATGCAATGGTTATAACATAGGGTCACACAGAACTAGCTCCAGTTCATCAATGTAATGTAGGCATGTATTCCGCATATAGTCATACGTGCTTATGGAAAAGAACTTGCATGACATCTTTTGTCCTACCCTCCCGTGGCATCGGGGTCCTATTGGAAACTAAGGGATATTAAGGTCTCCTCTTAATAGAGTACCGAACCAAAGCATTAACACTTAGTGAATACATGAACTCCTCAAACTACGGTCATCACCGGTAAGTATCCCGATTATTGTCACTTCGGGGTTAACGGATGATAACACATAATAGGTGACTATAGACATGCAAGATAGGATCAAGAACTCACATATATTCATGAAAACATAATAGGTTCAGATCTGAAATCATGGCACTCGGGCCCTAGTGACAAGCATTAAGCATAGCAAAGTCATAGCAACATCAATCCCAGAACATAATGGATACTAGGGATCAAACCCTAACAAAAATAACTCAATTACATGATAAATCTCATCCAACCCATTACCGTCCAACAAGCCTACAATGGAATTACTCACGCACGGTAGTGAGCATCATGAAATTGGTGATGGAGGAAGGTTGATGATGATGACGGCGACGGATTCCCCTCTCTGGAGCCCCGAACAGACTCCAGATCAGCCCTCCCGAGAGAGATTAGGGCTTGGCGGCGGCTCCATATCATAAAACGTGATGAATCATTCTCCCTGATTTTTCTCTCCCTGAACGTGAATATATAGAGTTGGAGTTGAGGTTGGTGGAGCACCAGGAGGCCCATGAGGCAAGGGGCACGCATAGGGGGTAGGCGCGCCCCCACCCTCGTGGACAGGGTGTGGGCCCCCTAGCCTTGATTCTTTTGCCAGTATTTTTATATATTCCAAAAATATTATTCATTAATTTTCAGGTCATTCCAAGAACTTTTATTTCTGCACAAAAATAACACCATGGCAATTCTGCTGAAAACAGCGTCAGTCCGGGTTAGTTCCATTCAAATCATGCAAGTTAGAGTCCAAAACAAGGGCAAAAGTGTTTGGAAAAGTAGATACGTTGGAGATGTATCAGTCCGCATGCTTAACGTTCGATGATGATTTGTATTATGAGTTATGTGATTTGATGTACCGAAGGTTGTTCGGAGTCCTGGATGAGATCACGGACATGACGAGGAGTCTCGAAATGGTTGAGATGTAAAGATCGATATATTGGAAGGCTATATTCGGACATCAGAAAGGTTCCGAGTGATTCGGGTATTTTTCGAAGTACCAGAGAGTTACGGGAATTCACCGAGGGAAGTATTGGGCCTTAATGGGCCATACAGGAAAGGAGAGAAGGGCCTCAAGGGTTGGCCACACACCCCCCCCCATGGCAAGTCTAAATTGGACTAGGGAGGTGCCCCCCCCTCTCTTTCTTTCTCCCTCTCCTACTCCTTCCCTCTCTCCCCTCTTGGAAAAGGAAGGGGACTCCAACTAGGATTGGGAATCCTAGTTGGACTCCCCCTATAGGCACGCCCCTCCTAGGCCGGCCTCCTCCTCCTCCCTCCTTTATATACGTGGGAAGGGGGCACCCCAAAGGCACTCCAAGATTAGTCTTAGCCGTGTGCGGTGCCCCACTCCACAGTTACACACCTCGGTCATATCGCCCTAGTGCTTAGGAGAAGCCCTACGCCGGTAACTTCATCATCACCGTCGCCATGCCATCGTGCTGACGAAACTCTCCTTCAGCCTCAACTGGATCAAGAGCCCGAGGGACGTCATCAAGTTGAGCATGTGCTGAACGCGGAGGTGCTGTATGTTCGGTACATGGATCGGTTGGATCGTGAAGACGTTCGACTACATCAACTGCGTTACTAAACGCTTCCGCTTTCGGTCTACGAGGGTACGTAGACATACTCTCCCCTCTCGTTGCTATGCATCTCCTAGATAGATCTTGCGTGATCGTAGGTAAATTTTTTGAAATACTGTGTTCCCCAACACCAAGCACCCATGAGTAATGAGCTAGTCAAACTTCACTTCGACGTATCACCGTGGAGAACTCAAAGCGATGCACCAAATGCAATGGCAAGGGCACACAGAGTGCCCAAGTCCTTCTCTCACAAATCCCACCACAACAACTAATATTATAGAGGAAAATGAGAGCAATAACAAAGAGAAGAACATAAAGAACTCCAAGTCTAGATCCAAAGGGGTTTCCCTCACTTAGAGGGGAAAGTGATTGGTGGAAATGTGGTTCTAGATCACCTCTCTCTTTTCCCTCAAAAACTAGCAAGAATCGTTGGAGGGATTGAGAGATAGCAAGCTCGAAGAAGGTAAACAATGGGGGGGAAACACGAGCTCAAAGGATATTTATTATGCACTAAGTGTTAGTAGCAGGTACCAGAGTGATCCAGGAGTGGCTCACTGGACAACAGTTAATAACATTCTTAAGTACCTCAGAAGAACAAAGGACATGCTCCTTGTTTATGTAGGAGATGGAGAACTCGTTGTAAATGGTTACACCGATGCTAGCTTCATGACTAATATAGATGACTATAAGTCTCAATAAGGTCATGTTTTCACATTTAATGGTGGTGCAGTTGTTTGGAAGAGTTTAAAACAAAACACTGTTGCAGATTCTACGGCAGAAGCAGAGTATATTGCGGCTTGAGAATCTTCAAAGGTGGCATTCTGGATCAAGAAGTTTCTTGAAGAAGTTGGTGTGGTCCCAAGTGTGATGAATCCAATGGCTCTCCATTGTGATAATAGTGGAGTTGTTGCTCAAGCAAAGGAACCAAGATCACACATGAAGACCAGACACATTGAACTCTAGTATCACATTATCTGACAATATGTTGAGAAGGGCTATGTGAAAATTCTCAAGATTTACACATATTTGAATGTATCATACCCGATGATGAAGGCTTTACCACGAGCAAAGCATGAGCAATACTGGATAACCATAGGTGTTAAAGAGAATATGTAAACTAGATTTTTTATTGACTCTAGTGCAAGTGGTAGACTGCTGGAAATATGCCCTAGAGGCAATCATATTTGTATTATTATATGTAACACCCCGGATGTAACTTTCCCTATTTGTACACCAACTCTTGCCGTTTCCGGCGTTAAGTTATATTTATTTCCTCGGGTTCGGGTTTTTGTCTCCGTGTGTTGTTGTCGTTGTCATGCATCTCATATCATGTCATCATGTGCATTGCATTTGCATACGTGTTCGTCTCATGCATTCGAGCTTTTTCCTCGTTGTCCGTTTTGCATTCCGGCGCTTCGTTCTCCTCCGGTGGTCATTCCTAGCTTTCTTTCGTGTGTGGGGATTAAACATTTCCGGTTTGGACCAAGACTTGCCAAGCGGCCTTGGTTTACTACTGGTAGACCGCCTGTCAAGTTTCGTGCCATTTGGACTTCGTTTGATACTCCAACGGTTAACCGAGGGACCGAAAAGGCCTCGTGTGTGCTGCAGCCCAACACCCCTCCAATTTGGCTCAAAACCCACCAAACTCTGCTCCATGTCCTAGAGCATTCGATCATGATCGCGTGGCCGAAAACCGCAACTCATTTGGACTCTCCTAGCTCCACTTATGCCTATAAATACATCCCCTCCGTTTTCGGATCTTCCCTCTCCCCGAAACCCTAAAAATCTCAGATCCGACGCACCTCCCGCCGACGGACACGTCCGATTCGGGCCGGATGTGTCCGCCACCGCCCGCCGCCGCCAATCAAGCCGCGCCACGTGGCCGCCGCCACCTCGCCGCCGCCGCGGGCCGGGGAGCCCGAAGCCGGCCCCCGCGGCCCGTCTTCTTCGCCCCGCCGCCCGACTCCTCCCGTCGCCGCGCTCGAGCCCCCGCCGCCTCCTTCCTCAACTCCGGCGGCCGGAGCGCCCCGCCGCCCCGTCCATCAACTCCGGTGGCCGGAGCGCCCCACCGCCCCGCCACTCGACTCCGGTGGCCGGAGCTCCGCCGCCTCCCTCCACGGCGAGCGCCGCCCCCCGCGGCCACCCTCGCCGTCCCGGCCTTCTTCTCCCTCGCCGGCGATCTCCACCGGCTCCGGCGCTGGTCGTCCTCGGCTTCCGCGCCGACCGGTGAACAGTGCACGTCGGATCCGGATCCAGATCTGGAAAAAAATCCTAGGGGTTGACTTTTTCCCCTCTCCTTCTAATTTTTATGCATACTTTGACCTGCCATTTCTCCGCATCCGTAGCTCCGTTTTGGGCATATAGTATATCAAAATGTTCGCCTCGACGAGTACATCATTTCATTACATTGAATCATTTTCACTTAAGCTCATCTTGATGTCCGAAATGCTGTTAGAAGGAGGCTTCGTGAGTTAATTGTCAGATCCGCTAGTTCATCTTAGACTTTTGTCATTTTTGCCATGATTATTGTGTGCATGCTATGCCCGTGAGTTCTTCATATGTTTTGTTAAGGGTTTTGTCATATATCCAGAGGTGCAACCCATGTATTTTTAGCATGTGTGTGGTGACTTGTGCAAGCTTGCAAAGTGAGGCACCCGGTAAATCTGTTTTCAGGGACTTAGTAGTTTTCACCAAGTCTGGGATTATTTAGTTCATGATGCCATATGTTCATGTTGTTTCCTAGTGATCCGTGCCTCTTTTGAGGATGATCAGTAAAGGAGTTTTGTTAATCTTGTTATGCTCTATCCATCCATGTCTATGTTTGCAATTTTGGAGCAACCTAGCTTGAGTCAATCGAGCTCTACTTTCGCTTCGTTGTGAATCTGGGCAGATCGTCAACTCGTTTGCGATTTTGCCGATGCTATTGTAGTTGGCCCGGGCATGCTATGCCATTGTTCTTGCTATGTCTAGCTTGTATTTTGTGCCTTCTTTATGGATATATGCTTGCCTTGCCATGACTTGCACCGTAGTGAGTGCATCGAGCTCGTTTACATGCCTTCGTGAGTTATGTTTCAGCATGTCCCAGTTTTCACTAAGTGTGAAAACTGATTATGTTTTTGCTATGTTCGTGTGCTTGTTAGTATATTTTGTGATCCCTTTTGGCTCAAGGTCACTAAGGGACTTTTGTTAAGCTTGTTGAGTAGCTCCATGCCATTTCTTTCTTTGTCATGTTCAGGTCCTGTAGCATGTTGTTTTGTTGCTCCGAAGAGGGCTTCATGATCTGAAATTCCAGACAAGTGTTAATTTCACTAAGTCTGAAATCTGTTTTGCATTTGCGTTTTTGCCATGCTTGTTTGAACCTCCTAATGGATGAATTGGCTGTAGCTCAGTGCTAGACTTTTGTTAAGCATCTTGTGTGCATCCCTGCCATGTATTTTGATGTCATGTTTGGTGGCTGTAGCATGTTCATCTCATTGCATTTACATGCATACTTGCTGTAAATCGCAGACTGGTGTCATTTTTGAATCGCTTGCCATTTCCAAACCGTAACTCCGATTCCGGCGTTCTTTATATCGTTTTCAAGCGATTTCATCTCATCTTTCCAGTGGCACCCTTGGAATTCCAAGTTGAGGCCAGGTTCATGCATTTTCTGTCATATCTTGCATTTTGCATCCCGCATAGCATATCATCATTTCATCATATTGCTTGGTCTTGCACGTGGTTGATTGTATCCTTGTTGCTTGTTTGTCTTGTTTGGGTAGAGCCGGGAGACGAGTTCGCTAACAAGGAGCCCGTTGAGTTTGCTTGTGAGGATCCAGTCAACTCTGACAACTGTGCAGGCAAGATGATCATACCCTCGAAATCACTACTATCTTTGCTATGCTAGTTTGCTCGCTCTTTTGCTATGCCATTGCTATGATGCCTACCACTTGCTTGTCAGCCTCCCAATTGCCATGGCAAACCTCTAACCCACCATGTCCTAGCAAACCGTTGATTGGCTATGTTACCGCTTGGCTCAGCCCCTCTTATATCGTTGCTAGCTGCAGGTGAAGATTGGAGGCCGTTCCTTGTTGGAACATCTTTTATTTACTTGTTAGGGTATCATTATATTGCCTTGTTATCTTAATGCATCTATATATTTGGTAAAGGGTGGAAGGCTCGGCCTCTCGCCTAGTGTTTTGTTCCACTCTTGCCGCCCTAGTTTCCGTCATATCGGTGTTATGTTCCCGAATTTTGCGTTCCTTACGCGGTTGGGTTATAATGGGAACCCCTTGATAGTTCGCCTTGATTAAAGCTTTTACAGCAATGCCCAACCTTGGTTTTACCATTCGCCACCTAGCCTCTTTTTCCCTTGGGTTACCGGAGCCCAAGGGTCATCTTATTTTAACCCCCCCCCCCCGGGCCAGTGCTCCCTCTGAGTGTTGGTCCGAACTGAGCTGCCTGCGGGGCCACCTCGGGGAAACTTGAGGGTTGGTTTTACTCGTAGGTAGTCTCATCTGAGTGTGCCCTGAGAACGAGATATGTGCAGCTCCTATCGGGATTTGTCGGCACATTCGGCGGTGTTGCTGGTCTTGTTTTAACCTGTCGAAGTGTCTTGAGTTACCGAGATACCGAGTCTGGTCGGAACGTCTTGGGAGGAGGTCTATTCCTTTGTTGACCGTGAGAGCTTGTCATGGGCTAAGTTGGGACTCCCCTGCAGGGATTAAACTTTCGAAAGCCGTGCCCGCGGTTATGGGCAGATGGGAATTTGTTAATGTCCGGTTGTAGATAACTTGAACCTGAATTAATTAAAATGTATCAACTGAGTGTGTTACCGTGATGGCCTCTTCTCGGTGGAGTCCGGGAAGTGGACACGGTGTTGGAGTAATGTTTGCGCAGGTTGTTCTCTAGTTTCTCGCTCGTGCTTTGCCTCCTCTTCTCGCTCTCTTTTGCGAATAAGTTAGCCACCATACTTGCTAGTCGCTTGCTGCAGCTCCACTCATATTTTACCTTGCCATACCTATAAGCTTGAATAGTCTTGATCGCGAGGGTGCGAGATTGCTGAGTCCCTGTGGCTCACAGATTACTATTACACCAGATGCAGGGCCTGATGATTCCGCTCTAGGAGACGCGTATGAGCTCAAGTGGGAGTTCGATGAAGGCTCTCAACGATACTATGTTTCCTTTCCCGACGATCAGTAGTGGTGCCCAATTGGGGGTGATTGGGACTGTGTCGCATGTTGGGTTCTCTTTTATTTTGGCGTCGTAGTCGAGCCTTGAGTGTATGGATGATGTAATGTTATTTATGTACTTGATTGACGTGGCGAGTGTAAGCCAACTATGTTATCTCCCCTTTTATTATTATTACATGGGATGTTGTGAAGATTGCCTAACTTGTGACATATGCCTTCAATGCGATTATGTCTCTAAGTCGTGCCTCGACACGTGGGAGCTATAGTCGCATCGAGGGTGTTATATTATATTTCCATATTCATAATTGAAGAGCTGATATTCTATGCTATAACTGCTATGATCCTGGAATATGTGATTCAAAGGAAAACTCATATGCATGTGTGGAATGATAAACAATTAAATAAAAGGTTCATAGTCTTGCCTCTAGGACTAGCCCAAGTTTGTTGGTGATAACGTTTTCCGGATCTTATGATATTGTTAAGTGTTATGATATTCCTAAAACAACATTGAGATTATGATGCTGGAAGAATGATCATATTCAATCGACCCAAACTTGTCTGTTATGAATTGAGTTTATATCGTTTGTAATCAATTTTAATAACATAGAGTGTTAACATGTGGGTTTTCTCCTTGGACCATGAGAGTATTGTAGTCACTTCTTGCCATATGGTGGACTTTGGGGTTGCTCAAACGTCACTTGTAACACAATGATCATAACGACAACTTACAGGCTCATCGGAAAGTTTGACAAGTGACCGGATAGCTCGAGAGTGGGATTTGCTCCTTCGATGATGGAGAGATACTTAGGGTCCTCTCGGTGTGACAACATCCATCAGTCTAGCCAGACACAGGTGACTATGTCATGGGGATGCCAGAACAAGACAATGAGAAAGAAGAACAAAACCGAGAACGAGGATAACGGTATAGTGACCATGTGATGACTCAGGAGGATACTGATGCATCTCGGGTTTTGTGAAGTGTCACGAATCAAAGGGAACATCACATGATAACCAAATGTTCACTCGAATATCATTCATGTGCTCATAGGGATTGATATGGACGTCCACGGTTTCGCTATCGGTCAGTGAACGAACGGTCCATTCATGCCTATGAGTTACAGAACCTACGGGGTCACAAGCTTAAGGCAATCATGATCTACTGAGTGTTGGTAGGATGGGAGTGATGGGAATATATTTGTGGATTTTTTCATTAATACTCAAAATAGTTTTGAGAGGAACCGGAAGCGTTTCGGGGTCACCGGAAGGGTTTCAGAGTTTATCGGGCAATGCCGGGTATTATCGATAATTAATATATATGTGAAAAATGTTTCCGGTTATATTAAATTACATATAATATGATCTGGTAATAGTTAGAGGGCTTTTATATTTAATTTAATATCAACAGGCCTAAACGAGCCAAGTGGTGGAGGAAGAATTACGCCACCTAGGCCCAATAGGGGAGGCGCCCCTTTTTCGCCTTGATGGAGGCTGGAACCTAGTGGGGGAAGGAATCCTCCTTCCCTCCTTGGCCAGTGCAAGGGTAGGTGAGTCCTACCCCCTTGTGGCGCCCCTCCTCCCTTGCAACCTATATATACTTGAGGTATTGAGCTCTTTTCAACACACAAGTTTTAGAGCCTCCTCTAGTCACTAGTAGAAAAAGGGTCAAACGTGAAGCACATTAGTGTCCGTTTGTATTTGAGCCGGCACTAATGTATACATTAGTGCCGGTTCCAACGGCTAGCCGGGCCGCTTTCATTAGTACCGGTTCATGGCGAACCTTTAGCACCGGTTCGTGCCACGAACCGGTCCTAATGAGAGTGGTGGCAGGATGTTGTCAGACTGGGGCCCCTCCAGCCCCTTTAGTACCGGTTCTTGGCACGAACCGTTACTAAAGGCTGTCCTACATAAACCCTTCGTCCACCCGAGCTCGCTCTGTTCTTCCCCTTTCCCCTCTCCTCTCTTTGTTCTTCCCCTCTTCCTCTCGAGCTCATCACACATTTTGCCCAAAATTTGTCAAGATTTGAAGGCCCCCATCCATTCAAATGATCACAAAGGTTAGCAACTTTGTCCTTTCATTTCTCATTGCTAGATTAGCTCTTGCAATGCTTTATATAGTGATTAATTTGTGAGTTTAGTAATTTGGGAGGATATATATATATATGTGCTAGTATTTGATTTATATGCAATTTGAGGTCAAAAATAACACTTAGTTTGCATATGTAGGTGTGGTTTACTTAGTGCCTTCTAAATCTCCGTCGTAACCACCGTCGATCGCCCGCACCGTCCCGTCGCCGGCACCACCTTGTGGTGAGCCTCTTGTTCATGAAATTTTATATAAAAATTGATGTTTGTGTGATTTGGATATATAGTTACTCGTATAATTATCTTACCCGTACGTTGTTTGTTATACATATAGTGCCATGGTTTTGATATCCGTCCCCGTCGGCCCTTGTCCTTGTTATGATTCGGATGTGGTATATATATTCTCTTTTAAAACTAGTTGCATTTCATGTTTATGACAAATTATGCCCATCAAGTTGACATAGAAATTTTTTCTAGGAGGTATGTGAACCGGAAATTCCAACCGACCCTATTGTCGAGAGGTTAAATTTAGATGAAAGAGAAAACGAGTACTTGAAAGAAAAATTGAAAAGAATTGAGGGGGAGAAGATGGAATTGGAGTTGCATGTTGCCGATGTCGTCGATGATCACAAGATCAAGATGGAGAAAATGCGCTTGAAGATTAGAAAGATTAGAAAATATGCCATCGATAGTGAGGCTTGGTATCATTATGTTGTTGGATCCATTGTTACCTTAGTTGCGATCTTGATCGCATTTGTTGTTGCATTTAAATGCTTTAGCTAGAGAGTTATTTGTTTGTTGCATTTAAGTGTTGTATGAACTTTATGTATGAACTTGTATTAATTTGGTCTATTCGGTGTTGTGTAATGAAGATGAGCCGGCAATGGATGTACGATGACCGATGCTCTCCCCAGTTCGTTGAGGGCGTGCATACTTTCTGCTTGCGGCTGAGGCAAACAAGCGGGCGGATGGTTTTATGCCTTGTCCATGTGCTGGCTGTAAGAATGGTCACAATTACTCTATGTCAAGAACCATTCATGTCCAACTGTTTAAGTCCAGTTTCATGCCCCACTATAATGTTTGGACCAAGCACGGAGAAAGAGGGGTTATGATGGAAGACAATGAAGAAGAAGAGGACGACGACAGCTATCCTGGCCATGGGTTCCCTGAATACGATGATACAACAATGGGGGAAGAAGCTGAGCCGGTAATGCGGGAAGAAGCTGAGCCGGCAATGCGGGAAGAAGCTGAAGAAGAGGCATCAGATGAGCCCGTTGATGATCTAGGTCGGGCCATTGCCGATGCAAAGAGAAACTGCGCAAGTGATTTGGAGAAGAAGAAGTTGCAGCGCATGTTAGAGGATCACAAAAAATTGTTGTACCCAAATTGCGTAGGTGACAAGAAAAAGCTGGGCACCACACTGGAATTGCTGCAATGGAAGGCAGAGAATGGTGTATCTGACAAGGGATTTGGAAAGTTGCTGGTAATGATAAAGGATATGCTTCCAAAGGACAACGAATTGCCTGAGAGTATGTATGAAGCAAAGAAGACTGTCTGCCCTCTAGGGTTAGAGGTGCAGAAGATACATGCATGCCCTAATGATTGCATCCTCTACCGCGGTGAGTACGAGGATTTGAATGCTTGCCCGGTATGTGGTGCATTGCGTTATAAGATCAGCCGCGATGACCCTGGTGATGTCGAGGGTGAGCGCCCCAGGAAGAAGATTCCTACCAAGGTGATGTGGTATGCTCCTATAATACCACGGTTGAAACGTTTGTTCCAAAACAAAGAGCATGCCAAGGCGATGTGATGGCACAGAGAAGACCGTAAGAAAGACGGAAAGTTGAGAGTACCCGCTGACGGGTCGCAGTGGAGAAAAATTGAAAGAAAGTACGGGAAGGAGTTTGTAGATGACGCAAGGAGCGTATGGTTTGGTCTAAGCGCAGATGGCATTAATCCTTTTGGGGAGCAGAGAAGCAACCATAGCACCTGGCCTATGACTCTATGTTTGTATAACCTTCCTCCTTGGTTGTGCATGAAGCGGAAGTTCATTATGATGCCAGTGCTCATCCAAGGCCCTAAGCAACCCGGCAACGACATTGATGTGTACCTAAGGCCATTAGTTGAAGAACTCTTACAACTGTGGAATGGAACAGGTGTACGTGCGTGGGATGAGCACATGGGGGAAGAATTTGACCTAAAGGCGTTGCTGTTCATGACCATCAATGATTGGCCTGCTCTCAGTAACCTTTCAGGACAGACAAACAAGGGATACCGCGCATGCACGCATTGTTTGGACGATACCGACAGTATATATTTGGCTAATTGTAAGAAGAATGTGTACCTGGGACATCATCGATTTCTTCCAAGCAGGCATCCCGTAAGAAAGAAAGGCAAGCATTTCAAAGGTGAGGCGGATCACCGGACGAAGCCTCGCCACCGTACTGGTGCTGATGTACATGATATGGTCAAGGATTTGAAGGTGGTCTTTGGAAAGGGTCCTGGTGGACAACCTGTTCCGAATGACGCTGACGGACGCGCACCCATGTGGAAGAAGAAATCTATATTTTGGGACCTGCCCTATTGGAAAGACCTAGGGGTCCGCTCCGCAATCGACGTGATGCACGTGACGAAGAATCTTTGTGTGACCCTGCTTGGCTTCTTGGGCGTGTATGGGAAGACAAAAGATACACCTGAGGCACGAGAGGACCAGCAACGTATGCACGGAAAAGACGGCATACATCAGGGTCATGCAAGCTACGCTCTTACCAAAGAAGAGAAGGAAATCTTCTTTGAATGCCTGCTCAGTATTAAGGTACCGTCTGGCTTCTCGTCGAATATAAAGGGAATAATAAACATGGCAGAGAAAAAGTTCCAGAACCTAAAGTCTCATGACTGCCACGTGATTATGACGCAACTGCTTCCGGTTGCATTGAGGGGGCTTCTACTGGAAAACGTTCGATTAGCCATTGTGAAGCTATGTGCATTTCTCAATGCAATCTCTCAGAAGGTAATCGATCCAGAAATCATACCAAGGTTAGAGAATGATTTGGTGCAATGTCTTGTCAGTTTCGAGTTGGTGTTCCCACCATCCTTCTTCAACATCATGACGCACGTCCTAGTTCACCTATGCGAAGAGATTAACATTTTGGGTCCCGTATTTCTACACAATATGTTCCCCTTTGAGAGGTTCATGGGAGTCTTAAAGAAATATGTTCATAACCGTGCTAGGCCAGAAGGAAGCATCTCCAAGGGCCGTCAAAATGAGGAGGTCATTGAGTTTTGTATTGACTTTATTCCTGACCTTAAGCCGATTGGTGTTCCTGAATCGCGGCATAAGGGCAGACTGGATGGAAAAGGCACGCTAGGAGGGGAACAAATAATATGTATGGACGGAAATTCTCTCATTGAAGCACACTACACAGTTCTACAGAATTCCGCCTTGGTGGCTCCGTACATGGATGAACACAAGAATTTGCTACGCTCCAAACACCCAGAGCGGTCTGATGACTGGATTACACGTGAACAAACTAGGAGTTTCGCCAGCTGGTTGCAGACACGTACCATGCATGACACCTCTATTGAAGATGACATGTACTTGCTGTCCCAGTTACCATCTTCGAATATAATGACCTTCAAAGGGTACGAGATAAATGGTAATACATTTTACACGATCGCCCAAGATAAGAAGAGCACCAACCAAAACAGTGGTGTCCGCTTTGATGCAGAAACCAAGACGGGAAAGGAAACATATTATGGTTATATACAGGACATATGGGAACTTGACTATCGACGTGGTTTGAAGGTCCCTTTGTTTCAGTGCAAATGGGTCAATATGACACGAGGCGGGATAATGGAAGACCCGCAGTACGGAATGACAACAGTGGATCTCAACAATCTTGCATATGCAGACGAACCATTCGTCCTAGCCAATGATGTGGCACAGGTTTTCTATGTGAAGAACATGTCTACCAAGCCAAGAAAAAGAAAAGATAAGGAAGCAAATGCATCGTACGATGAGCCAAAACGGCACATAGTTCTTTCTGGGAAGAGAAACATCGTGGGAGTGGATGACAAGACAGACAAGTCAGAAGATTATGAAAAGTTTGATGAAATTGCTCCATTCACAGTGAATATTGACCCGAGCATCCCGTTAAATGATGAAGATTTTCCATGGTTATGGCGCAAAGGGACACACGCGAAGAAAAAGTTTCACACCCAAAGATCTGGGATGTGATCGGCTTCACTATCATCACTTTCTTCTGTGTTTCACACCCAGAAGGGAATCTCTGTAATAGTTAGGGTAGTTAATTATGTGTTTTGGCATTTGAAACGCGAAGAAATTTTATGTGCAAACAAATTATTTCATGCCTTTACTGATTTTTAAAGTTAAGTTATTCACAAACTAGTGATTCACACTAATTTCAAATAATTCAAAATTTAAACTATTCAAATTTGAAAACTACGGGCACTAACAGAAAGTTTGTAATTTTTTGTACCTAAAGCAAAAATATTCACAAAGAAACTCTAAATACACAAAAAAACAACTCAAAATTAAATAAAGCAAAAAAAAGCCTGCCTACTAGGCCAGAGCGGCCTGCATACGACTAGAAACCCAACCTGTTGTTGGGCCAGGATGCAGGCCCGCAAAGGCCTAGTAGGCCAACAGGGCAGCACAGAACATGTAGGCCCAGTAGGCCTGCTTTGGAGAGGAGCTCGAGAGAGCTACCGCACGGGGGATTATAAACCAGTGCGGTCGCCCCTCGGCTAGCGAGGTGGGACTAAACTTGCGCACCGCACCTGCGCCAGCGCACCCCCTTTAGTACCGGTTCGTGGCACCAACCGGTACTAAAGGGGGGCCTTTAGTACCGGTTAGAGCCACCAACCGGTACTAAAGGGGGTGCGGTTCCCGCCACTTGGCCTGGCCAAAACAGGCCTTTAGTACCGGTTGGTGGCTCCAACCGGTACTAGAGGTGCCTTCTATATATACAACACTTACGAAAATTTCATTCTCCCTCTGTTTCTTCCTCTGTTTCCCCATTGAAGCACCGCCCGCGCGCCCCGATCGATCGACGCCGTCGCCGTCGCCGCCCTCGTCCCCGTCGCCGCCCTCGTCCCCGTCGCCGCCCCCGTCCCCGTCGCCGCCCTCGTCTCCGTCGCCG
>NC_041382.1:626981749-627059834 GCF_002162155.2 Triticum dicoccoides
CGCCCCGGCCCGTCGCCGCCCCCGGCCGTCGCCCGGCTATGAGCTCTCCCCCTCTAACCCCTCTCCCTCGCCCCCGGCGGCCACCATGGGCGCCGCCCCTCCCCGAGCCCATACACACACACACAAGCATGATGAACACACACACACACACGTACATATGTATGAATTAATGCATGTATATATTAGTATAAACATATTTTGTATGTTTAATTAGTTTAGATTTTTTAGATTATTATTTTTTTTCACTAGTATATATGTATGAATGCATGTTAGGTGGATATAATTAGTGTTTAATTAGTATGGAAATTTTTATATAATGTTGTTTTTCAGTTTTTTAATGGATGTATAAAAGTTGTGTTTTCTGTTTTTAGTGTTAGATGCTTAATTAGTATGAAATAGCATATAGAATTTTGACATATGCAATGATAGCATAATTAGTGATATATAGAAATGTTAGAAATTTTAGTTATCAAAATCCAATCATTAAAAAAATGTTACTTTTTGCGGGCATATAGCTAGTATTTGTTCTCGACGATGCCCGGCCCGCATCCTCCGGGCTGACCCATGTCCGGGACCCATGTCCGGGACTGGGCTCCGCCGGGCTGGCACTGGGAGGTGCTGCCTGGAGGGGCACGCCGCTTGATGAGGAACCCGGCCCCGGGTCCCGTCATTGACCCTGATCTCATTTGGTGGCGTTCGCGTGGGCCAGTTTCGGTGCGGAGGGAGCCGGCCCCGCCGGAGGTGGTACGTCGCCGTGTCAGGGAGGAGGACGAGCACGTCCATCGCTACATGGTTGCATTAGAGGGCGGCAGGTTCTCCAATACCTGGCAGTTTCTTCAGGGATCTCACTTCAGCTATGATCCTGTGAGGGTTCCTTCTCTTTGGGTGTCTACCGCCCACGCCGCAGGAACCGCGAGTGTCCTAGATTCTTCTGTAGTATTCGATCTTTAATTAGCTACATAGCCAGTGATCTACTATTCAATATTATATATTATTCGAGACGATGTATTCAAGATTATATCTATTATTTGAGAGGATGTATTCGAGATTATATCTATTATTCGAGACGATGTATTCGAGATTATATCTATTATTCGAGACGATGTAATTTGAATACTAAATTGTTTTATATTTCTTCTGGCATAGTTAAATAAAAGCTATGGCGGACAATACCGACAGAGAGGGAGAACAGACCATGTACAATATAATACGCGGGCCAGATGATGATCAGAATGAAGAAGATTATGACGGCTCCGAATTTCTAAACAACACAGGAGAGGGTGATATGATATTCGATCGCGACGACCGAATTGATGAAGTCATGAACTACTATTATGACAATGATGAGGTATATATATTTATATAAGCATGCATCTGGTGATCATCACATGTTTTAAATGAGTTGAAGATATATTAACGAATCGATCTTTCTTCTTTCAGCCATCCGGATCGAGCAAATCTTCAGGCAACAGGACGAAACGAGGCCCGAACAAAAAGTTGAAGGAGGGTGTAAAGTATAATATCGAGGCAATCAAACCTAATGGCGAACCATTAGCGCCTAAGAAGATTGCGGACAAGTTCGTTCGTCAGTGCGGAGTTCTTGTGAAGGACCAACTCCCGATCTCCCTTCAAGAATGGAGAGAGCCAGCAAAGCCACGTCCAGATCTTACTTTTGTCGAGGACAGACAAAAAAGTCTGCTTTGGGATACTCTCATGGAACATTTCACCCTACCAGATCATTTCACAGAAGCAGATGTGCAGAAAGTCAAGGACGCTGCTCTTAGGAAGATGGCGGTTGCATTCAAGAACCACAAGAATCGTGAATGGGACAAGTACGTCAAGGGAGGAAGGAAGACTCCAGTATTCGAGGGAACACTAGAGAATCAAAGTGCTCATTGGGACGATTTCGTGAAATTCAAGGATTCAGAATTAGCTAAGGAACGGTCGAGAATAAACAAGAAGAATGCCGAAAAAAGGATAAGTTCCATAAGCTGGGGCCAGGTGGCTACGCGGTGGCAATGCCTAAGTGGGATAAGTCTAAGAAAGAGATGGAGGATGCAGGTGTCACTCCGGTTACTAAGAGATGGCCCCCCAGGTGCAGGACTTGGTTCTATGCGCATGGGGGGGAGTTGGACCCGAAGACAGGCAAAGTTTCGATGAAGGCATGTCTGAACGGAGCCGACGATAATATACTTGTTGCAATAGAAGAGGCTCGAACGGGGGTGTTCCAGCCCAACAGAGAGAACGACGAGCTTACATGTGCCCTGGGAAATCCTGAACACCCGGGAAGAACACAAGGCAAGGGCGCTATTCCGTGGTATGAGGGGTTTTCGGACTGGAACGCCGACTACAGAACCCGTCCGAGAAGGAAGATTGCGGAGGAGAAGCAGAGGAAGATGGAGGAGGAGAAGAGGAAGCTGGACTATGAACGCCTTCAAGGCCTAGAATCAGCGCATGCGAACTTGGTAGTCAAATTCCAGCGGCAGCAGGAGCAGATCGACTCACTTAGCCAGCAAAGGGGGTCTCAGCAGCTGCAGCAGCTAGCGAATGATCCAGCATTGGATACCACTGCCCCATCCATGCCGAGAAGCAGCGTGGGTTCCGCCCCGTTTGACGCAATGCTAGATAGATACCCCGTGGATGACATCGCGGAGAACACTAACTGCGAGCTACACTTCAAAATTAAGAACATATCCTTGAAGGTGGCGGACGGCGTTGCTTATACAAATTCCCCCGATGCAACCTTCCATTGCAACCCGATTCCAGCAGGCTATGCTCGTGTCATGGTTGATGAGGTGGTGGACCAATATTTGGGGCTAGAGCTTGACATTCCTGGAGGTGACGAGGAGCACACACTCGGAGATGCCAAACATCGTATCATCCTATGGAGAAAGGATTGCATCATCTTTCGAAGGCCACCGACACCGCGTCACCCGACTCCTCGTTGAACTCCGCCACCGAGTCAGCAGACTCCCGCTCCTCCAAGTCCACCAACGCGTGAGGCCACTCCTCCTCCTCCAAGTCCGGCAAAGTGTCAGGCCACTCCTCCTCCAAGTCCGACACAGCGTCAGACGTCCACTCCTCCTCCAAGTCCGGCACAACCTCAGGCCACTCCTCCTCCAAGTCTGGCACAGCTTCAGGCCACTCCTCCTCGTCCAACTCAGCCCCGTCAGCCGTCTCCGCCGCCTCAGCAATCGCAGAAGAGACACCCCGCAGCTATGGTGCGTAGCGGTACGAGTCGAGGTCATAGTACAAGAAGTACAGGCGGAGGCAAGTGATATAAATATGGTCCAAACCTCACTACTCCTCTTCCTGAGAGGGCTTACGACAGGACCGAGGAGCAAACCAATGCCATAGTGCGGGCAGAAGTCGACGCCCATTTTGGACCAAAACCGCCACCGCCGCCAAGGGAGAAAGTGCCTGTGGAAGTAGTTGACCACTTCATTCGTATGGCTCAACCACCAGCTCCTAAGCCTGTTGACACAGACTATGAGCGCCACATCAGGAAGTTACATCGACAACGTCTACAGAAGGAGGCGAGCTTGAGCTCGAGCAAACAACAAGCAACTGTCAAAAAATGCGGGAAAACCGTTGCCCAGCTGGGAGAACAGGCGGCGCAATCGATCCCCCCATTTGTTGTGCCACCAACAACACGTGACAGTACGCGCGCCCAATATTATTGTGGGCAAACAGTTTACGTTCCCAAGGTGGGCGATGTGGTAATAACCCAGGAGCATATAATGCAGGCTGAAACTCTCAACATCATTGTTGGACAACTCCTCGAGATCGAGGACATGCCTGTGCTTATAGAAGAGGAAATAAAACGGAAATATACCCGGGGCCAACCTTTGGTCAAGCCAGAAGAGGTCAAGAAGCTCCCAACGAGAATGTATGAATTGCATCAATGGTACATGGACATTACCAAGAGATCCGATCGAGAGTCCCTCATGGTGCAAGTCAAGAAGGATCATTACTACCATCAAAAACCTGTGACTGTTGAGTATTCTGAACTGTTTCAGTTATACAATCAAGACGCACTCGACAAATCTATCGTCAGTTGCTATTGTCTGTAAGTGATTTCTTTCTGTAATTTAAGTCTCAAGCTAGCTGTAGTGATCCTTTTGATCAATCATTACCTGTAATTATCCTCATTATATTCTTTTCTGTGGTATTATGCAGGATGAAGATGTATGAAATGAGAAAAGGTGGACGCTATGGCATTGGGTCATTGACCCAAACACCGTTAATGAATACACATGGAAAATAAACAAGCATCATGAAAAGCAGGTAGAGGGCAGCATGCTAGAGTTCTTGAAGCGCCTCAAATACAATGAAGATATACTACTTCCTTACAACTTCCAGTGAGTCACACTTTCTTGTACTACAAATTCTCTGTTTTTGCCTACTAGCTAGCTACATGTTTTTGCTTACATATGCCCGCTTAATTAAGACATGCAAACGTGTGTGCATGCAGATTTCACTGGATCTTGTGTATCATTAAAGTTGATGCCGGAACAGTTGAAATACTGGACTCACTACTCAAAGCAAATAGTGACTATAACATCTTGTTTGGGATAGTCAACAGGTAATTTCAATCATTATTAACTATATATCTCGGCCTATTTAGTTCGTCATTTCATGATATGAACTATTTAATAACCCCTTTATTCATTTTCTTTGTCGGCGGGCAGGGCTTGGGCAAGGTTCATCAGCGTCACGGAAGGCGAATGGAAACGACAGCTGAAATGGTTTCGACCCAAGGTAAGTAATTAAGTAGTACTAGCTAGCTAGCTAGCTGCCATCTCTTTAATTATCATGCTTGATTAATTATTATCTGATCAAATTAAATTCCATTCTCGTAATAAAGGCCCTGAAGCAGGCGCAGGGGACTGATCTGTGTGCATTCTGCGTTTGCGAGAACATTCGCATGATGGCGTCCAAAAGGAGCAGATCTCAAAGACAGGAATGGGTACGCTTGTCAGAACACTATTTACAATTTTTACGCCATTATCGATATCTAGTCACACAACTAATACACATGCATATTGATCTCCTTCTTAACAGTTCACAGAGGTGCGGGACAAGCTCCTAGAAACGGAGCGCGTAGAAGCACTTCAAGAGGAAATAGCGAGATTTTTGCTTGACCAGGTCATAAATCCGAAGGGAGAATACTATTACCCGCTACCGCCCCCATCGACCAAGTCATGAACCACTTCCAATTGTCATCGTGCTCCGAAGGCACCAATTAGGCTAATGCCACTGGCTCCGAAGGCAACATGCATGCATATGTAGGAGAAATTGTATATAGCTATACATGTGTGTATGTGTGAATTAATATGGTGGTTTGTGAGACATTGATGATATATATATGATTGGTTCTACTAGAAATTGTATTTATATATATATATATATATGCATAACGTGTACAATGTGTAGTATCGTAAAATACCAGCAAACGAAAAAGAATTAAAATGGGAAACACAAAATTAAATGAAAAAGAAATCATAAAACCAAAAAAACCCCAAACATAAGGGCTCCCGGCCCCCGGAGCTGGCTCGTGCCACGTGGTTGCCCTTTAGCACCGGTTCATGCTGAACCGGTACTAAAGGGGGGGCCTTTAATGACCACACTTTAGTGCCGGTTATGGAATCGGCACTAAAGGGCCTTACGAACCGGTGCTATTGCCCGGTTCTGCACTAGTGAGTTCTTCTAGCCCTAGTTCTAGTTGGTCCTAGTTGACTAGTTAGAGCTTGGTCTAGTTCCTATAATACTCATAATTAGAAGCCTGGTGTGTTTCTAATTTGCTCCCTCTAATTCTCCGGCGACGATTAGCTCTGGACGGCGAAGCGCTGCCGGATCATGAAGGTTGCAGGCTTGCAACCAAGTAGAGAGGTCGTGCTTTCGGTCTTTAGTTCAAGGGGTTGTACGTGAGCAGTTCGCGGGATCGTTCATCGATGGTTCGAGGGACTCCAAGTACGATCTACATCGACACGTTCTTCTTTCGCTGCAACTCGGTGACGGTAACGATCGTGATAACAACCTGTTATGTATCCTCATATTGATCTTGGGTGTGCATAGGTGTGAATTTTTTTGTTTTCTACTACGTTTCCCAACACTCAATGTTATCTTTGATCACTTATAAATATAAATAAGAGTCTTGTGGTATGAATCAACACTTGTCCTTAGCATTTTGAGGGGTCCATTTTCACTTCCCTTGTTGTACCAAAAATGTATTTTCCTGAAATATTCTTTGAGAGGGCATTAGTTCAAGGATATATATGTTGTGATGAGTTACTAAAACCACCCAAGGGATTAGATGAAATTTCAATCTCCCCATTTTTTGTAATTGATGATAACATATAGATGAAAGCTTCAACAGATGATATAAACAACGAATAATATGTCGCTTTGGTAAGTATGTGATATACAAGAACTCCCCCAAAACACGAATATTGTCACTTTGAGAAGTATGGTAGATCATAAATATCTTCCTATCTCCACTGGCAAAATTGTACTCCTTTAGTAGATCCTTCCACCCACTGAATTTGGGTGGATCACAAGGATCGTCCATGGCATATATGGGTTTCCACTAGTTGAGGCCACTGGCGATGTATAGTGAGAGCTCCTATTTAGCAAATAGGGCGGGGCACACAAACTGTCCCCTGTGCGATCTGTGCTGACCCAAAGCGAGGGTGAGGGCGCTTGTTTTTCTATTCACATCATTTTTCCTTTCGATCCTTTTTATTTATTCATTGTATTCTTTTCCCCTTTTCTTTTTATTTCCTTTTTATTTTTACTTGTAGCAAAATAAAAAAATGCTCAAGAATTTCAAAAAGGTTCCTGGATTTAAGAAATGTTTTGAATATCTAAATAATTTATAATTTGAAATATATTCCTAAATTTCAGAAAATGTTCACAATTTTTTAGAAAATGTTCACAATTTTTTAGAAAATGTTCACAAGTTTGAAAATCATTCCAAATTCAAAAACAAATTGTTCCCACTTTTCAGAAAATTTCATGAATTCAAATATTGTTCTCGTATTTTGAAAAACGTTCCAAATTTTAAAAAAATGTCCACAAACTTGAAAATTGTCCTGTAATTCAACAAATATTCATGAATTCAAAAGTATGTTCTTGAATTTGGAAAATGCTTAGAAATTCAAAAAATATTTGTGAATTTAAATATGTTCTGAATTGAAAAACATGTTCAGGCATTCAAAATGTTCACTTATTTTATTTTATTTCGTATTCATGAAACTAAAAAATCTTCACAAATTCAAAAAATAGTCATTTTAAATTTCAATTTTTTTGAAGGAATTTGAAAAGGAGAAAAAACTCAACCCAAAGAGAACTAGAAAAACCAGCAATCGGGAAACACGAAAAAATGGGTTCTGGAAAGGTTCTAGAACCTTCCAAAACTAGTGGAGCTGAACCGCAAATGGGTGGGCCCAATAGGAGGTGTGCCTTATCTTACTATCCATTGCACTACGCGGTAAATAGTAATAATCATGTGCATACATAGCCTGCTAAAAACAGTTGGGAGAGCGATTGGCTAGGTTCTAACCCCCGCTTGGCCCCCTATGTATCCGCCCCTATTCGTAGCATCGTCGGTCGCTTAGTTGTCGCAACACTAACATCGTCGTAGCAAATCGCCACACAGTCGCATCAGCGTGTGACGCCGTCTCGTGCATCACTGGCATGGTGGTTCTTTGTAGTAACACTACCCCCACCCCCCGCCACCACCAGTGAGCGGGGCATTGTCTTGCTGCAATGGTAGACAACCAACCTCACATCTTCATTTCGGACAGAGAGTATGAAGTCGTGGTGCAGCCTGAAGCGCAGTGGTCCAGAGGGTTGCCCGTGGCAGACTGGCAGTAGTAGTGGATAACAACATTAAAACGCACCAACAGCAGCGTGCAATGCACTGATAAGATGGCAGGGAAGGGACTTCGGGGATAACAAAAAGAGATGGTGTATTTATGTGGTCAATTTATGGACCAGCATACGCGCATAGTTAAAAAAATCGAGCAAGCATCCTAAACGGTAACGCTATAGGTTCAAGATTCACCAATTGGACCACCTCTGAACCTATTCACTGCTAACAAAAAACCAAAATATGCAAGCTAGTTTTTCTATGTAATCAAACAATAAAACAATAAAACAAAGCGCATTGTAGTTGGTATTGGGCCATTGGCGTACCTTGGGTCAAGGTTGTCGTCGAAGTCTAGCTTATTCACCGTCTTAAGAATACCTTTTCCCTTTCGCCCAACCTTGTGCCCTCTGCCCCTGTGTCTTCTTTGCCCCTTTCTCTACTTCACCTCCACCCCTCTCTCTCTCCCAGATCTGATGGCCTTGCCGGTCGGCGAGGCAAGAGGGGGCCCTCATTCCCGTTCCTTTAGTTGTAGGTTGTATGCCTTTCTAGTGGCGGTTGGCTCTCTACCCTTACAAAAAAACTAGATCCTCTTGGTCTCCCTTCCTCATCCTCCTGGTGGCCATGGATGGAATTGAAGAGAGAAGATCTGGGGCTCTCTGTTGGAATATTGTTGGTGTTGCCCCGTCTCCTCGATTACGATCTCCTCTTTCATTGGATCTTGCCACTATGGTGGTGGAAGGGATTTCAGTGATGGTTGGTCATTCATTCGTG
This sequence comes from Triticum dicoccoides, assembly GCF_002162155.2. Taxonomy (NCBI): domain Eukaryota; kingdom Viridiplantae; phylum Streptophyta; class Magnoliopsida; order Poales; family Poaceae; genus Triticum; species Triticum dicoccoides. Next base: position 626,990,394 of record NC_041382.1, read on the forward strand.
GATTCAGTGCCTTTTCTTTCCCCTTGTTTTTTCTCTTTAGGTACAATAAACACATGCTTTCTCCACCTATGTTTGATGGTTTTGGTCCTCATCATCCTTCTCTCTATCGTGTTTCTTGATCCGGTGCTTCATCATCTTCTTCCTTTTGGTCTGAGCGGGCTCAGGCATTGCATACATTTATCTACCTTTCTTGGCAATGTTTACTTCTTCCTTTTGTGAAGTTCTCTCTTATTTTCTGCATCAAAGGGAGACCTTCTTCTATCAAAGTTGAGCTCAGCTGGTTGCTGTTCTCCCTTTTAAATCTCCACCTAGAGGCCTGCTTGTCAGCCTTGGGAAACAACAGCTGCTTGAGTCCAGTGGTGGCGTTGCTCAGCCCGTGCTTTGCAGCAGCGTCTTGCTGCTGTTGGGGCAAGAGCATTGACAAGAATCATGGTTTCTTCAGCTACAACCTCTATATCTCCGATTATGGTATTATCCACCCGGGAGGGGGGGTCATGGCTCTCTGCTTTGATAGCTGGTGCTGGCCGGAGTTCATCTCTAATCAGCATCGCTGGAGCATGTCAAACACGTGTGCAGCTGCGTGGGCTGCGTGAAATCCCCAAAAGGTGCATGCCAACACATGGCAACTTCCTTATGGCAACTTTTAGGGTCAGTTCTTTTGGTTGCTTAAAAAATAAGTTGCCGCCTCCCTGGCTTTTCCCATAAGCCGTCTCTCTTATTTATTGGGACTTTCATATTAGTTATAGGATAACAAATTCAAAAGTCTCAATAAATTTAGGGTGCCTTATATTTTTTAAACTAGGAAGAGGCGGCTTTGTTTATAATTGAGAGGCAACTTATTTTCTTAAGCCGCCCAACAAAATTGGTAGTTAATTCTTTAGGGTATAAGACCCACCTAGTGTTGATGAAAGCAAGTTTTAAGTTGTAAGTTAAAATTGCCTAACCCGGAACAGTTCAAGAGCTTCATGATCTAACGAGGTAATTTGCCCCCTCTGCGTTATGCATCCTTAAAACCCAAATAGAGGGCTCTAGAGTAGAGAGTATGGCTGTTTCTTTAGGATATAATAAGAGTTTTGCTATGAGTAGCTCGGGGAGAAGTGGTGGCTTAGGCATTTTTTGGAACGATGAAATAAAGCTTGAAGTTGTTGGTTACTCTCGCTATCATATTGATGCTATGATTGATGAACTTGTAGATGCCAGAATGAGAGTGACCTTTGTCTACGGAGAAGCTCAAGTAAATGAACGATACAAAACATGGGATATGATCCAAGGAATAGTAGGTGCAAATGATATACCTTGACTTGTCCTAGGAGATTTCAATGAGGTAATCCATGCACATGAACACGACGGTGTCAGAAACAGAAGCAAGGCTCGGATGGAAGATTTCAGAGATGCCTTGACACATGCGGCCTATCGGATATAGGCTATACTGGTAATGCATGGACTTTTGAGAAGAAGGTATTGAAGGAAATATGCACTACAGGCAATAATAAAGTTATTATTTATTTCCTTATTTCATGATAAATCTTTATTATTCATGCTAGAATTGTATTAACCGGAAACATAATACATGTGTGAATACATAGACAAACATAGTGTCACTAGTATGACTCTACTTAACTAGCTCATTGATCAAAGATGGTTAAGTTTCCTAGCCATAGACATGAGTTGTTATTTGATCAACGGGATCACATCATTAGGAGAATGATGTGATTGACTTGACCCATTTCGTTAGCTTAGCACTTGATCGTTTTAGTTTACTGCTATTGCTTTTTTCATGACTTATACATGTTCCTATGACTATGAGATTATGCAACTCCCGAATGCCGGAGGAACACTTTGCGTGCTACCAAACGCCACAACGTACCTGGGTGATTATAAATGTGCTCTACAGGTGTCTCCGATGGTGTTCGTGGAGTTGGCATAGATCAAGAATAGGATTTGTCACTCCGATTGTCAGAGAGATATCTCTGGGCCCTCTCCGTAATGCACATCACTATAAGCCTTGCAAGCAATGTGACTAATGAGTTAGTTGCGGGATGTTGCATTACGAAATGAGTAAAGAGACTTGCCGGTAACAAGATTGAACTAGGTATTGAGATACCGACGATCGAATCTCGGGCAAGTAACATACCGATGACAAAGGGAACAACGTATGTTGTTATGCAGTTTGACCGATAAAAATCTTCGTAGAATATATAGGAACCAACATCAGCATCCAGGTTCCGCTATTGGTTATTGACCGGAGACGTGTCTCGGTCATGTCTACATAGTTCTCGAACCCGTAGGGTCCACGCGCTTAAAGTTCTGTGATGATCGGTATTATGAGCTTTTTGTGTTTTGATGTACCGAAGGTAGTTCGGAGTCCCGGATATGATCACGGACATGACAAGGAGTCTCGAAAATGTCAACACGTAAATATCGATATATTGGATGACTATGTTCGGATACCGGAAAGGTTCCGGGAGTTTTCGGACATATACCGGAGTACCGGGGGGTTACCGAAACCCCCCGGGGAGTATATTGGGCCTAATGGGCCTTAGTGGGAGAAGAGGAGGGCGGCCAAGGGCAGCCGCGCGCCCCCTCCCCCTCTAGTCTGAATTGGACAAGGAGGGGGGTGGCGCCCCCCTTTCCTTCTCTCTTCTCTCCCTTCCTTCTCCTTTCCTACTCCAACTAGGAAAAGAGGGAGTCCTACTCCCGGTGGGAGTAGGACTCCCCCCTTGGCGGTCCCTCCTCCTTGGCCGGCCGCCTCCCCCCTAGCTCCTTTATATACGGGGGCAGGGGGCACCCCATAGAGACACCAATTGATCTGTTGATCTCTTAGCCGTGTGCGGGGGCCCCCTCCACCATAATCCACCTTGGTTATATCGTAGAGGTGCTTAGGCGAAGCCCTGCGACGGTAGCTTCATCAACATCGTCACCACGCCGTCGTGCTGACGAAACTCTTCCCCAAGCTCTACTGGATCATGAGTTCGCGGGGCGTCACCAAGATGAACGTGTGCTGAACGCGGAGGTGTCGTACGTTCGGTACTGAGGATCGGTCGATCGTGAAGATGTACGACTACATCAACTGCGTTATTATAACGCTTCCGCTTAACGGTCTACGAGGGTACATGGACGAAACTCTCCCCTCTCGTTGCTATGCATCACCATGATCTCGCGTGTGCGTAGGAATTTTTTTGAAATTACCACGTTCCCCAATAGTGGCATCCGAGCCAGGTTTATGCGTAGATGTTATATGCACGAGTAGAACACAAGTGAGTTGTGGGCGATACAAGTCATACTGCTTACCAGCATGTCATACTTTGGTTCGGCGGTATTGTTGGATGAAGCGGCCTGGACCGACATTACGCGTACGCTTATGCGAGAATGGTTCTACCGACGTGCTTTGCACACAGGTGGCTGGAGGGTGTCAGTTTCTCCAACTTTAGTTGAACCGAGTGTGGCTACGCCCGGTCCTTGAGAAGGTTAAAACAGCACTAACTTGACGAACTATCGTTGTGGTTTTGATGCGTAGGTAAGAACAGTTCCTACTCAGCTCGTAGCAGCCACGTAAAACTTGCAACAACAAAGTAGAGGACATCTAAGTTGTTTTTGCAGGGCAGGTTGTGATGTAATATGGTCAAGACATGATGCTATATTTATTGTATGAGATGATCATGTTTTGTAACGGAGTAATTAGCAACTGGCAGGAGCCATATGGTTGTCAATTTATTGTATGCAATGCAATTGCCCTGTAATTGCTTTACTTTATCACTAAGCGGTAGCGATAGTCGTAGAAGCAATATATGGCGAGACGACAACGATGCTACGATGGAGATCAAGGTGTCACGCCGGTGATGATGGTGATCATGATGGTGCTTTGGAGATGGAGATCAAAGGCACAAGATGATGATGGCCATATCATATCACTTATATTGATTGCATGTGATGTTTATCCTTTATGCATCTTATTCTGCTTTGTTTGACGGTAGCATTATAAGATGATCTCTCACTAAATTTCAAGGTAAAAGTGTTCTCCCTGAGTATGCACCATTGCCAAAGTTCATCGTGCCGAGAAACCACATGTTGATCGGGTGTGATAAGCTCAACGTTCATCTACAACGGGTGTAAGACAGTTTTACACACGCAGAATACTCGGGTTAAACTTGACGAGCCTAGCATATGCAGATATGGCCTCGGAACACTGAGACCGAAAGGTCGAGCGTGAATCGTATAGTAGATATGATCAACATAGTGATGTTCACCATTGAAAACTACTCCATTTCACGTGATGATCGGTTATGGTTTAGTTGATATGGATCACGTGATCACTTAGATGATTATAGGGATGTCTATCTAAGTGGGAGTTCTGAAGTAATATGATTAATTGAACTTGAACTTATCATGAACTTAGTACCTGATAGTATTTTGCTTGTCTATGTTATTGTAGATAGATGGCCCGTGTTGTTATTCCGTTGAATTTTAATGTGTTCCTTGAGAAAGCAAAGTTGAAAGATGATGGTAGCAATTACACGGATTGGGTCCATAACTTGAGAATTATCCTCATTGCTGCACAGAAGAATTACGTCCTGGAAGCACCGCTGGGTGCCAAACCCGCTGCAGGAGCAACACCAGATGTCATGAACGTCTGGCAGAGCAAAGCTGATGACTACTCAATAGTTCAGTGTGCCATGCTTTACGGCTTACAACCGGGACTTCAACGACATTTTGAACGTCATGGAGCATATGAGATGTTCCAGGAGTTGAAGTTAATATTTCAAGCAAATTCCTGGATTGAGAGATATGAAGTCTCCAATAAGTTCTACAGCTGCAAGATGGAGGAGAATAGTTCTGTCAGTGAACATATACTCGGAATGTCTGGGTAGCATAATCACTTGACTCAGGTGGGAGTTAATCTTCAGGTTGATAGGGTCATTGACAGAGTTCTTCAATCACTGCCACCAAGCTACAAGAGCTTCGTGACGAACTATAATATGTAAGGGTGGATAAGACGATTCCCAAGCTCTTCGCAATGCTAAAGGTTGCGGGGGTAGAAATCAAGAAGGAGTATCAAGTGTTGATGGTCAACAAGACCACCAGTTTCAAAAAAAAGGTAAAGGGAAGAAGAAAGGGAACTTCAAGAAGAATAGCAAACAAGTTGCTGCTCAAGAGAAGAAACCCAAGTCTGGACCTAATCCTGAGACTGAGTGCTTCTACTACAAAGGGACTAGTCACTGGAAGCAGAACTGTCCAAAGTATTTGGCGGATAAGAAGGATGACAAGGTAACAAAGGTATATGTGATATACATGTTATTGATGTGTACCTTACTAGAGCTCGCAGTAGCACCTGGGTATTTGATACTGGTTCTGTTGCTAATATTTGCAACTCGAAACAGGGACTACGGATTAAGCGAAGACTGGCTAAGGACGAGATGATGATGCGTGTGGGAAAAGGTTCCAAAGTCGATGTGATCATTGTCGGCACGCTACCTCTACATCTACCTTCGGTATTAGTTTTAGACCTAAATAATTGTTATTTGGTGCCAGCGTTAAGCATGAACATTATATCTGGATCTTGTTTGATGCGAGATGGTTATTCATTTAAATCTGAGAATAATGGTTGTTCTATTTATATGAGTAATATCTTTTATGGTCATGCACCCTTGAAGAGTGGTCTATTTGTATTGAATCTCGATAGCAGTGATACACATATTCATAATGTTGAGGCCAAAAGATGCAGAGTTGATAATGATAGTGCAACTTATTTGTGGCACTGCCGTTTGGGTCATATTGGTGTAAAGCGCATGAAGAAACTCCATACTGATGGACTTCTGGAATCACTTGATTATGAATCACTTGGTACTTGCGAACCATGCCTCATGGGCAAGATGACTAAAATGTCGTTCTCCAGAACTATGGAGCGAGCAACAGACTTGTTGGAAATCATACATACTAATGTATGTGGTCCGATGAATATTGAAGCTCGCAGCGGGTATCGTTATTTTCTCACCTTCACAGATGATTTGAGCAGATATGGATATATCTACTTAATGAAACATAAGTCTGAAACATTTGAAAAGTTTAAAGAATTTTAGAGTGAAGTGGAAAATCATCATAACAAGAAAATAAAATTTCTATGATCTGATCGTGGAGGAGAATATTTGAGTTACGAGTTTGGTCTACATTTGAAACAATGTGGAATAGTTTCGCAACTCACGCCACCCATAACACCACAGCGTAATGGTGTGTCCGAACGTCGTAATCGTACTTTACTAGATATGGTGCGATCTATGATGTCTCTTACTGATTTACCGCTATCATTTTGGGGTTATGCTTTAGAGACGGCTGCATTCACGTTAAATAGGGCACCATCAAAATCCGTTGATACGACACCTTATGAACTGTGGTTTGGCAAGAAACCAAAGTTGTTGTTTCTTAAAGTTTGGGGCTGCGATGCTTATGTGAAAAAACTTCAACCTGATAAGCTCGAACCCAAATCGGAGAAATGTGTCTTCATAGGATACCCAAAGGAAACTGTTGGGTACACCTTTTATCACAGATCCAAAGGGAAGACATTTGTTGCTAAGAATGGATTCCTTTCTAGAGATGGAGTTTCTCTCGAAAGAAGTGAGTGGGAGGAAAGTAGAACTTGATGGGGTAACTGTACCTGCTCCCTTATTGGAGAGTAGTTCATCACAGAAACCGGTTCCTATGACACCTACACCAATTAGTGAGGAAGCTAATGATGATGATCATGAAACTTCAGATCAAGTTACTACTGAACCTCGTAGGTCAACCAGAGTAAGATCCACATCAGAGTGGTATGGTAATCCTATTCTAGAGGTCATGTTACTTGACCATGACGAGCCTACGAACTATGAGGAAGCGATGATGAGCCCGGATTCCGCAAAATGGCTTGAAGCCATGAAATCTGAGATGAGATCCATGTATGCGAACAAAGTGTGGACTTTGGTTGACTTACCCGATGATCGGCAAGCCATCGAGAATAAATGGATCTTCAAGAAGAAGACTGACGCTGACGGTAATGTTACTGTCTACAAAGCTCGACTTGTTGCAAAAGGTTTTCGACAAGTTCAAGGAGCTGACTACAATGAGACTTTCTCACCCGTAGCGATGCTTAAGTCCGTCCGAATCATGTTAGCAATTGCCGCATTTTATGATTATGAAATTTGGCAAATGGATGTAAAGACTGCATTCCTGAATGGATTTCTGGAAGAAGAGTTGTATATGATGCAACCTGAAGGTTTTATCGATCCAAAGGGTACTAACAAAGTGTGCAAGCTCCAGCGATCCATTTATGGAATGGTGCAAGCCTCTTGGAGTTGGAATAAATGTTTTGATAGTGTGATCAAAGCATATGGTTTTATACAGACTTTTGGAGAAGCCTGTATTTACAAGAAAGTGAGTGGGAGATCTGTAGCATTTCTAATATTATATGTGGATGACATATTGTTGATTGGAAATGATATAGAATTTCTGGATAGCATAAAAGGATACTTGAATAAGAGTTTTTCAATGAAAGACCTCGGTGAAGCTGCTTATATATTGGGCATCAAGATTTATAGAGATATATCAAGACACTTAATTGGACTTCCACAAAGCACATACCTTGATAAAGTTTGGAAGAAGTTCAAAATGGATGAAGCTAAGAAAGGGTTCTTGCCTGTGTTACAAGGTGTGAAGTTGAGTAAGATTCAATGCCCGACCACTGCAGAAGATAGAGAGAAAATAAAAAGTGTTCCCTATGCTTCCGCCATAGGCTCTATCATGTATGCAATGTTGTGTACCAGACCTGATGTGTGACTTGCTATTAGTTTAGCAGGGAGGTACCAAAGTAATCCAGGAGTGGATCATTGGACAGCGGTCAAGAACATCCTGAAATACCTGAAAAGGACTAAGGATATGTTTCTCGTTTATGGAGGTGACAAAGAGCTCATTGTAAATGGTTACGTCGATGCAAGCTTTGACACTGATACAGACGATTCTAAATCGCAAACCGGATATGTGTTTATATTAAACGGTGGAGCTGTCAGTTGGAGCAGTTCTAAACAAAGCGTCGTGGCGAGATCTACGTGTGAAGCGGAGTACATAGCTGCTTCGGAAGCAGCAAATGAAGGAGTCTGGATGAAGGAGTTCATATCCGATCTAGGTGTCATACCTAGTGTATCGGGTCCAATGAAAATCTTTTGTGACAATACTGGTGCAATTGCCTTGGCAAAGGAATCCAGATTTCACAAGAGAACCAAGCACATCAAGAGATGCTTCAATTTCATCCAGGATCAAGTCCAGGTGGGAGACATAGAGATATGCAAGATACATACGGATTTGAATGTTGCAGGCCCGCTGACTAAGCCTCTTCCACGAGCAAAACATGATCAGCACCAACACTCCATGGGTGTTAGAATCATTACTGTGTAATCTAGATTATTGACTCTAGTGCAAGTGGGAGACTAAAGGAAATATGCCCTAGAGGCAATAATAAAGTTATTATTTATTTCCTTATTTCATGATAAATGTTTATTATTCATGCTAGAATTGTATTAACCGGAAACACAATACATGTGTGAATACATAGACAAACATAGTGTCACTAGTATGCCTCTACTTGACTAGCTCATTGATCAAAGATGGTTAAGTTTCCTAGCCATAGACATGAGTTGTTATTTGATCAATGGGATCACATCATTAGGAGAATGATGTGATTGACTTGACCCATTTCGTTAGCTTAGCACTTGATCGTTTTAGTTTACTGCTATTGCTTTCTTCATGACTTATACATGTTCCTATGACTATGAGATTATGCAACTCCTGAATGCCGAAGGAACACTTTGTGTGCTACCAAACATCACAACGTAACTGGGTGATTATAAAGGTGCTCTACAGGTGTCTCTGATGGTATTCGTGGAGTTGGCATAGATCAAGAATAGGATTTGTCACTCCGATTGTTGGAGAGGTATCTCTGGGCCCTCTCGGTAATGCACAACACTATAAGCCTTGCAATCAATGTGACTAATGAGTTAGTTGTGGGATGTTCCATTACGGAACGAGTAAAGAGACTTGCCGGTAACGAGATTGAACTAGGTATTGAGATACCGACGATCGAATCTCGGGCAAGTAACATACCGATGACAAAGGGAACAACATATGTTGTTATGCGGTTTGACCGATAAATATCTTCCTAGAATATGTAGGAACCAATATGAGCATCCAGGTTCCGCTATTGGTCATTGACCGGAGACGTGTCTCGTTCATGTCTACATAGTTCTCGAACCCGTAGGGTCCGCACGCTTAAAGTTCTGTGACGAGCGGTATTATGAGTTTTTGTGTTTTGATGTACCGAAGGTAGTTCAGAGTCCCATATATGATCACAGACATGACGAGGAGTCTCGAAAAGGTCGAGACGTAAAGATCGATATATTGGATGACTATGTTCGGATACCGGAAAGGTTTCGGACATATACCGGAGTACTAGGGGGTTACCGGAACTCCCCGGGGAGTATATTGGGCCTAATGGGCCTTAGTGGGAGAAGAGGAGTGGCGACCAAGGGCAGCCGCGCGCCTCCTCCCCCTCTAGTCCGAATTGGACAAGGAGGGGCGGCGCCCCCCTTTCCTTCTCTCTTCTCTCCCTTCTTTCTCCTCTCCTACTCCAACTAGGAAAAGAGGGAGTCCTACTCCCGGTGGGAGTAGGACTCCCCCCTTGGCGCGCCCTCCTCCTTGGCCGGCCGCCTCCCCCTAGCTCCTTTATATACGGGGGCAGGGAGCACCCCATAGAAACAACAATTGATCTGTTGATCTGTTGATCTCTTAGCCGTGTGCGGTGCCCCCCTCCATCATAATCCACCTTGGTTATATCGTAGCGGTGTTTAGGCGAAGCCCTGCGACGGTAGCTTCATCAACATCGTCACCACGCCGTCGTGCTGACGAAACTCTTCCCCGAGCTTTACTGGATCGTGAGTTCGCGGGACGTCACCGAGTTGAACGTGTGCTGAACGCGGAGGTGCCGTACGTTCGGTATTGATGATCGGTCGATCGTGAAGACGTACGACTACATCAACTGCGTTGTTATAACGCTTCCGCTTAACGGTCTACGAGGGTACGTGGACGACACTCTCCCCTCTCGTTGCTATGCATCACCATGATCTCGCGTGTGCGTAGGAATTTTTTTGAAATTACTACGTTGCCCAACAGGTATCTGGAGGGACCTAAACCAGAGTAAGACTAGACCGGGCTGTAGCAAACCCAACATGGTCGATTGCATTCCCAGCAGCAATCCTCGAGCACAAATCTGCAGCGACGAGCGATCATGTTCTTATATATGTCCAGTACGTGCATGGGGCTGCATGCAGGAGGGCTCCATGGTCATTTAAATACGAAATCACATGGGAGAGGGACTTGAGCCTCACGCTGGTGGTGGAGCATGCATGGGCGCGCACCTAAGGGGAATCTGCCCTAGACCTACGCGACAAACTCAACTCGCTTTCAACTGATTTGTCTTCATGGGACAGAACGCACTTCAATAATGTGCGGCAGGAAATTCAGCACCTCAGCAGAGAGCTACATGAGTTGCGCAAGATACCAAACTGATTCGGACCGTTGCATGCAGAGCTCAAATTAATAGAGAGATTAACTGAATTATATCACCGGGAGGATATGTTATGGCGACAGCGTGCTCGGCTGGAATGGCTCATGCATGGGGATAAAAATACTTATTTCTTCCACCTCCGAGCGAGTCAAAGGAGGAGGAAAAACCAAATTAAAGCATTGCAGAAACTCGACGGATAGCTCATTGAAAATGTGGTAGAGATGGAGAACATGGCCACTTCTTTTTACCAACATCTTTATACATCAGAAGGAGTCCACAATATGGAGCGGGTTATTGATACGGTTCCGGTGAAAGTAACACAGGCAATGAATGATATGCTAAATGCCCCTTACAGCCAGGAGGAAGTGAAAACTGCCCTTTTTCAGATGTTCCCAATTAAGGCCCCCGGGTTCGGATGGCTATCCAGCGCATTTCTTCCAACATCATTGGAAGATTTGTGGTGATGATGTCACAAAGGTGGTCCTGAAAATTGTAGAAGGAACCAAATCCGCAGAGTGCATCAATGAGATGATGTTGGTTCTCATACCAAAGGTAAAAAAACCCACACTTTTGTCTCAGTTCCGCCCAATCAGTCTATGTAACGTATTGTACAAGATTGCTTCGAAGGTTATATCTAACAGATTGAAGGTAGTCTTACCTAACATCATATCAGAGGAACAATCTGCTTTTGTCCCAGGCAGGTTGATCACAGATAACATCATCACATCTTATGAGTGTTTGCATTTTATGAAGAGGAATAAGGCCAAGAAAAATCAATCGTGTGCTCTGAAGCTGGACATGATGAAAGCGTATGATAGGGTGGAATGGTCTTATTTAAAGGCCATAATGTTGAAGCTGGGTTTCACTGAGAGGTGGGTAAATATTGTTATGGGCATGGTAACAACGACTGAGTTTGCAGTTCTATTTAATGGTAAGAAGCTCAGCAGTTTCAAACCTTCAAGAGGAATCAGACAAGGGGACCCAATATCGTCATACTTGTTCTTGCTAGTAGCAGAGGGCCTGTCGTGCCTTTTAAAATCTAAGAGTGAGTCGTCCAATCTGCATGGACTATAGGTTGCGCCTTTGGCGCCACTAGTAAACCATCTTCTATTTGCTGATGACAACCTGCTGTTCTTTAAGGCAAATAGCGTGGGAGCTAACGAGGTGTACCATGTTCTTGATACTTACTGTCATGCCACTGAGCAACACATCAACTACTCAAAATCATCAGTTTATTTCAGCAAGGGGGTACCAGATACTGTGAGACAAGAAATAAAGGATATACTGAATGTTCCTAATGAAACCCTTAACGAGAAGTACTTGGGATGCCGTCTGACATTGGCAACTCCAAGAATGGAGCTTTTAAATACCTAAAGGAACAGTTGTGGAGCAAGGTCCAAGGGTGGATCCAGAGCACCTTGTCATATGCAGGCAAGGAAGTGCCAGTGAAATATGCCGCTCAAGTTATGCCAGTATTTTCAATGCCATGCTTCAAGCTGCCAAGGGGTTTATGCGAACACCTAAACATGATAATAAGGAAGTTCTGGTGGGGAAGTAAAGAGGGAAAACGGAAGCCACATTGGGTTCCCTGGAAGTATATGACACAGCCAAAGGGATTGGGGGCTCGGTTTTAAAGATTTTGAATTATTCAACCTAGCAATGTTGGCCAGACAGGCATGGCGCATACTGTAGAACCCTGAGACATTAAGCGCCCGTCTGTTAAAAAGCATCTACTACCCGTCCTCTGATTTCCTTGCGGCTGATCTGGGAAGTCACCGAGCCAAGTGAGAGCAATTGTTGAAGGCAGAGACATTCTGAAACAAGGGTTGATAAGAAGAATTGGTAATGGGGAGACGACACATATATGGACACATAACTGGCTACCACGAGACGAAATGCTTCACCCGTATTGGTGTCTATCACCCAACATGCCTACTTTGGTCTCGGAACTCATTGATCACACAACGGCTTCATGGAATAAGCAACGTGTTCTTGAAACTTTCATGCCAATGGACGTTCAGGTGATAATGGGAATCCCGCTATGCACACGGAACATGCCAGATTTTTGGGCCTGGCATTTTGATAAACATAGCATTTTCTCAGTCAAATCTGCTTACAATATGTTTGTGGCAACAAGACAGAGGAGAGAGGCTTGGCTCGAGAGTAATGCAGGGACATCTAGTTCGGTAGCGGAGGAGGGAGCATGGAAGTCGCTATGGAAAACAAAAGTCCCCGGTAAGATCCACATGTTTTTGTGGAGATTATCTAAACAGTCTTTGCCTACAAATGATGTCTGAGCTCATAGACATATGGCAGACTCCGACCAATGTGGTTTGTGCGGAAACCAAGACCCATGGCGTCATTCATTACTGGAATGCTCGTTATCACGGAGTGTATGGGCACTATCAAAAGAGGTCATCACACATAAAATCATGTCCATTACAGAGCTTCATGCCAAGCAATGGTTATTTACACTGAAGGAGATGCTTCTCCATGATAAATTTGTCAAGATGGCCATTACTTATGGTCGATTTGGTATGTTCGACGAAAGGCAATCCATGAAGGGATTTTCCAGAGCCCTCAAGCAACACATCTTTTTGTTCAAAGGTATGTTGAAGAGCTAGGGATTGTTGGCAACTTAAAACAACGACCATTCCCACACCCCCAGACTCCAGCAGCACGTCGACTGAAACCAAAGAAACCACCGCCGGGCTTCTGCAAAATCCACGTCGACGCGGGGGTGCGATCGCAAGGAGGATCGGCAGTAGCGGTATGCAGGGATGATGCAGGCAACTACATTGGTAGTTCGGCCTTAGTTATTGAAGGAAGTTTTGATCCATACTTTGGAGGCAGTAGCATGTCGCGAAGCACTATCCCTAGCAAAAGATCTGCATATTATGAAGTTTGTAGTTGATTCAGACTGCAGACAGGTGGTCCTGGACATCAATGCGAGATCGCGGGGCGATATGGAGCAATATTAAGCTAGATAAACCTTAAAGGTTCTTCCTTCCAGTGTAATTTTATTTTTGAGAGTCGTGCTGTTAATTATAAAGCATACAGTCTAACTAAATTTTCTCTTTCTAAAGGCCCAAGTCGTCATGTTTGATTTGGTCAGTCCCATGACCAAAAACGCATCTCACGTCATGTGGAATAGGTGAATAAAGTGGTGTTTTACCCCTAAAAGGTTAAAATTGCCTAAAAAAGTTGTAAGTAAAAAAACACTTTTTCAGATCCTGAAAAACTTTCTCAGTTATCAAAAGAAAATATACTACTCCCTTCATTCTAAAATATAATGCGTTTGCGCTTCCCAAGCTCCAACTTTAACCATAAATTTAACCAACGAGACCAATTGCCTCGAGAGAAAAAATTATATAATTGAAAACTTCTTTCGAATACGAATTCACTGATATAATTTTTGCTCCCGCCACAATCGACCTTGGTAGTTAAATTTACGATCAAAATTGAAGCACGGAGACAGAGGAAGCACTACATTGTAAAATTGAGGTGCAATCTTAAGAAAAAGTCGCACGCGGCGGCTGACGCGACGCGTGTATCAGCCGGCAAAAACAGACACTACAGCTGTCCACGAAAAAAACCTTACATGTGAAGTTCAGATCTGAAGTGTTTAGCTTCCGAACAAACCCACGCCATCGGCCGAGAGAAGTTCCTCTGAGAGATCCGCCCCGATCCCGCAGAACACCACGCACTTCTTCATCCTCAGAAAGTTCAACATCTCGCCGCTTGTTTCCGGATCTGAGCGAGGGATCTGCGGCGTCGGGTCTCATTGGGGGAGGATGAACTGGATCGGGCGCAAGATCCACCTGTACAATGTCAACATCGGCCTCTACATGCTCGATTGGTGGGAGCGCTACCTCTTCAGTATCCTTTCACCCTTCGCTTCATGTTTTGATTTACTGAACTGCTAAAGAATTCGCCTTTTGCGTCATCTTAAAGTGCGTTTTGGTGGTGCCGAGGTTGTTGCTTTCTGAATCTGATGCAACCCTGCAGCCGGTAGTGAGTTCTGTAGCTTATGGCATTTAGGGGTCTTTCTGGCTTGAATCTCATGCCTTGTGTGTTAAAGGAATTATTATATTTCTCGTTTTGACTAGGATGATTTAGAATTTATATTCTGGTTCTGGTTGCTCAAATCTTTAGTGTTTGGTAATTCGGAGGCTGTGGAATCTAATTAGAGTTTGCAAGGGTTTTTGTTTAGTTGTTATTTGTGTAGAACTGATTTGATTCGTCCTGGCATATTCTCTAGACTACGATATCAGGCATCTCCAGTGGCCAACCAATTTGTCCATGTAAGCCAAGCTGCCTTCTGCATACCCTCCAACCTGGATAATTGACAACTACCAAGGGGCAGTGCAGGACTAAGCTTGCAGGCACGTGCCTTAGCACTTACTGTAAATCTGTCGATCTGCATCCTCAAACCAATTAGATCTTGCGCCTTGCAGAACTATGAAAAAAAATCTTATACAATGATGATCATGTGAATATCAATGCATAGATATATCACAAGTGAATCATCACAGAGAATGTGATGATAGAAAACCTGATAATCTTCTCAACTACGACACAGCAAGCCATTGCTAGATCATGCTAAATTTATTTGGCTGCAGCGCAAAATGCACACCATGTGTAAATTGTCATCTCCCATTGTTATTAAAATTACCTCTACTATAGTTTCATTTTCTAGCAAAGGTTACAATACGAAAAACTTAAAATAGCAGTGATCAGTATAAGCTCAGCATACTTTTTACACCAAACTAATCAGCTAGGAAAACAAACCTCATACCCCTCTGTTCAAATTTCTATACAAACTATCCTTGTCTAAATGAATCCAGATAACTCCAACCCTAGTTATTTGGCAATGCATAACGTTGTACACCTTTTTTTACTCTCTTCACTCTTCCTGTAAATATTCCCTCTTGCAATAGTTCGTTACCCTCCCTTTCAAATTTCCAGTGTCAAGTTTTCCACATGCCAATGTTTTTTTCGTTTCCAGAAAATGCAAAAGACTTTGCGTCTCACTGGATTGATAGAAAAGAAGGTTATGTACAGCTGTAGAAGTGTCACACCACAAACAATACCATGCCCTTACTCCCTCCTTCGCCCACAGCTGAGCTAAGGTTCATACTGTATCTTGCAATGCATGCAAAGATATTATGACTTGTCAAGTCTATCCACTATTCCACTCCCTTGCCTGTAGAATATGTGTACTGTGGGTATAGTGGAACTGTGAAATGTTGTTAGTTGTGAGGGACATTTGTTTTTCTCCCTTATGTTCTGTCAGCAACTTTGTGGAAATTGGGAAGGTTTTCAGGCGGGATAAAAAAAGTCTAAAAGATCTGGACTTTTTTCTATTGTATTTGAAGTTTCAACACTTGAATTGTTTCCAAGTACTGTTGGATCTCAGCAAGTTATTCAGAAAAGTTCAAAATATGTTATCACTTAACTGTTACAGATACATTGATGCTTTGCCTTCTCTGGTACATTCTTCGGTATCTCACTGGGTTCTTTCAAAGGTATATTCCTTCTAGCCTTGATCTGCTTACATCATTTCACATAAAGTTTTCAACACTTGAATTGTTTCCAATTACGGCATGTGCTGTAGGTTTTTCCTAGCGTCATGTTTTTATTCCCACGCAAAGACATCATCTACCACTTACTACTTACCATCATTCTCCTTCGGATCAGCTGTTGCAAGGAACTCAGTCCATGTACAATGCAAGGAGGTGTTTAGGGAGGTGCTTGTGAAAATGAACCGGTTTTTTCTTAAACATCGGTGCTTATTTTTATCGCACAGACGCTTACTTAGGCATGTCGGCCATGAAAACAAGCACCGGTGTTTAAGCAAAAGCCAGTTTATTTTTACAAGCACATCTCTAAACACCTCGCATTGTACGTGGTCTCAAAGAGTTATTCAAGCATAAGATCCTTTATATTATTATCTTTTGTGGAAATATAAATCCATGAACATGGGAGTAGTTAAGCCAGCGAATTCAAGTATACAAACTTCCATTATTGGTGTGTCCCCGTTCTGAAAATGCTGCGACACCTCTGAAACTACCGCTTATTCAGTTGTCTATTTGACATATATGTCTCATATCTTGTTCGTTTGAATGTAAGCTGACCTGGCTTCTCTATGTGTTGTAGTAATCTGGAGACCATCCTACAAGGTGCGAACTATCTTCTACAAGGTAGTTGATCATCGAAGGCAAAAGCACATATGTTGATGGCTTTATGGAACGCCCCCCTGTAATCTATGTTTTGATTAGTCTCGTCTGAGAAACTAGAAAGGAACGACTTATGCGTTGTTGTGTTTGTAGCCGTCTTTTTCTGTATGTTTGCATTGTCCATGGTTGCTGTGGTATATTGATGCTGCTGATTCTCAGTTGACTGCCTGGAACTTCCGTAAATCAAGTCACCTCGGTTTGCACATCAGTAAAGCTAAAATTGCGGTTCAACTTTTAGTCTTCTCATTTTTCTTAGTTGGGTTCAACCTCTCCGGTAATTATGTAAGAGGATGTCATGAACTTGGCTATACACTGCCCATATGTATAGCCCTCTGTATTTTGGAATTTAGCTATTTTTTTACCTTATGTATTGTGGAATTCAAGTAATTTTTTGCTGAAGCATTTTATTGCTAGTTTTGCGTGATTTCATACTGGTATCTTTGCCTTTGTTATCCGTGGACAAACTGACTGATGTATCCATCGTGATGCATGAAAACGCACAAATTTACTGTTAATAATTTGACTGATAGTTTTTCTGAATGAGAAGATGACTGAAGTCGAGCGGTTTTGGTTAGACGTACGATCGATCAACTTCTGCTGGTGGTTGCAACGTTGTTTTCTTTCTCCGGAGGAATCCTTGCTATCGAAGCACCAGTAATCCCAGCCTTTTCTCCACACACACAGAGTAATCCAGAGCGAGCTAGTCCAGGCTTGTACGTCAGTTTGTTCTGGAGCGTCAACCTTAGCCGCTCACGCTGAAGCAAGGCTCGGCCGTCACACGATCCCAGCTGTCGGGGCACCGCTTGAAATGCTGACCTGAGCCTCGTGAGCTGCCCCCGTCGTCCCCAGGTTCAGCGCCTATCGCTTCTAGCACGCCGTGTGCGTGCCCGTGTTAGTGTTCGTTGTGTGGGAGTTTCTGCCATCTCTCGCTGGGTTCAGGTTCAGCCATGTTCTACCTCGTGATATCGATCCCGGCGATCCTCCTGTTGCTCGTCCTGGCGCTGGGGTGCTACATGCTCGGCCGGAACCGCGGCTGGGCCGAGGCGGCCGCGCCGCAGCAGTTCGCGCCACCGGCACCGCCCAAGTAGCAGCAGCTGCAGCGTGGAAATCTTCCTCAGTAACGCTATATGCCGGTTTCTTCCCCCCCTGCTTTGCTTCCAGCAGTACTGCAATTTCTTTCCTACGTTTGTCTTCTAGATGTTCTACTATGTTCTTAATCCTGCAAGGAGTGTTGATAGTTCAGCCTGGATGTCTCCCTTGCAACCTGTAAGACGGTGAATTGTTCCTCTTTCTTAATGCAAATGAGTTTGCTCTTTCGTCACAATAGCAGGTTGCGCAGGTAGACAGTCTCCGACCGCTTATAGTTACTCCCTCCATAAAGAAATATAAAAGCGTTAAGGCCTCCTTTGATTCATAGGGTAGGAATATCATAGGAATAGGAAAATCATAGAAAGTGAGGTGACATGCATCTCACTTTTTATAGGGAAAGAGATGCCACTTGATTCATAGGATAGGATTTTTTCCATTGAGTCTAGCTTAATGTTTTTTTCCCTTTGAATTGTGAAGGATTGATTCCTATCCTATATAGGAATAGGAATTAATTCCTACAAATCAAAGGGCTCCATAGGGATTTTTCCTACAAAAATCCTATTCTCTAGAAATCCTACAAAATTCCTCCAAAGCAAAGGAGGCTAGGGATTACAAGCTAAACTATCTAGCATGATGGCTTTAATTTGCAAGGCGTTAAGTTGTGTTTTGAAGTTCAGATTTACACTTCAAGCTTGCTAGAGTCAATTTTCAAGCTACATTACAATATGGCTCGTGCTAACTGAAATCTCACCATGTGGATCAGCAGTAAAAAGAAATAGATATTGTATAGTAAACAACAATTTGGGCGAAAGTAATACAGATCTGTTATCAAGTTTCACCGGAATTACAAAGCACCTCAATCATAATAAAAATTACATTGAGATTCCGAGACCACCGAACGATCGTTACCGCCGCCAGAATGAGATGCCAATGCGCCGCTGTCGCCGCTCCCTCACAGGAGCCAGCTTGACCTTGTCGATGACAACCAGGAAGTCTTCGTACACGTACCCCTAAGGACCTGATACCAAATCTTGCCACATGCTGAAAACCCTAACCTCACCGCCCCAAGGAGACAACAAAAATCGACGCCGAAGCGTCGTCGACTACGTCCAGATGGACGAACTCGAAGAGGATCGTAGCCCGGAAGAAAAACTCAAAGAAAATATGCCGCTATCCGCCCAAGCGTCGCACCTGCGAGGACTAAAAAAACAAACCTAAACTACTAACCGGAGCGAAGACACCATGATTCCCTTCCCCGCCACTGGCAGGCAGGCAGAGGAAAGTCGAATCCACGAGCTCACCAACAAAGCCTGGATGGGAGAGTTTTCCCTAGCTGTCAAGGGATAGGGGAGCGAAAGAGAAACTGTAGAGTATAATGGTGTCGAGGAGCGTCAAATTTCTTGGTGGATCACCCGCAAAAATGAAAAATAAATCTTGGTAGATGACGTGTAGGTTTTCTTAGGATTATAGTAAAATTAAGAAAAAGTTTTTTTTCTTGGAATAAGCATTCAAAGACATTTTAGATTTAATCTTTGATAAGGAATCAATAGTAAGAATGTGAGCAGTAATCGTTGTAGAAAGAAAGACAAAAACTACATGTGATCACCCTACCCACCAAACTAACTCAAAGTAGCCTCATAGTTTTTGAATACTATGACCATCGTAGGATAAAGACATCGCTGACCGACGATCGGCAGGCCATTACCAAGCGCGGTTGCTATTTGGCGCGTAGGTTATTGTACAGTGACCTAGCGCATACACCCCTCGCAGGCCTCCAGTGTATGAGCTGGCCAGTCTGATTTTTCTCACTCCGATTTTCGGAAGGTTCTATAACCTTCCTTGAACCGGTTTTTTTCCATTTTGTTCTTTGTTTTTTCATCCGGTTTTTCTTTCTTGTATCTTTTTTTCAGGATTTCCTATTTCTTTTCTGCTTTTCTCCTTTTCTATTCAAATTTCCTTTTTCCATTTTTCATTTTTTTCCTTTTTCTTCTTTTCCATGTTCACTTTTTATTTTATTTTTTGATTTCTTGTTCAATTTATTTTATTTTCATCTTTATTATTTCTTTCCTTTTCTTCTTTTTATTTCTCATTTTGCGAACATCTTTCAAATTCATGCACATTTTTGGAAATCATGACATTATTTGAATTCCCTGACGTTTCCTGTGACCACATGATTTTCAAATTTGGGATTTTTTTACAAATTCATGAACATTTCGTTTGAAGCCCGTGAACATATTATTGAATAGAACAATTGTTTTTAGAAGTTTGGTAAAAAAAATTGAAATTACCCAATATTTTCCATTTTTTAAACGCATGGACATTTTTTTAATTCATGGACAATTTTAATCAGTGAACGTTTATTGAATTGAAGTACTTCTTTAGAAATTTGGGACCATTTTGTTTTAATTCATGAATATGTTTAGAGTTCGTGAAAAACAATTCAAAATCACAAAGAGTTTTTGAATACTCACAAAGTTTTTTATTTCCCAAATGTTAATTCAAAATAATGAACATTTTTTTGAATATATGATTATTTTCAAAACCACAAACATTTTTTGAATACGCCAAGATTTTATGTTTTCCCGATTGTTTTTTAAAATATGAACATGTTTTGAATTCACGAACATTTTATGATTTCTCAAACATTTTTCAAATTTTCCTATTTATTTAATTAGAAACTTTTTTTGAAATTCCAAATTATTTTAAAGGAAAAAAACAGCAAATAAAATAAAACGAATAAACAAGGACGTCCCGCCCCGCACATGGGCCGGCCAAAAATGTGTGTGTGAGGAGCTGGGGTGTGCGTTTCCTCCTATTTGGTGCGCTGGTCGCCAAATAGGAGGTCCCGTTATCAAGTTCGCAGCCACGAGTCTCAAATAGCATGGGCTCAAACCGCGAAGTGCATTAGGTGGACGGGCTCCAGGGGGCCGTTACTTTTCTTTATCAAAATACACTTTCGACACCACAAAAAAGATATGAAAATAAGTATGCAGATAATCATACATGTACCCCTGAAAAAAAAGATACTCATATATGTCTAATATATATGTAGGAAATGTCATTAATATATATGTTACGTTGATATGTGGTGTACACAAAACATACAAATAAATATATTTAAATGGGCTTTGTTGTTGTTGTATTTTGCGTCAGTTTGTACTCTCTTTTTTGTAGCATGCAAATAATCATATTATTACTAAAGTTTTACATATACTTAGAGAACATGTATATTTATTTTTAGGAAAAAAGTTGATCTTCTTGACACATTTAAATGGTAAAAAAACAGAAAACATGCTCCCTGGGTCCCATCCTCTAAAACACCACACCCGTGCACAAACACCGAGCCAGCCAATATATACATGAAGCTAAATTATGGTCCACCCCAATCCTGAACCACATCTAGTGCAACTGCTAGCACTACAAAGTGCCAACTATTTGAAAACGCATCCATGGACTAACAAAATATTGTTGCCTTGATAAATCTATTTGTTATTTGAACTAATGCCGCCAACGCTAATTGGGCAAAAGTGTTGGATGCAACCAAACTCTTTACAAGTTGCCAAACATACATAACCATCTACATCCACATAACCGCACACTCACATGCATGTTGCTCATATGTAGTGAGCTAGTGAACACTCTCGGGCAGGAAGGAGGCCCATTGTCCATGCAAATCTACACTTAGAGCAACAAATTCTCCCCACCCTCTCAAGAAACTGCTAAAATGAATAAAAATACCACTTCACCACATTCCCTAAAGCCCCTTTATCCCTATTTTTTTCTTGAAGACCTACAAAAACAGTTCTCTAGCCTTTATATTATGAAGAAGTTGGAGGGAACATACAATGCACTATAATGTGGCAACTTTTGGAGGCATGGGATTTTAAGCTCCCTCCTGCATCGTCGTGTTTGGTTGCCCATGCACTTGTCGCACTTGCCATGGTTGCCGCCCCGAACCCCGGATTGATCTCACTTCCGCCCTGTAACTCTTTTTGTATGGAGTTCGATCCTTGAGATTTGCAACTAGATGGAGGGTTGTATATTTATGGGGGTCAAGCAAGGGGTCGACGGCTTGACGAGATGAAGAGGGCGAAGGAGTGGACAAAGAGAAACAGAAATGTCGCAACAATTAGAGAGAAGCTTGATGAGTTGATCATTGCAAGAAAGGAGATGTTGGCTTAGGCTATACCATCAAAGGTACCCTCGGCAGAGAAGATGCAACAATAGAAGTAGTTGATGTGGCGAGAGATAAAAAAGAATGAGGAGAGAAGGTTGTAGACGTAGAAGCACAAAACCAACTTTTGAGGAGTGTAGACTTCATCTAAAGGAGAACCATCGAGGCAAGAGATGGCGAACAAGGAGAATCGGTTGATGGCCATGGATCCATGTGGGTGGATAAAAATACTAGACGTGTCAGGGGATGAGATGGTCGGAGATCTTGACATATATAGTGGAATGGAGCATCATACATTTGGGAGGAGGGGGTGGAATCAACCATGGCAGCATGTGATGCTCTTCGTGTTTGAGCTATGTGGATGATATTGCTTTTGGTTGATCTATGGTCTTGGATGATGTTCATCATGCATTTGCACCTCATGTTATGTTTGAATTTGAATTTAAAATTTTAAGATTATGAATTTGCAATGTTTTTCAACTGTGTGATGTTGAAGCATGAATATTTTTGTTTATACTTGTGTGAAATGGGACTTCAAATAAAATTCGTACAAAAGAACATATGAGAAATAAAAGAGAAAATAAATATAAAGGTAGTAGTTTAAGGAAAACTGAAAAAGGCAAATGGTCCCAACACTAAAAAAGTTAAATCGTCATGTAAACCATTTTTAAGACTATTTTTCTAGAAAGTTTGCTAGAGTTGCTCTTGGGTGGAAGGATAATGCACTGTGCACACGCGCATTGCAGGGGAATAGAACAGAAAGGAAAAACTAAATGGCAGGCCCGCCGGTGGGCTTCGCCAAGATCCATGTCAACGCTAGTCTAGTGCAGTCAGGAGAAGGAGGAGTTGTGATAGCAATCTGTTGAGATTCAGTTGGTCAGTATCTAGGGTCCTTAGCCCTAGTTATTCGGGGAGTTAGAGATGTGGCGACACTTGAAGCGATAGCGTGCAGAGAGGCTCTCTCGCTGGCTAAGCATCTTCTCATCCATGACTTTGTTGTCGCAACAGACTCTAAGCAGGTTGCGGGAGATACTGAGAAGGGATCATACAGAATTATGGTAGATAATTGTAACACCCCGGATGTAACTTGCCATATTTGTAATTCCGACTTTTGCCATTTTCGGCTTTAAGTTATGAGATTCCCTTCGTGGTTGGGTTTTGTCTTTCATTTTGCATTTTGTTCATGTCATGCATTTCATATCATGTCATCATGTGCATCGCATTTGCATACGTGTTCGTCTCATGCGTCCGAACCTTTTCCCCGTTTTCCGTTTCACAATCCGACACTCCCACATGCATCCGGCGCACCCTTCTTGTCTCTTTTCGTGAGCGGGAGTAAAACGTTCTCGGAATGGGCCGAGATATGTCAAGTGGCCTTGGTACATGAAAGTGCAACTATCCCTGGGTGGTTTTGGTAATTCCTAACAACATATAGGTCATCGAGCTAACATTATTACAAGATTAATATTTCAGGAAAAGCTCAATGAATGGCATGGCATGAATGAGGAAAGTGGATCCCTCCAAATTCTAAGGACAAAAAGTTTGGCTCAAGCTTGAAGCTCAAGACTCTACATTTTATATTTTAGTGATCCAAAATCACATTGAGTCTATAGGAAAAGCCAATACTATCAAGGAGGGATGAGGTGTTGCTTAATGGCTTGCTTGCTCAAAATGCTTAGTGATATGCTCCAAAATCCTCAACTACCTTCCCACATCCACATATGACCTAAACCAAAAGTCAAACTCGGCCCCACCGATTCTTTCTATCCGGCGCCACCGAGTTTCAAATGTCATAGCCACGGCCACAAACCCTAGGTAAATCGGTCTCATCGATAGGGATCTCGGTCTCACCGAGATGGGATTGTAATCTCTCTGTTTCCCTTCGTAACGTTTCGGTCTTACCGAGATGAGCGATCTGTCCCACCGAGATTGCAATGTAAACTCTCTATTTCCCTTTTGTAACACTTCGGTCTCACCGAGATGAGCGAATCGGTCCCACCGAGTTTACCTGACCAACTCTCTGGTTAGCTTATTACCAAAATCGGTCCCACCGAGTTTGAGTAATCGGTCACACCGAGATTACGTTATGCCCTAACCCTAACCATATCGGTCCTACCGAGTTGCATCTCAGTCCCACCGAAAATCCTAAAGGTCACTAGGTTTGCTGAATCGGTCCGACCGAGTTTAACCATTCGGTCCCACCGAGTTTGGCAAATTGTGTGTAACGGTTAAATTTTGTGTGGAGGCTATATATACCCCTCCACCCACTCTTCATTCATGGAGAGAGCTATCAGAACATACCTACACTTCCAATACACATTTTCTAAGAGAGTACCACCTACACTTGTGTTGAGGTCAAGATATTCCATTCCAACCATATGAATCTTGATCTCTAGCCTTCCCCAAGTTGCTTTCCACTCAAATCTTCTTTCCACCAAATCCAAATCCTGTGAGAGAGAGTTGAGTGTTGGGGAGACTATCATTTGAAGCAGAAGAGCAAGGAGTTCATCATCAACACACCATTTGTTACTTCTTGAAGAGTGGTGTCTCCTAGATTGGCTAGGTGTCACTTGGGAGCCTCCGACAAGATTGTGGAGTTGAACCAAGGAGTTTGTAAGGGCAAGGAGATCGCCTACTTCATGAAGATCTACCGCTAGTGAGGCAAGTCCTTCGTGGGCGACGACCGTGATGGAATAGACAAGGTTGCTTCTTCGTGGACCCTTCGTGGGTGGAGCCCTCCGTGGACTCGCGCAACCGTTATCCTCCGTGGGTTGAAGTCTCCATCAACGTGGATGTATGATAGTACCACCTATCGGAACCACGACAAAAACATTTGTGTCTCCAATTGCGTTTGAATCCTCCAAACCCTCCTCTTTACATTCTTGCAAGTTGCATGCTTTACTTTCCGCTGCTCATATACTCTTTTGCATGCTTGCTTGAATTGTGTGGAGATTGCTTGACTTGTGCTAAGATAGCTAAAATCTGCCAAGAACTAAAATTGGGAAAAGGCTAGATTTTTATTTGGTCAAGTAGTCTAATCACCCCCCTCTAGACATACTTTCGATCCTACAAGTGGTATCAGAGCTCTGGTCTCCATTTGCTTTGATTTCCATAGCTTTTGGCGGTCATAGCCTTGGTTTCACAACCTAGGAGAGTATGGCGTCTAGCGAGGGAAATTATCACCGTAGAGGTCCTTACTTTGATGGCACTAATTTTGCTAGTTGGAAGCATAAGATGAAAATGCATATTCTTGGACATAACCCCGCCATTTGGGATATTGTGTGTATTGGATTGCAAGGTGAATTCTTTGACGGGAAAGAACCGAACTGTGAAGCCATCGCGAAAGAGTTGAAAATGCTGCAATACAACGCTCAAGCTTGTGATATCCTCTTCAACGGATTGTGCCCCGAAGAATTCAACAAAATCAGCCGTCTTGAGAATGCAAAGGAAATTTGGGATACTTTGATAGATATGCATGAAGGTACCGACTCCGTCAAGGAATCCAAATTGGATGTGCTTCAAAGTCAACTTGACAAGTTCAAAATGAAGGATGGTGAAGGTGTTGCTGAAATGTACTCTAGGCTTGCTCTTATCACAAATGAGATTGTCGGCTTAGGGAGTGAAGAGATGACCAATAGATTCATCATCAAGAAGATCCTAAGAGCCTTGGATGGAAAATATGATACCGTGTGCACATTGATCCAAATGATGCCAAATTACAAAGATCTCAAGCCAACGGAAGTCATCGGAAGAATTGTTGTTCATGAGATGTCACTCAAGGATAAAGAGGAACTTCACAACAAATCAAGTGGTGCTTACAAAGTCTCATGTGAAACCCCCACATCATCGAGTGAGAAACAAACCTTCAATGAAGAATTGAGCTTAATGGTGAAGAACTTCAACAAGTTCTACAAGAGTAGAAGCAAAGAGAGAAGCTCCAAGTCAAGGTCCTACAATGACAAAAGATCTTCTAGTTGAAAGCGAAACTGCTAAAATTGTGGAAGGCCCGGACATTATTCCAATGAGTGTACGGCCCCCTACAAGAGAAGAGAAGATTCTCCCAAGAGATGAAGTAGAAGAGAAGAATCACCATCTAGAGAAAGAAGGAGTAGAGATGATCGTTATGAACGAAGACCCTCACGGAGAAGCAAGGATTCGGAAAGAAAGGACAAGTCATCAAGGAGCTACACAAAACGAAGACATCAAGCTCATGTTGGTGAATGGGTATCCGGCTCCGACTCCGACAACCACTCCGAGAGAAGCTATCACTCCGACTCCGAATATACTCAAGATGAAGGTGTTGCCGGTCTAGCACTTGTGACAACCAACTCCTACGACATATTTGACTCACCAAATGAAGGAGTTTGAACATGCTTCATGGCTAAAGGCCCAAAGGTATCACACCCCGAGTATGTTGATTTCAATATTGATGAAGATGACTTGTTAGGTGATGATGATTTACTTGTTGACAACTCTAGTGATGAATAATGTGATGAAACGTCAATTAATCATGCTAATCAAGATAAAATGAATGACAATGATAAGGAGAAGATTGAGTCTCTAACTAAAGAACTAAACACTCTTAAGTTAGCTCATGAAACTATCTTAGGAGATCATCAAGAACTTTTAAGGACTCATGAGAAATTACGCTTTGAAAAGCTCAACCTTGAGCAAGAGCATGAGTTCTTAAAAGCAATCAATGATGATCTTCGTAAGAAAAGTTCTTCTTACATTGCCAAGCGTTTACTCTTATCCACTTACATGCCTCAAGTCAAGTCTAGTAACAAGAACAAGAAAGATTCTTCCTCTAGTAGTAACAATAATCATGCTAAATCCAATATTGTTGCTTCTAGTAGTTCTCTTGATTCCACTAATGATTCTCTTAGACAAGTTCACTTGAGCAAGAAAATAGCTTATTGAAGGGAATTATAGAGAAAGGTGTTTACAAGAGCCTTGCCGGAAGTAAGCAATTCGAGGAAATTGTACGCAAGCAAGGAAGGCACGGGAAGAATCAAGGTGTTGGTTTTGAACGAAAGTTCAATGCCAATGGAGTTGAGTGGGAAGAAGATCAATACCCCAAGACAAAGTTTGTTCCTCAACAAGAGAAGTATGATCCTACTTCTTTCAAAGGGACACAAGCTCAAGATGATCTTCCACCACAAGACCACAAGCAAAAAGGCAAGGACAAGCTTCAAGAGGAAATTGATGCATTTGAAGAAGCTCCTAAGGCCTTGGTCAAGTGGGTTCCCAAGACTACTTCAAGTTCCACTTCATCAAGTACAACTACAACACCGAGGATTCCCATCAAGATGGTGTGGATCCCAAAGAAGAAGAACTAGAGAGTTCTTGAGGGTGACTCCGCCAACATACTTCACTCTTACCATCTTGGCAAGAACAAGTGCAATCAACTTCCACATTTTGCACTAGTTCAAGGAGTCACAAACCCTGTTGTTGGTAAGACAAGGGACAAGGTAACCTAAAAGCTTTCATAGACATCATCTTGTGTGTGCATCACTTTATGTCTATGGATATCCTTATTTGTTCCTTGTGGGACTAACCCGTGTAGGTATTGAAAGTGCAACTCACTCCAATGGATAGCTTCAAATGATCTACATCAACATTGAGCATCCACATCTTCAACATCTACATGAAGTCATCATTGAAAAAACCCAAGGTTAGTTCATCCCTCTTAGGGGGGATCTCACATCTAGGGGGAGCTTTACTCTAAGAATTGAGCTAAAGCAACTCTAATGGTGTGAACACAACAATGCTTTATGTAAAAGTGGTAACCTCACTTGTGCTTAAACGATGAGTATGACCTATGATCAAATGTTCTCATTTGACTCCTAAGTCAATATACTCATATATAGATGACCTAGCCATCGCAAATTGTTTGATAGATGCTAGAATTGGTTGTGCATGCTTTGCCACATATTTCAATTGCCATTTTATTGTGTGAGCATGTTGATTGCATATTTTACTCATTCGAGGACATCCACTTGTTGTTTTGATTGATTGGTTTTCTTTTCTTTTGCCAAGTGGATGGACAAGAATGCCTAAGAACCCTCTCTAGCTATCTATGCTTTTCTCGTCTCAAACTCTATTCATGCTACATCACAAAATTTGATCAAGTCAGATTCGAACCACTCTGTGTGAGGAGCACTCGGAGTCCCCGATTCGTCATAGACTTAAACTTCCAAAACTTCTTTGTGCATTTTGGTCTGACCGATTCATCCATTTCGGTCATACCGAGATCACTAAGTCAATCTAGGTTTTCAATCTCGGTGCAACCGATTTGAACCTTTCGGTCACACCGAGTTTCAGTAACTGTTTGTAGTCATGAACCTCGGTGCCACCGAGTTGTTCCACTCGGTCACACTGACAGGGTCGGGCTATATATACCCACGGGTCAAATTTTGGAAAACTTTCTGAACCTCCTCGACCCACGCTTAGCCCGCTCTGCCTCCAGGGTCTCCGGATCGTCTTCTTCGTCGCCAGCCGCCTCCTGCCGCTGGTCTTCGCCGCCGTCAACGGGAATCATCCCCGCCGTTGCCGCCGTAGCGAGTTCATCGCCGAACTAGGGTATGAACTCAATCACTGTGATATCCCTATCTGATTCCTAGCACATTGTGTTCGCCATGTATCTTGCCATGATTGAGATCATTCTTATCCAGTCAAAACACTCCATAGTTTAGCCGTGAATTGAAAATTTAGGGTTAGGTTTCCGCCGAAACCATCTCGGACCCACCGAGTTGTGGAACTCGGTACCACCGATTCGGCTCAGGACATTGCACATGTAATTTTCGGTCTGACCGAGAATTGCAAATCGGTGTGACCGAGTTCAGGACTTTGTGAAACCCTAGCAGTCTCGGTGCCACCGAACTGTGACTCGGTCTGACCGAGTTCACTAGTTTAGGTTCCAACAGCTGCTTCGGTATCACCGAGTTTACAAATCGGTTGATTCAAAATGCTTTCTGTGGAAAACTAAAACTAAGTTTTTGACTCATTCTTTTGCAAAAACCTCTGCATTTTGTGATGCTCATCCACTCTATCTCATCTATATCTATTCACAGGGTCTGCTGTCAGTGTTTGCAATATGTCTGATCAGAGGGCATGCAATTAATTTGCTACACATATTTGATGTGCCACGGAAATTCAAGGTCATGAGCCTCATGGTTGAGACTATCAAGAGGACAGCAGCAGACCAAAAAAGAAGTTGTGGATATGCCCCACAAATTCAGGAGTTGATTAACTCAAAGATGGGCACATGAAAATATCTGTTGGATAAGGAACACTTTGTTCTCTATCCTGACTTTGAGGACAACCAAGTGGTTATGGATGAAGATGAACCATCCTCAGTACAAGCACAAGCCAAGAGAGAGAAGGCAAAAACAGAAAAAGCTGCAAGGATGCCAACTACTGAAGAAGCATCTCAGTATCTCCTGAAGAGAAAGCAAGATCAGCTTGGCTACCTGATTGCATCCACTCTGAGGATTCAGAAGGGACTGGCCACCCTGACTCAAAACCAGGAGAGCTTGGAAAGAATCGCGGAGCAAAAATTCTATGACTTGGATGTGAAGGTAACTGAGATTCAGTCTGTTGTGGAGCAACTTCAAGATGATATGCAGGAGAGGAAGGGCAAGACAACCACTGATGCATTTGCCAGAGTGCCTAGAGCTCAGAGGGCTGTTGCAGTGCCTGTTCCAGACACCAGAGCCACGTCATCTGCACCAGCTACAGCTTCAGTGCTACCAACTCCAGCACCTACTCCATCAGCTCCATCTACTTCGACTGAAGCCTTCATTCTTGGAGTTCTCCGGACACCACCACCTGAAGACCAAGCTTGAGAGACCTTTTAGTGCTATGCATTTTCTATGAACTTTTTGGTAACTTGTTGCCAAAGGGGGAGAAACATGTATAGATCATAGGCTTCGAGAGAGAGCGTTTCTTTTTATTCTCTCTTGCTTTGATGGTTGAACTTTGTTTGTCTTTTGATTGCTTGAGATACTATGCTATTATCTATGAGACATTGATGATCATGTGGTTGATCATAAGCTACACTTATGCTTGTTAGATGATATTATCTTACTTATCCTTATATGATCATTCACTTTGCTTGGTGATGAGTGCATGTATTCAATCTTTATTATTTTGAGCGCTCCACCAAGATGTATGTGACATGGAAGAGTAACCCATGATCCTAACTCATTGTGCATTTGCAGTCCAAAGCAAATCTTAAGATATGCACAAATTTAGGGGGAGCTCTTGCTTTTCACATACTTCTCAAAGCGACAATATCTTTCACTCTTATTATCATTTGTCGAAGCTTTGATCTATATGTTGTCATCAATTACCAAAAAGGGGGAGATTGAAAGTGCAACTATCCCTGGGTGGTTTTGGTAATTCCTAACAACATATAGCTCATTGAGCTAACATTATTCCAAGATTAATATTTCAGGAAAAGCTCAACGAATGGCATGGCATGGATGAGGAAAGTGGATCCCTCAAAATTCTAAGGACAAAAAGTTTGGCTCAAGCTTGAAGCTCAAGACTCTACATTTTATATTTTAGTGATCCAAGATCACATTGAGTCTATAGGAAAAGCCAATACTATCAAGGAGGGATGAGGTGTTGCTTAATGGCTTGCTTGCTCAAAATGCTTAGTGATATGCTCCAAAATCCTCAACTACCTTCCCACATCCACATATGACCTAAACCAAAAGTCAAACTCGGCCCCACCGATTCTTTCTAAGCGGCGCAACCGAGTTTCAAATGTCATAGCCACTGCCACAAACCCTAGGCAAATTGGTCTCACCGATAGGGATCTCGGTCTCACCGAGATGGGATTGTAATCTCTCTGTTTCCCTTTGTAACGTTTCGGTCTTACCGAGATGAGCGATCGGTCCCACCGAGATTGCAATGTAAACTCTCTATTTCCCTTTTGTAACACTTCGGTCTCACCGAGATGAGCGAATCGGTTCCACCGAGTTTACCTGACCAACTCTCTGGTTAGCTTATTACCAAAATCGGTCCCATCGAGTTTGAGTAATCGGTCACACCGAGATTACGTTATGCCCTAACCCTAACCATATCGGTCCTACCGAGTTGCATCTCAGTCCCACCGAAAATCCTAACGATCACTAGGTTTGCTGAATCGGTCCGACCGAGTTTAACCATTCGGTCCCACCGAGTTTGGCAAATTGTGTGTAACGGTTAAATTTTGTGTGGAGGCTATATATACCCCTCCACCCACTCTTCATTCATGGAGAGAGCTATCAGAACATACCTACACTTCCAATACACATTTTCTAAGAGAGTACCACCTACACTTGTGTTGAGGTCAAGATATTCCATTCCAACCATATGAATCTTGATCTCTAGCCTTCCCCAAGTTGCTTTCCACTCAAATCTTCTTTCCACAAAATCCAAATCCTGTGAGAGAGAGTTGAGTGTTGGGGAGACTATCATTTGAAGCACAAGAGCAAGGAGTTCATCATCAACACACCATTTGTTACTTCTTGAAGAGTGGTATCTCCTAGATTGGCTAGGTGTCACTTGGGAGCCTCCGACAAGATTGTGGAGTTGAACCAAGGAGTTTGTAAGGGCAAGGAGATCGCCTACTTCATGAAGATCTACCGCTAGTGAGGCAAGTCCTTCGTGGGCGACGACCGTGATGGAATAGACAAGGTTGCTTCTTCGTGGACCCTTCGTGGGTGGAGCCCTCCGTGGACTCGCGCAACCGTTATCCTCCGTGGGTTGAAGTCTCCATCAACGTGGATGTACGATAGCACCACCTATCGGAACCACAACAAAAACATTTGTGTCTCCAATTGCGTTTGAATCCTCCAAACCCTCCTCTTACATTCTTGCAAGTTGCATGCTTTACTTTCCGCTGCTCATATACTTTTTTGCATGCTTGCTTGAATTGTGTGGAGATTGCTTGACTTGTGCTAAGATAGCTAAAATCTACCAAGAACTAAAATTGGGAAAAGGCTAGATTTTTATTTTGTCAAGTAGTCTAATCACCCCCCTCTAGACATACTTTCGATCCTACAGTACACCACTGGTAGACCGCCTGTCAAATTTCATTCCATTTGGAGGCTGTTTGATGCTCCAACGGTTTACCGGGTGACCGCAAAAGCCCCTTGTGTGTTGCAGCCCAACACCCTTCTAAAACAGCCCAATAACCCATCTAAACCATCTCCATGTCCTCCATCATCGGATCACGATCGTGTGGGCGAAAACCGCACCTCATTTGGACACTCCAAACTCCCTCTACCAATAAATATGTGCCCCACCCCGAAAATCCGGGTCGAAACCTTAGCCCCGCTCCTCTCTCCGTGTCAGACACGTCCGGACGGCGCCGGACGCATCCGCCGCCACGCCCCATCCAACCAGAGCTTGCCACGTGGCCCTCCACCGCCCGCAGCCGCCGCGGCCTGTGGGGCCCGAAGCCGGCCCGCACGGGCCCACGTGCCCGCGCCGCCCGGCCGCCTCCTCCCATCGCGCGTGCGCTGCCGCCTCCTCGTGCCCGCCGCCGCCACCATGCATCACCGCCGCCTCCGTCCTCTGCCGCTGCTGCGCCGGATCCGGCCGGAGTTCGTCGCCTCGACCTCGGCAGTGCGCCGCCCGGCCACCTTCCTCCTCTCCGGCCACCTCCCCGGCCAACTCCGGCAAGGTCCCCCGGATCGGGATGAGATCCACCACCCCCGTCAACCAAGCGCCGTCCCGCGACCCGGATCCCTCCGTCCCGCTCCGTCTCGTCCCGCGTTGACTTTTCGCGAGGTGAAATATCACCAAGTCCCGAAGGTCTTTGTAATTTTCATTCCATGTTGATCATGTCGTATCTCGGTGACTGTGGCTCCAAATCATGCATATGATATGTCGAATTGTTCATCTCGTTGAGCTCTCCATGCTAGAAGTGTTCCCATGCATGTTACTGTCCATTATGATGCCATTTGCATTGTTGCAAGAGTGCTATAAAATGTTAACTACTGGTACTTATCAGATCATGATGTTTTGTCATTTTTGTTGCATTTGATGTGTGCATTATTTGAGTATGAGGTCTAAATGTGTTTTGAACTAAAACATGCCATCTTTACGAAGGTGCAAACCATGTATTTTTGTGATCTATGTGGTGACTAGAACAAGCATGCAAACTAAGCCCCGTGATGTTGCTTTTTTTAGGGACTTAGGATTTTGCTAAGTCTTTTTCCCTGCTGTTATTTTGATGCCATATAAACTTGATGCTACATAGTGATCCGTGATTATTTTGGGATACTTCAGTGAGGATGTTTTCAACATGTAGTTATGCTCTATCCATCCATGCCCATGTTTGAAATTATTGGGTGCTCTAGAATGCCATTTGCTTGGTCTACTTTTGCTACAAAATGTTCCTGGCAGATTGTTAACATGTTAATTAATATTGCCATGGTTGTTGCTAGTGATCCATGCATCCTATGAACATGATCTTGCCATGGTTAGCTTCATGAACATGTCATCTTTCTATTGGTATGCTTATGTTGTCATTTAATGCTTTGTGGTGAGTAGCATGAGCTCGCAAAGTTGCTATCATAAATCTGTTTATGCCATGCTCTGTTTTTCTTCCAAGTCTGAAACTGTTA
Source organism: Triticum dicoccoides (assembly GCF_002162155.2). NCBI lineage: Eukaryota > Viridiplantae > Streptophyta > Magnoliopsida > Poales > Poaceae > Triticum > Triticum dicoccoides. The sequence goes on from NC_041382.1 coordinate 627,024,105, forward strand.
ATAAAACTTGCTATGTTTACATGGGTGACATCATATCTTCTGTGCCTTTTTGGCTCATGTTCACTAAGGGACTTTTTTGGTATGCATTTAGTAGAATCATGTCATGCCTTTGTTTTCTATGATATGTTCCTATAGCATGTTGTTTGATTGCTCTAAACAGTGCTTCCTGATATTGTTTTTGACATGTTAGTATTTTCACTAAGTATGTGAAGCTGATATCTTTTGCACTTTTGCCATGCTTTCTTGAACCTGTTCTAGTGTGATTTAGCCGTAGCTCAGTGTTCATGTTTTGTCAAGCATCTCTTGTACATCACCGTCATATGCTTTGTTGTTATGTTGGAGTGCAGTAGCTTAGTTTCTTATTGCATTCTAAGTGCCATCATGCTGTTAATCGCAGGATAGCATCAACCTTGTTCTGCTTGCCATTTGCAAACCGTGCATCCGTTACCGGTGATCTTTATATCAATTTCAACCGAAATCATCTCATATTTCCAGCGCCATACTTGGTGTGCCAAGTTGATGCCTTGATCATTATTTCCCTTCCGGAGCACTGATGAGGACATGACTACCTTGGATACGACCAAAAATATTGCATACATGCATATTTGTCAGGTGATTTCTAGTGCAAACTATTCAATAATCTATTTATGTTATCCAGAACAAAAATACTTCACACACTTTTGTGTTTTGTCTAATTGCAGGTGTATGGGACATTTGTACAATCCACATATGAAGATAAGGGAAAAAGAGAAGTTTAGGTTCTGTTCAAAAAGTCCTCTCGCGTCACTTTTGGGCCAAGAGAAGATAAGAGTCCAAGTCTCTCACGTTCTGGATTCAGATTCAGACTTCACATACATACCTGACTCAAAACGCCAACAACTTTTTCATATAGACTCCGAATTGGGTGATTCTTTTTCCGTTGGAAAGTAGATTTCGTGCTCTTTCCAACCCAATTGGATTCACCTTCAAATTCATTCAGAGCATTGCGATATCGACAAAACAATCTGATGCTGCAGCAGAATCCGAGTCACACAACAACTCCAAAGTTGTTGCATCACCTCCACTTGGGCCCATGAGCCTTGTACAACCTAGGGTTAGTTTTAGGCTGCCTTGGGACGTCCTTCCACCTCCTTGGCCGCCACGCCTTGCTCCTATATAAATATATCCATCTAGTAGTTTTTTCCTTGGGTTTTGTTTAGATTAAAAGTTCGCCATAGCTGCAACTTCGCGTACTTTGTTTGTGTCCAATGACCAGACCAAGACGCCACAGAACCCCACCTTCATCAATAAAGCTTTCCTCTTATATTCACAATATCCAAATTGCAATTTCAATTTCTTGCTTGTTCTTCGTTGCTTGCAGGAAATAGACCCTCCTGGTCAGGTTGATCGTGCTCCGGCGTGGTCAATAATCTCTCGGAGTTGGTTTAGAGATTGCTAAGGCGCGACGTCCTCACACATTCATAGTCGGATCGTCAAAGTCGACTTCCACCAAAACGATAGCCACCATCTCATCGAAAGATTGGGCCCCTCGCCTCTATCAAGTGGTATCAGTTTTCAGCTTGCTCGGTGAGAATTTCCAGTTTTTCCTAGATTAGATTTATTTTCTTACCTATTGTCCAAGAAAAAGCCACAAAAAAGTTAGATCTATTCATTCTTTGTCCAAGCCAGTCTGAGCCTTTGCAATTTTCTTTTCATTGCTTGCATAGTTGAATTATCGATTGCATCATCGTGTCGAGTTGTGTAGTGACCAGACCTCAAACAGTCTGATCTCTGTGCTCCGGTGTCATCCCTGGATCAGTAATGCTGACACCACACAGTACTCGGAGGATTTATAACAGAGTAGCAATCACACACTTATTACATCGAGTGTCTCCATAGAGAACTTATTACAATAAACATGGCTTAAGGCCATCTAATAACGATAACAGCGGAAGGCTTGGAAGATAAGTGAGTCCATCAACTCCAACAGCATCACTGAGTATAGAACCACGACCTAAAAACTCCTTAATCGTTGTCTGAAAAGTCTGCAACATTAACGTTGCAGCCCGAAACGGGTCAGCACATGGAATATGCTGGCAAGGTAACACATAGAGAATAATGGAATGAAACAACTATACTATATGCATATTTAGCTGGTGGAAAGCTCTATGGTTACAGTTTTGCGTAAAGCCAATTTTTCCCTACTTCAAAGGAATAAATTTAATTACTATCATGGTGGTTGTTAAACATTGAGAATGGTTGACAGCATTCTCAATCCCAATTAAGCATCATCATTAAACAAAACCCAACAAAATTAATTTAGAATAACATGTTGAGATTCACATGATAATCCAGGTACTAGATACTCAAGATGTCCATAACCGGGGACACGGCTAACCATGATTTGTTTATTACACTCTGCAGAGGTTTGCGCACTTTTCCCCACAAGACTCGATCGCCTCCGTTTGGTTTCTCGCACTACATGGTGTTTGAGAAGACGGATGACCGAGACATAGTCTTTCAGAAGCGCTAGCACCTTACGATCGGGTAGACCATACCACCTACATCCCCTACATCTGCTAGTCTACCACTGTAAGAGTTCGCACGACTTAGTCAACTATGCTAGAGCCCATAATAGCTTATGGCTGCACACGGAAGTTTCTAGTATGAATAGTCTCATGATCCCTTTGAGCCTGGGTGGCGGTCCAAAAGAAAACAGGCAAGTCCTGGAATACCCAGGTGCCTCAATCCACCCAGATGTGTGTTTAAGTTGCCACCTTAGATAAACCATTAATTAACAAACTCACATCTGTCATGGATATCACTCACCCAATCCACGTCTACTAGCATAGCATGGCATAATAAGCAAACGTAGAAGTAACTCCCAAAGGTTTGATAATAAACAGGTAATAGGTTTCTTAAACTGCATGGATATCACTCAACTACTTCCCATCCCACAATTTATTTAGATCCTAATTATGCAATGTGTGAGGATTGATCTAATGCAGTAAAACTAGGTAGTAGGAAAGGTATGATCAAAGTGTTACTTGTCTTGCTGATGATCCGGGAAACCTAGCGATTCGAAGTAACAAGCGGCGCACTCCGGGTACTCTATTGCAAACAAACAAACAAGCATACAATAAGTACTCATCTAATGCACAGGTAAAACTCAAATAAGAGATCTAACCAGAAGGTTCGACTTAAGAACTCCGGTTTGCAAAAAGAATCAAATCGAACGAAGCAACGAAAGTCAAACGACGAAAGAAAACAACTTCGTTCTACTAATCTGGATCTAGGGCAATTTTTACAGTAGCAAAAACTTGTTTAAGTTGGTTAAACGGATAGAGGGTTTTGAGACGAAACTCTAGGCGCTTGAATCGCCTGATTCCGATAAACGAGCGAAAAGTTATACTAAAAAGAAAATCGGATCAGGAATCGCGATCAGAAAAATCGCGGATTAAATCCGAGAAAAAGAAAAACGACGAACGCTCGCTATTTAAATAAACCGGAAAAACTGATCTATTTAAAAACAAACCGAATCTAAAAAACCGACAGTTTTTCCAAAAAAAAATAAAAAAGATAGTGCGGAAAACGAGGCGGCGAACCACGGGCGGCGGCAGGGCGGCGGCGGCGCTGGGACTAGGGTTTTTGGGGGCTGGGGCGCTGGCTTCGGCTGGGCCTCCCCCCCGGCTTTTATAGCCTAACGGGCCGGGAGTCCTAGTCGGACACGGCCCTAGGTCGGTTCGTTGTTGTTTTTAAATAATTACGCGCAGAAGAAAAATAAAAAGAAATACTAAACGGATTCCAAAAATCCCGAAATAAATTTTCCCGGGCTTCTAAAATCAAGCCGCACAAGGTGAACATTTATTTGGGGCCTAAATGCAATTTTGAAAAACACACATTTTGCCTAAATTCAAATAAAATAACGAAAAACTCCGAATCAAAATCTTATTTGATTTTTATTATTAAATCATCAATATTTCTTTATTTTGGGAAAGTCATTTTATTCCCTCTCTCATATTTTTGTAATAGAAATAATTGATGATAAAATAAATAAAATCAAATAATCCTATTCTCAAAATTTGAGAAAACTCAAATATGAAAATAATGAATTCCCCAACTCTCTCCGTGGGTCCTTGAGTTGCGTAGAAATTCTAGGATCAAAACCAAACGCAAACAAAATATGATATGCAATGATGATCTAATGTATAACATTCCAAATTGAAAATTTGGGATGTTACAAACCTACCCCCCTTAAGATGAATCTCGCCCTCGAGATTCGGGTTGGCTAGAAAATAGGTGAGGGTGGTCCTTGAGCAAATCTTCCTCTCGCTCCCAGATGGCTTCATCCTCTGTGTGGTGGCTCTACTGAACTTTGCAAAACTTGATAACCTTGTTGTGGGTGACTCGGCTGGCAAACTCGAGAATCTTAATTGGTTTCTCCTCGTAGGTCAAATCGTTATCCAACTGAATTGTTTCCAACGGCACTGTATCTCTTAAAGGTATGTCAACCATCTCCGCGTGACACTTCTTCAACTGGGAAACGTGGAACATATCATGAACTCTTGACAATCCTTCATGCAATTCCAACTTGTAGGCCACTTCTCCCATACGCTCCAAAACTCGATATGGTCCTACAAATCGTGGCGCTAACTTTCCCTTAACTCCAAAACGCTTTGTTCCCCAAAGTGGAGATACTCAAAGATAAGCTCTATCTCCAACTTCGTAAACTGTCTCCTTCTGTTTAGAATCTGCATAACTCTTCTGTCTGGACTGGGCTATCTTGAGCCTATCGCGAATCAATTTCACCTTCTGTTCAGACTCTTTAATCAAGTCAGGTCCAAACAACTGGCGGTCTCCAACTTCGTTCCACGACAACAGTGTCCTGCATCTCCTTCCGTACAAAGCTTCGAAAGGAGCCATCTTTAAACTGGTTTGGTAACTGTTGTTGTAAGAGAACTCTGCATATGGCAAATTGTTGTCCCAACTAGATCCATAATCTAGCGCACAAGCTCTCAGCATATCCTCCAAAATCTGATTGACTCTCTCAGTCTGTCCATCTGTCTGTGGATGAAAAGTTGTACTGAATTCTAGCCTGGTACCCAAAGTTTCATGCAACTGCTTCCAGAACTTTGAGGTAAATTGGGTTTCTCTATCTGATACGATACTCCTCGGAACTCCATGCAGACATACGATCCTGGTCATGTATATCTTTGCCAACTTAGCACTGGTATAAGTGGTCTTTACCGGGATGAAATGAGCTACCTTCGTCAACCGATCGACTATAACCCAAATCGAATCATAGCCTGAACGAGTTCTGGGTAATCCCGTGATAAAATCCATGCCTAACGTATCCCACTTCCATTCGGGTATCGACAATGGTTGTAACAATCCTGCTGGCTTCTGATGCTCTGCCTTTACTCTCTGACACACATCACAAACTACTACATACTCCGCAATATCCTTCTTCATTCCGGTCCACCAGAAAATGTCCTTCAAATCCAAATACATCTTGGTATTTCCTGGGTGAATCGAATATGGTGAATCGTGTGCCTCTTGCAGAATCAACTTCCTAATCTCCGGGTCATTGGGCACATAAACACGGTCTTCAAACCATAGGGTGTCGTGTTCATCCTCACGAAATCCTTTAGCCTTTCCTTTGCTAAGTTTCTCCCTAATAGAAGCAATCTCCTTGTCAGTCTTCTGAGCTTCTCCGATTCTATCCATCAAAGTTGACTGAATCTCCAATGCTGCTACATAGCCTCTAGGAACTATTTCCAAACATAGTTCACGAAGATTTTCCGCTAACTCCCTTGGTATTTCTCCCGTCATTATTGTATTGACATGGCTCTTACGGCTTAATGCGTCGGCTACTACATTAGCCTTTCCGGGATGATAATGCAATCTCATATCATAATCTTTGATGAGCTCCAACCATCTCCTTTGTCTGAGGTTTAACTCCTTCTGCGTGAAAATGTATTTCAAACTCTTATGATCCGTGTACACCTCACAATGATTTCCAATGAGGAAATGTCTCCATGTTTTTAATGCATGCACTACGGCTGCTAACTCCAAATCATGCATAGCATAATTCAACTCATGAACTTTCAGTTGTCTTGAGGCATATGAAACAACTCTCCCTTCCTGCATAAGCACCGCTCCAAGTCCTCGACGTGAAGCGTCGCAATACACCTCATAGTCCTTGGTTTGATCTGGCAAAATCAACACTGGTGATGTAACCAAGCGTTTCTTCAACTCTTGGAAACTAGCCTCACATTCCTCAGTCCATTTGAACTTGGTATCCTTTTTCAACAACTCAGTCATAGGCGTCGCAATCTTTGAGAAATTCTCAATAAATCTCCAGTAGTATCCTGCGAGTCCCAGAAAACTCTGTATCTCTCCCACCGTGGTCGGTGCTTCCCATTTGGTCACGGTATCAACTTTAGTGGGATCTACTACTATTCCTTCTCCGGATATAACGTGTCCGAGCAATCCTACTTCCTTCAACCAAAACTCACATTTGCTGAACTTGGCATACAACTGATGTTCTCTGAGCTTCTCAAGTACCAATCGCAAATGTTCCTTATGCTCTTCTTCATTCTTCGAGTAAACTAGGATATCATCAATGAACACTACGACGAACTTATCCAAGAACTCCATAAACACTTTGTTCATCATGTTCATAAAATAAGCAGGTGCGTTAGTCAGACCAAAATGACATAACGGTATACTCGTACAGCCCATACCTGGTGGTAAAAGCTGTCTTAGGAATATCCTGTTCTCGAATCTTCAATTGGTGGTACCCTGATCGCAAATCGATCTTGGAAAATACCTTAGCTCCTTGCAATCGATCAAACAGATCATTGATCATTGGTAGTGGGCACTTGTTCTTGATCTTACTTCATTCAATCCTCGATAATCAACAACCATCCTTAACGATCCATCCTTCTTCTCCACTAGAAGTACTGGCGATCCCCAAGGCGAATAACTTGGGAGAATATATCCTTTATCCAGTAACTCCTTAATCTGCTTCTTAATTTCCACCAAATCCTTTGCTGGCATCCTATATGGTCTCTTTGATATTGGCCCGGTGCCTGACAATAGCTCAATTAAAAACTCAATATCTCTATCCGGTGGCATGCCTGGCAACTCTTCTGGAAATACTTCAGGGAAATCCCTTACCACTGGTACTTCCTCCTGCACAACTCCTGTTAAGCAATTTACTTGAGCCCTCTTTGGCACATGTCGGGATACATACTTGATCCTTCTCCCTTCTAGGGTGGTAAGCAAAAATTGACTTACTAGCACATTCAATATTCCCTTCATACTTTGATAACCAATCCATGCCTAATATCACATCCAATCCTTGGGATTCCAATACTATTAGGTCTGAGGGAAAAACATAGTTACCAATCCTTAATGGTAACCGATCACACCATCGACTAGCCATATACTCTGCTCCAGGCGAGGTTACTAACATGGGTGACCTAAGGGCTTGGGTTGACAGGTTATACTTATCCACAAATCCCCTTGAGATGTACGAATGCGATGTGCTAGTATCAAAAAGAACAAGTGCAGTAAATGACTTAACCAAAAACTTACCTATTACTGCATCAGGCTGAGCTTCAACCTCCTCCATGTTAACGTGGTTCACCTGTCCCCTGTTGAAAGGGTTCGGCTTCTTCCCAGAGCTTCCATTACCATTTCCATTTTGTAATTCAGGACATTCATTGGCATAATGTCCGGTCTTCGAACACTTAAAGCAAGTGACTTTGCTCAGGTCCTTCTTGGCTGGGGTTGATGGGTTGATGCGATTCTGGCCGTTGCTTCCTCCATTCCCATTACCACTCCTGGTGCCATTGTGATTGTGCGAGCTACCTCCTCCATGGGTATGCTGAAAATGTCCTCCCGGTCTAGGGGTAAAACGTGGCTTCTGCTAAGCTCCTGAATTGTATTTTCCTTGTGCATACTTCCTCTTGCGATTTTCAATTTGCTACTGCTTCCCTTTAATCATAAGAGCACGATCTACCAACTCCTGGTAGTTGTTGAAGGTTGCTACCATCAACTACATGCTTAACTCATCATTCAGTCCTTCCAGAAACTTCTCCTGCTTAGCTGCATCCGTAGCAACGTCATCTGGGGCATAACATGCTAACTTACTAAAGTCCTCCACATACTGGCCTACTGTCCGTCCTCCTTGGCGCAAGTTGCGAAACTCACGCTTCTTCATGGCCATAGCTCCTGCTGAAACATGGGTAGTACGAAAGGCCTGCTGAAACTGGTCCCATGTGACAGTGTCGACAGGGAAAGTGGCTGTGAAATTCTCCCACCATGATGCTGCGGGTCCTTCAAGCTGATGTGCGGCAAACTTCACCTTCTCCGCATCTGTGCATCCTGTTGTGGTCAACTCTCTAGCTGTCTTGCGGAGCCAATCATCTGCTACTATCGGCTCGGTGCTACTGGAAAACACCGGCGGATTCAGCCTAAGAAAACGGGCTAAGTGATAAACAGGTGGTGGTGGTGGTGGGTTGTTGTTGTTGTTGTTCCCCTGATTCTGATTCTAGACTAGTAACTGCATCAATGTGTTCTGCTGCTGGATCAACTGGGTGAGCTCTGGTGGGAAGGTAAATCCAAGGTCACATCTCGGAGGCATCTGAGGGTTTAGAAAAGATGAGATGTAAGAATAGAGGGGGGTCTAAAGAGAAAACACTACCCATATGCACATGAGGCAAAAGCAAACAATTCACTTCATTCAATCAAACAAGGGCATACAATCGATCTAGCTATCACAAAAGTGCTCGGACTACTATATTTACATGGTGGACTACTACTACTTATGAGGTGGTCTACTAGAAATATTCTTCGGTTGCAGACTCCATGATATTTGCTCCAGCTTCATCAACATAATCATCATCGCTATCATCTGGATCCGAATCGGTGTCGTCGATGATGATGTAGTCTTCCGGGCGAATCTCATTGGGTTCTTCATCTTCATCTACTGGTGTAGGGCCTCCCATAAATATCCCGATCTTCATTGTTAAGTCGGCATTCTTGTCCACCAATACTTCAATTTCCTCTTCATAATCTTCACGTGTAGCCTTGAGTTCTTCCTCCAGTTCCTTGATTCTTGTCTTAGCCTTCTTCAGATCTATCATATCGGCGCACATCTGGTTCTCCTGTCGTTGAATGTGCTGGTTTAACTCCTGGATAAAAGCTGCAATTGATCTATCCTTCCTGATGCTGATCATCTCCTAGTGCTCATCTCGGCGCCCACAAATCTGGTAGATAGTATCCTTGAGATCATTGTGGTAGACTTCTCCAATGCGTCCCATGGCGATATGTGCTGCCATGCTCTTTCCTAGACTCCAAGTTGGTGCATCAAAAGAAAACTCTATGGGCTCAGTGACTGGCATGAATGTTCTTCCTGGAACTTGAACTTGAATCATCCAGCGCTCTTCTTCAGGTAAAGTGTCATTGTAGGTTCCGGTGAAGTTTGGTACTCCTATGTTCAGGTATCTAGTGACTTCCTTCAGGTGACGTCCAAAGGGTGTATCTTCATCTGGTTGCGTGAACTTGTTCCTTGCATCCGCCATCCTAAAGAGTAGAAAAGATGAGAGGTCAGAAGAGAAGAGAGTGAATAGTGATCTAGGTCTTTAGCTTAGTGGTCGTGTCCTACAATCAGCGTGTGCTCTGATACCATCTCTGTAGCGACCAAACCTCAAACAGTCTGATCTCTGTGCTCTGGTGTCATCCCTGGATTAGTAATGCTGACACCACACAGTACTCGGAGGATTTATAACAGAGTAGAAATCACACACTTATTACATCGAGTGTCTCCATAGAGAACTTATTACAATAAACATGGCTTAAGGCCATCTAATAATGATAACAGCGGAAGGCTTGGAAGATAAGTGAGTCCATCAACTCCAACGGCATCACTGAGTATAGAACCACGACCTAAAAACTCCTTAATCATCGTCTGAAAAGTCTGCAACATTAACGTTGCAGCCTAAAACAGGTCAGCACATGGAATATGCTGGCAAGGTAACACATAGAGAATAATGGAATGAAACAACTATACTATATGCATATTTGGTTGGTGGAAAGCTCTATGGTTACAGTTTTGCGTAAAGCCAATTTTCCCTACTTCAAAGGAATAAATTTAATTACTATCATGGTGGTTGTTAAACATTGAGAATGGTTGACAGCATTCTCAATCCCAATTAAGCATCATCATTAAACAAAACCCAACAAAATTAATTTAGAATAACATGTTGAGATTCACATGATAATCCAGGTACTAGATACTCAAGATGTCCATAACCGGGGACACGGCTAACCATGATTAGTTTATTACACTCTGTAGAGGTTTGCGCACTTTTCCCCACAAGACTCGATCGCCTCCATTTGGTTTCTCGCACTATATGGTGTTTGAGAAAACGGATGATCGAGACATAGTCTTTCAGAAGCGCTAGCACCTTACGATCGGGTAGACCGTACCACCTATATCCCCTACATCTGCTAGTCTACCACTGTAAGAGTTCGCACGACTTAGTCAACTATGCTAGAGCCCATAATAGCTTATGGCTACACATAGAAGTTTCTAGTATGAATAGTCTCATGATCCCTTTGAGCCTGGGTGGTGGTCCAAAAGAAAACAGGCAAGTCCTGGAATACCCAGGTGCCTCAATCCACCCAGATGTGTGTTTAAGTTGCCACCTTAGATAAACCATTAATTAACAAACTCACATCTGTCATGGATATCACTCACCCAATCCACGTCTACTAGCATAGCATGGCATAATAAGCAAACGTAGAAATAACTCCCAAAGGTTTGATAATAAACAGGTAATAGGTACTACCTCAACTACTTCCCATCCCACAATTTATTTAGATCCTAATTATGCAATGTGTGAGGATTGATCTAATGCAGTAAAACTGGGTAGTAGGAAAGGTATGATCAAAGTGTTACTTGCCTTGCTGATGATCCAGGAAACCTAGCGATTCGAAGTAACAAGCGGCGCACTCCGGTTACTCTATCGCAAACAAACAAACAAGCATACAATAAGTACTCATCTAATGCACAGGTAAAACTCAAATAAGAGATCTAACCAGAAGGTTCAACTTAAGAACTCCGGTTTGCAAAAAGAATCAAATCGAACGAAGCAACGAAAGTCAAACGACGAAAGAAAACAACTTCGTTCTACTAATCTGGATCTAGGGAAATTTTTACAGTAGCAAAAACTTGTTTAAGTTGGTTAAATGGATAGAGGATTTCGAGACGAAACTCTAGGCACTTGAGTCGCCTAATTCCGATAAACGAGCGAAAAGTTATACTAAAAAGAAAATCGGATCAGGAATCGCGATCAGAAAAATCGCGAATTAAATCCGAGAAAAAGAAAAACGACGAACGTTCGCTAGAACGAACGAACGGATGAACGCTCGCTATTTAAATAAACCAGAAAAACCGATCTATTTAAAAACAAACTGAATCTCAAAAAACCGATGAAAAACCGACGGTTTTTCGAAAAAAAATAAAAAGACGGTGCGGAAAACGAGGCGGCGAACCTCAAGCGGCATGCGGCGGCGGCGGCGGGAAGATGCTGGGGCTAGGGTTTTCGGGGACTGGGGCGCTGGCTTCGGCTGGGCCTCCCCCCCGGCTTTTATAGCCTAACGGGCCGGGAGTCCTAGTCAGACACGGCCCTAGGTCGGTTCGTTGTTTTTTTTAATAATTACACGCCGAAGAAAAATAAAAAGAAATACTAAACGGACACCAAAAATCCCGAAATAAATTTTCCCGGGCTTCAAAAATCAAGCCGCACAAGATGAACATTTATTTGGGGCCTAAATGCAATTTTGTAAAACGCACATTTTCCTAAATTCAAATAAAATAACGAAAAACTCCGAATTAAAATCTTATTTGATTTTTATTATTAAATCATCAATAGTTATTTATTTTGGGAAAGTCATTTTATTCCCTCTCTCATATTTTTGCAATATAAATAATTGATGATAAAATAAATAAAATCAAACGATCATATTCTCAAAATTTGAGAAAACTCAAATATGAAAATAATGAATTCTCCAACTCTCTTCGTGGGTCCTTGAGTTGCGTAGAAATTCTAGGATCAAAACCAAACGCAAATAAAATATGATATGCAATGATGATCTAATGTATAACATTCCAAATTGAAAATTTGGGATGTTACAAGTTGCTGGTCTTAGTGTCTAGTTCGTTTAGAGTTTTGAGTTCTGTTCACATTAGTTACGCCGCCGCTGCTGCATCATTATCCCTTCCGCTGTCCACCACCCATCCATCAATTTCCACCACGTGTTATCCATCATTCATTGTCACAATCATAGTTGAGATCGTTCACATTTTCGCTAGATCCAATCTGCATCTTATCTAGTTTGTCTTGGAAAGAGGGAGAGAGAGAGAAAGCAGAGAAAAAAGAGAGAGAAAAAGTTAAAAAAAGTCAAAGAAAAAAAGGAGAGAAAGAAAAAGAAAAAAGTGTGAGGAAAAAAAGAGAAAAGAAAAAAATTGGGATCTATCTAGACTCAATCTCGTAGTTGAATTCGGATTGGAATCTGTTTTGTGCACTGTTCAGTAAAACTGGCATAACTTCCTCATACGTAGTCCATTTTGGCTCCGCGACTACTCAAATGAAAACTAGCGACGAGCCGTAACTAAATAGTTACAGAAGCTAGTTTGATATTTGGCACCTCAAAATCGGCTTTTAAATAGGTCTTTTTGCCCTCCGAAGTTCACGAACACAGTTTATCCCAGTTTTTCAGGCCAGTTTTAGAATTTTTTGACTCCTCATATCAACTCAGAATTGAGTGATTTCTTTTGAGTTTGAAAGCTTGAGTGAATACCATTCTTGAAAAAATTATCAAAAAATTGACACAAACTTTTCCAGAGGAAAGTTGGAGAGAAAGTTGTTGTATATCTTGCTTGGCAGTTGTTTTTAATCATTATCTTTACTGCCGTTGTGATCTTGACTTATATTTTGCTGTCCAAAGCTACTTCATATACTTTATTGATGCTAGTTGTGCTACGGTGTGACCTCACTAGTGTTCTAGGCTCGCGTCTCTAGTCCGGTCTAGTCTAGGACCAGCACAGTACCGTCGTTGAACATTTATTCAACATTGCATCTTTGAATTGATTATTGCTAATATTTTGCTACCATATATAGCCAACCCAGGTCCACATATTTCTACACCGTGTATACGTACATTCCCCTGGCAATCGCTTTATTCAATCTTCAGAGTTATTTGACACCGCTGGTTGCCGATCACCACCTGCTGCATGGTAAGAACTTGTAAGATATTGAGATTTGCTATACTGTGAGTGTTTACCACCACTTCCAAGTAGTTCATAGGAACATTTTTTTTGGATTCTGTTTCTTGTTTCTACTAATCATGACAGGATCCAGAGTCAATTTATGGGCTTTGTCGATCGTGGGAGACGTGCCACCACCTTTGCAAATACCACAACCATCACAAGAGGTGCACAAACATCCAAATGCACATGACAAGGTTAATGTATCTACACCACTATTTAATGGTCGTTTTAGACTTGCTTTATATATTGAATGAGAGTTCAACATAAAAAATATATTTGCTTCCCATAATTTTGATGAACATAAAAAGGTTAAGGTTGCGGTTGGTTCTTTCACTGGTTATGCTTTGGTTTGGTGGAGTGAATATTGTTGGTTACACCTTGATTATATACCTACTACTTGGGATGATTTGAAACTTGCCATGCGACATACTTTCGTTCCCGCTTATTATACTCGCGACATGATTAAGAAGTTGCAACATTTAAAACAAGGTAGCGACACTGTAACAAACTATTATGATGATTTACAAACTACCTTGTTGCATTCCTCTTTAGAAGAAAGTGAAGATGATTATATGGATAGATTTTGGGGAGGATTAAACCGTGATATTCAAGAGATATTAATTCATGAAGAGTGTTATCCTATGGACCATTTGTTTCGTCTTGCTTGCAAAGCTGAACAGGAAATAAAACGACATGTTGCCCATGAGGAGAACAAGCGCACGATGCACATTCCAAGAGTTGATATGATTGTTCCTTCAACTACTAGGCATACTATGACAACCACATCCGTTGTTGTGAGGACTACATCACCTCCACCATGTGACACATCGCCCCCGAGAGTCGCTACATCATATGAGTTGATCATAAGAGGTAATGACAAAGGTACTGATCTTCCATCTCTAAATGAGAATGATGAATGCCTTGTCAATTTGAATGCACCATCTCACGAGCTACCCACTACTTTGATCGTACCACCTATTTTAGAGGACTATGTTGATAATTTGACTTTGCCATGTGATCAAACAACTGAAATACCAACAATTTTGAGTGCACCCATTGAATTAACTATTGATGCAAAAGAACCAATGTTTAATCATTTTGATATGACCTCTAATGTAACACCCTCGATGCGGCTATATCTCCCACGTGTCGAGGCACGACTTAGAGGCATAATCGCATTGAAGGCATATGTCGCAAGTTAGGCAATCTTCACAACATCCCATGTAATATAGATAATAAAGGGGAGCTAACATAGTTGGCTTACACTCGCCACATCAAACAAGTACATAAATAACATTACATCATCCAAACACTCATGGCCCGACTATGGTGCCAAAATAAAAGATAACCCAACAAGCGACAAGGTCCCGATCACCCCCTACTGGGCACCACTACTGATCATCAGGAAAAGAAACATAGTAGCGTTGAGAGTCCTCGTCGAACTCCCACTTGAGCTCGAGCGCGTCACCTGGAGCGGAATCATCAGGCCCTGCATCTGGTGTAATAGTAATCTGTGAGCCACAGGGACTCAGCAATCTCGCACCCTCGCGATCAAGACTATTTAAGCTTATAGGTAAGGCAAGGTAAATATGTGGAGCTGCAGCAAGCGACTAGCAAATATAGTGGCTATCCTGTTCGCAAAAGAGAGCGAGAAGAGGAGGCAAAGCGCGAGCGAGAAACTAGAGGGCAACCTGCGCAAGCATTACTCCAACACCGTGTCCATTTTCCGGACTCCACCGAGAAGAGGCCATCACGGTAACACACTCAGTTGATTCATTTTAATTAAGTTAAGGTTCAAGTTATCTACAACCGGACATTAACAAATTCCCATCTGCGCATAACTGCGGGCACGACTTTCGAAAGTTCAAATCCCTGCAGGGGAGTTCCAACTTAGCCCATGACAAGCTCTCACGGTCAACGAAGGAATAGACCTCCTCCTGAGACGTTCCGATCAGACTCGGTACCTCGATTCTTCAAGACACTTCGACAGTTTAAAACAAGACCAGCAACACCGCTCGAATGTGCCGACAAATCCCGATAGGAGCTGCACATATATCGTTCTCAGGGCACACTTAGATGAGCTCTCCATACAACTAAAACCAAACCTCGAGTTTCCCCGAGGGGGCGCTGCACAGGACTCTAGTTTGGACCAACACTCAGAGGAGCACTGGCCCGGGGGGGGGGGCTAAAATAAGATGACCCTTGGGCTCCGGAAACCCAAGGGAAAAAGAGGCTAGGTGGCAAATGGTAAAACCAAGGTTGGGCATTGCTGGAAAAGCTTTAATCAAGGCGAACTATCAAGGGGTTCCCATTATAACCCAACCGCGTAAGGAACGCAAAAATCCGGGAACATAACACCGATATGACGGAAACTAGGGCGGCAAGAGTGGAACAAAACACTAGGTGAGAGGCCGAGCCTTCCACCCTTTACCAAGTATATAGATGCATTAAGATAACAAGATAATATAATGATATCCCAACAAGTCAATAATGTTCCAACAAGGAACGGTCTCCAATCTTCACCTGCAACTAGCAACGCTATAAGAGGGGCTGAGCAAAGCGGTAACATAGCCAATCAAAGGTTTGCTAGGACATGGTGGGTTAGAGGTTTGACATGGCAATTTGGGAGGCTTTAAAGCAAGTGGTAGGCATCGTAGCATTGGCATAGCAAAAGAGCGAGCATCTAGCAAAGCAAAGATAGTAGTGATTTCGAGGGTATGATCATCTTGCCTGCAAAGTTGTCAGAGTTGACTGGATCCTCGAAAGCAAACTCAACGGGCTCCTCGTTAGCGAACTCGTCTCCTGGCTCTACCCAAACAAGACAAACAAGCAAATGGAACACAATCAACCACGTGCAAAGCTCAAACAATATGATGCAAAGATGGTATGCTATGCGAGATGCGATGCAGGATGCATATGCAAGATTTGACAAGGGATGCATGAACCTGGCCTCAACATGGAAATCCAAGTGTGTCACTGGAAAAATGAGATGAAATCGCTTGAAAACGATATAAAGAACGCCGGAATCGGAGTTACGGTTTGGAAATGGCAAGCAATTCAAATATGGCCACGTTCTGCGATTTACAGCAAGTAGCCATCTAAATGCAATAAGATGAACATGCTACAGCATTCAAACATGACAACAAGATACACGGCAGGGATGCATTCATGATGCTTAACAAAAGTCTAGCACTAAGCTACGGCCAATTCATCCATTAACAGGTTCAAACAAGCATGGCAAAAATGCATATGGCAAACAGATTTCAGACTTAGTGAAATTAACACTTGTCTGGAATTTCAGATCAGGTAGCACACTTTGGAGCAACAAAACTATATGCTACAGGACCTGAACATGGCAAAGTAAAGCATGGCATGGAGCTACTCAAAGAGCTTAACAAAAGTCCCTTAGTGACCTTGAGCCAAAAGGGATCAGAAAATACAATTGCAAGCATGTGAACATGAAAAAAAATAATCAGTTCTCAAACTTAGTGAAAACTGGAGCATTGCTGAAAACAGATATCAAGTAGGCATGTTTACGAGCTCGATGCACTCACTACGGGGCAAGTCATGACAAGCTAAGCATACATCCATCAAGATACACAAAATACAAGCTAGACATGGCAAGAACAATAGCATAGCAAGCACGGATCAACTACAACATCCTCGACAAAATCGCTAACAAGTAGACAATCTGCCCAGATTTATGAAGTAGCAAAAGTAGAGCTCGATTGACTCAAGCTAGGGTGCTCCATAATTGCAAACAAAGACATGGATGGATAGAGCACTACAAGATTAACAAAACATCCTTACTGATCATCCTCAAAAGAGGCACGGATCACTAAGTAACAACATGAACATATGGCAACATGAGATAAACAGCTCAAGGACTTAGTGGAAATGCTAAGTCCCTGAAATCAGAATTACCAAGTACCTCACTTTGCAAGCTTGTGCTAGTCACCACACACATCACAAAAATACATGGGTTGCACCACTGGAAAGATGACAAAACCCTTAACAAAACATATGTAGAGCTCATGGGCATATCATGCACACAATAATCATGGCAAAAATGACAAATATCTAAAAGGAGCAGCAGATCTGACAATTATCTCAAGTAGCACTCTTCTAACAGCATTTCGGGCATCAAGATGAACTCAAATGAAAATGACGCAATGGAATGAAATGATATACTCTCTGAGACGAACATTTTGATATGCTATATGCCCAAAACGGAGCTACGGATGCGGAGATATAGCATGATGAAAAATGCAAATTATTAGGGTTTCGGGGACGGAAAGTCAACCGAGACGGGATCCGAATCCGGATCGGGATCGGGATCGTGGTTATTGTAGCAGCTCGAGGTCTCGCCGAAAATGGAGGTCCGCTGGAATCCTGTTCACCAAAGAGAGGGGTTCGCCGGAGAGGGGACTTGCCGGGGCGCCGATGGGTGGCAGGGAGGCGTGCGCGGGCCCGGGCGCGGCGCCGGCGTTGGGCAGCGGGTCGCCGGAGCCGGAGCGACGAGGAGGCGCGGCGGGCTTGCTCCGGCCGGCGGCGAAGGCTGCGACCGGCGCGGATCCCACAGCGGCGCGGCGTGCCGGAGTGGAGGAGGACGAAGGCGGGCGGCGGCGATCCGGATGGGCCTCGGGGGCCAGATGCGGGCCTCCCAGGCCGGAGCGGCGGCAGCGAGGTACGGTGACACGTGTCACTCTCCGATTGGTGCGGGCACGGCGGCGCGACTTCGGACGTATCCGGCCGGACAGAAAAATGTCCGCCGGCGTGCGAGGTAGGTGGATCTAGGGTTAGGGACGAGGTGAACCGCGAATTTCGGGAGGGTGGTGTATATATAGGCATAGAGGGAGCTAGGAGAGTTCAAATGAGGTGCGGTTTTCGGCCACGCGATCGTGATCGAACGCTCTAAATGATGGAGAGGGTTTTGGTGGGTTTTGGGCCAAAATGGAGGCGTGTTGGGCTGCAACACACACGAGGCCTTTTCAGTCCCTCGGTTAACCGTTGGAGTATCAAACGAAGTCCAAATGATACGAAACTTGACAGGCGGTCTATCGGTAGTAAACCAAGGCCGCTTGGCAAGTCTCAGTCCAATCCGGAAATGTTTAATCCCACACACGAAAGAAAGGTAGAAATGACCACCGGAGGAGAACGAAGCACCGGAATGCAAAACGGACAACGGGGAAAATGCTCGAATGCATGAGATGAACATGTATGCAAATGCAATGCACATGATGACATGATATGAGATGCATGACAATGATAACAACACACGGAGACAAAGACCCGAACCCGAGAAAACAAAATAACTTAAGGCCGGAAACGGCAAGAGTTGGAATACATATTGGGAAAGTCACATCCGGGGTGTTACATCTAATCTTGGTGATGATTCTGTGTCCAATGACTTATTGCATGTTTGCTTATTTAAGCATGTTGTCGCATGCAAATTTGATGCAAGTAAGATTTATTCACCAATGTTGGGATGATTTAATGATGAATATTGTCAATCTTTTGATATGAATAAGAGCTTCACTTATATGTGCAAACTGAGTTGCAATATCTCCATGCCTTGTATTTATGATAATATTTTGGCTTTATATTTTATGATCTATGAAAGTTACTCATGTATACATGTGTCATGTGTGCAAAAATCAAGGAAGTAAAAATGGATGACATATACATATACAACATGTACACCTTGTCTCTTTTGTTAGCCACATTTCAGATTAAGCAACGCCGATGACGGCTTTGTTTTCAAGAAGGGAAGGATGATGAGGACATGACTACCTTGGATATGACCAAAAATATTGCATACATGCATATTTGTCAGGTGATTTCTAGTGCAAACTATTCAATAATCTATTTATGTTATCCAAAACAAAAATACTTCACACACTTTTGTGTTTTGTCTAATTGCAGGTGTATGGGACATTTGTACAATCCACATATGAAGATAAGGGAAAAAGAGAAGTTTAGGTTATGTTCAAAAAGTCCTCTCACGTCACTTTTGGGCCAAGAGAAGATAGAGTCCAGGTCTCTCACGTTATGGATTCAGATTCTGATTGCACAGACATACCTGACCCAAAATGCTAACAACTTTTTCATACGGACTTCGAATTGGGTGATTCTTTTTTTGTTCGAAAGTAGATTTCGTGCTCTTTCCAACCCAATTGGATTCACCTTCAAATTCGTCCGGAGCATTGAGATATCGACGAAACAATCTGACACTGCAGCAGAATCCTAGTCAAACAACAAGTCCAAAGGTGATGCATCACCTCCACTTGGGCCCATGAGCCTTGTACGACCTCAGGCTGCCTTGGGACGTCCTTCCACCTCCTTGGCCGCCACCCCTTGCTCCTATATAAGTATATCCATCTAGTAGTTTTTTCTTGGGTTTTATTTAGATTAAAAGTTCACCATAACTGCAACTTCGCGTACTTCGTTTGTGTCAAACGACTAGACCAAGACGTCACAGAACCTCACCTTCATCAATAAAGCTTTCCTCTTATATTCGCAATATCCAAATTGCAATTTCAATTTCTTGCTTGTTCTTTTTTTCTTGCAGAAAATAGACCCTCGTGGTTAGGTTGATCGTGCTCCAGCGTGGTCAATAACCTCTCGGAGTTGGTTTAATGATTGCTAAGGCGCGATGTCCTCGCATGTTCGTAGTCGGATCGTCAAAGTCGACTTCCACTAAAATGATAGCCACCATCTCATCAAAAGATCGGGGCCCTCGCCTCTATCAAGCACGCATATGCATTGCATATCATGTCTTGCGTATCATGCCATGTATTGCATCATGTTGTTTGTGCATTGCACCATGATTGATTGTCGTTC
Source organism: Triticum dicoccoides (assembly GCF_002162155.2). Classification (NCBI taxonomy): domain Eukaryota; kingdom Viridiplantae; phylum Streptophyta; class Magnoliopsida; order Poales; family Poaceae; genus Triticum; species Triticum dicoccoides. Next base: position 627,044,272 of record NC_041382.1, read on the forward strand.
CATTGCTTGTGTTCTTGCTTTGGGTAGAGCCGGGAGACGAGTACGTGAATGAGGAACCTCTTGAGTATGCTATCGAGGGTCAAGCTTTCGACAACTCTGAGAACTTTGCAGGCAAGATGACCATACGCTCGAAATCACTTCTATCATTGCTTTGCTAGTTGTTTGTTCTATTGCTATATCGTGCTACCTACCACTTGCTATATCATGCCTCCCATATTGCCATGTCAAGTCTCTAACCCATCTTTCCTAGCAAACCGTTGTTTGGCTATGTTACCGCTTTTGCTCAGCCCCTCTTATAGCGTTGCTAGTTGCAGGTGAAGTTGAAGTTTGTTCCATGTTGGAACATGGATATTGTTGGGATATCATTATTATCTTTTATATACTTTAATGCATCTATATACTTGGTAAAGGATGGAAGGCTCGGCCTTATGCCTGGTGTTTTGTTCCACTTTTGCCGCCCTAGTTTCTGTCATACCGGTGTTATGTTCCTTGATTTTGCGTTCCTTATGCAGTTGGGTGTTATGGGAACCCCTTGACAGTTCGCCTTGAATAAAACTCCTCCAGGAAGGCCCAACCTTGGTTTTATCATTTGCCTACCTACCACCATATACCTTTCCCTTGGGTTCTGCAGACTCAAGCGTCATCTTTATTTTAAACCCCCCCTCCTCCCGGGCCAGTGCTCCTCTGAGTGTTGGTCCGAAACGGGCAGCCTGCGGGGCCATCTCGGGGCAACTTGAGGGCTGGTTTTACTCGTAGCTTGACCTATCCGGTGTGCCCTGAGAACGAGATATGTGTAGCTCCTATCGGAATTTGTCGGCACATCGGGCGGCTTTGTTGGTCTTGTTTTACCATTGTCGAAATGTCTTATAACCGGGATTCCGAGACTGATCGGGTCTTCCCGGGAGAAGGAATATCCTTCGTTGACCGTGAGAGCTTGCGATGGGTTAAGTTGGGACACCCCTGCAGGGTATAAACTTTCGAGAGTCGTGCCCGCGGTTATGTGGCTGATGGGAATTTGTTAATATTCGGTTGTAGAGAACTTGACACTTAACTTAATTAAAATGAATCAACCGCGTGTGTAGCCATGATGGTCTCTTTTCGGCGGAGTCCGGGAAGTGAACACGGCCTTGTGTTATGCTTGAATGTAAGTAGTTTCAGGATCACTTCTTGATCACTTTTACCTTCTCGACCGTGCGTTGCTTCTCTTCTCACTCTTATTTGCTATGTTAGCCGCCATATATACTTAGTGCTTGCTGCAACTCCACCTCACTACCTTCTCCTACCCATAAGCTTAAATAGTCTTGATCTCGCGGGCGTGAGATTGTTGAGTCCTCGTGACTCACGGATATTTCCAAATAGTAGCAGGTGCCGAGGATACCAGTGCAGGTGATGCTACCGAACTCAAGTGGGAGTTCGACGAGGATCTGGGTCGTTACTATGTTTCGTTTCCTGATAATCAGTAGTGGAGCCCTGTTGGGACGATCGGGGATCTAGCATTGGGGTTTATCTTCGTTTTATTCGGATTTGGTCGTAGTCGGTCTTTGAGTGTATTTGAATGATGTATGATTTATTTATGTATTGTGTGAAGTGGCGATTGTAAGCCAACTATTTATCCATTTTTTATTCAGTACATGGGATTGTGTGAAGATTATCCCTCTTACGACAAATATACTATGCGACTATGCCTCTAAGTCGTGCCTCTAAGTCGTGCCCCGACACGTGGGAGATATAGCCGCATTGTGAGTGTTACAATAATCAATGGAATCAAGCTGAGAAAGAAGGAATTCAATTGCATTTTTTATTTTGAAGGACGGGCATCTAATTATGAAGCACACATGTTAGCCAAGTACTAATATTCGTTAGATAAGGGGCATCATGTATGGTTGGGCCAACCCCACGAACGTCTTTGTATTCTAAACTTTGTAATCTTTGAGTAATAAAGACTTGGGTGCTCCCAATTGATGCTTACAACGATAGATCAGGAAGCTGGCGCCCATGCCGCCGCTCCCGTGGGCTGGCCCGGCAGTCCATCACTCGCTCAAGTATTCACATAGTCGCTTCGTTTAGTTACTCCCCCAAAAAAGGGAATTCGCACACTCAGTCAACGTTTAACCGGTTAACAGTTGACCAGTTGACCCGTCAACCATAGACTTTTAATAAAATACAAAAATGTATTCCAAATCAATTGTTTTTTTAAAAACTCATGAATTCAAAATTGTTCATGGATTTAAAAAAATCAAAAATTTAAAAATGTTCAGTAATTTTAAAAAAGTTTGTCATTTTTTTAAAAGTTCACAATTTGAAAAAGTACATTGGTTTTAAGAAAGAGTTCATCAATTTTGAAAAAAAAACCCAAAGATGGAAAAATATCAAAATTTAAAAAGTTCATTGAATTTTAAAAAATTGATTTGAAGAAATTTCATTCATATTTAAAAAATCACAAATCTGAAAGCTCATTGATTTTGAAAAGATGTTCACGAATTTGGAAAAAGATTACAAAATTCAAAAAATAATGGATTTAGGAAAAAAGGTCGATCAATTTGAAGAAAAAGTTCATGAATTTGAAAAGAATCCACGCATTTGAGAAAAAAAAGGATAAAGAAAGAAAAAAGAGAAAATGAAAACCGAATAAAAACATCCGAAAAAACTCATGAACTGAAGAAATAAATAAATAAATAATTGTTTTTACAACCGGTGGGATAGCCTAGTGGGTAGAGCCTTTTCTTTCGTACACAGACGTTGTGAATTCGAAGCCGGTGCCCTGTACCTTTTTTGGGAGTTTACAGAAATAAAATCATATACGGGCCGGCCAAGGTAAGAGCAGCGCCTGTTAACAAAATGCACGTTAACGGATGCTGAAGGCGCTGAATAGGAAATGCCTGAAGACTTGGCTTACCCGGAAAAAAAAAGCAAAAGTATCTGTTTTTTTACATTTTATTTGAGACAACCTCACGAGACTTTTTATTTCAAACCATCACAATGTTTACATGGACGAACGGAAACCCCACGGGCTGGCCAAACCAAACATGACGGCCCGGTCCCAAAGAAAAAGCATGTCTCGCTAGGTTGTGAGCCTCAACATTTGAGCTCCTAAATTTATGAACAAAAAAACAAGAACTAAAAGTAGATTGTTGTTGCTTGATCTCCTTAACGATCGCCCCATAAGTAGCTCCACTTCCACTCTGAATTTCTTCTATCACTCCCTTGCAGTCGGATGCGACTTGTATTTGCTGAATATGCAAATCTGCCGCCCAATCCAAAAGAGAGCTTGAATTTGGACCGTGAGAAGCTTTTGGCTCATGTAGGCCCAGTCGTGGCAATTTGCGGTCATACCAATGGCGGCCCAGTCTGAACGCATTACTGGGCCAGCAGTCACGCGAGCATGCTTTACTCCAAATCATCGAACTCTTTCCTCAAAAAATAGAGAAATAATTGACCATTCTTGCTTTTTTGACAGTTCTCTTTTTAGTCATCAGTATAAGAGCTCAAATGTCAAGGCTCATAATTTAACAAAGCATGCACTGTCACTTGGGGTTGGCCGCCATGTTTGATTAGGCAATTCGGATGATCTTACTTTCATCACTATAAACACTGTGACGAGTTAAATACAGGATTCACGAGATTGTCTTAGAAAAAAAAATCATCGAAGTGAGGCACGCGACTATTCTTCACTCCAAAAACTCCATTCGAACTTTCTTTTTCATGTCGTCGTCGAGAAACCAACCACTCTAATTTCGTGACTAGCAGACATTTTACCTGCTAGCAGCAACATCAACCCACCAGGGTTCAAGTTATGATACTCGCATTTATCCTGAATTTATTTCAGGATTTGCGGCGATACAATTTCAGTGGGAGAAGACGTTTCCGTCGACTACGAGGCGCCTACGGTGAATCTGTAAAATTTCAAGACGATATGCCGGCTCAGTCTTTCGAAAGTGCTCACAGGAATAGGGTCTGTGTGCGTGCGTTTATGAAAGTGAGTGTATACACGTTTATATAAACGCTTGCGTTGTTAAAAACCGGTGCGTTTATGAAAGTCTTGCGTAACGCCAGCGAGATCAACAAACAGAGCGCGCACCGCACCGCACGCACACCAACCAAACCAAACCAATCCAATCCGTGGGAAGGTTTGCTCGTCGTCTGGCACTCTGGCCTAGCTTGCGCGGCGTACAGGGCAACCATGAACTGCTAGTGGAGCAAGCGTCACGCACGCCACCTACCCGGCCACCCTACCCGGCCACCGCGCCGGCGCGCCATGCGCCAACCGTTCCCGCTGCGTGTGGTAGGTGGAACCTGTGGATGCTCGCCTCGCCAGGCCACCCCCCACAACCCACCAACAACAACACCAACACCAACCACCCAGCCTCCCGCTCCCGGCCCGGTCCAGCAGAGCGCCGCGGGTCGCTGCCGGGCGCCGGTCTACTTGCCGGTACGGCGGAGGAGCGCGCCCCGTCCGCATTGAAGGGCAGCACATGGATCCACTGGCTGCCGTCGTTATGCATGGGCCACGCACGCCGGCGATAGGCCGAGAGCGATAGGGGTAGCCGGACATATGCATGTACTACTCCGTAGTAGGTTCCAGTCTTCTTAATGGAGGTGCTGCGACGAGCATGACAGGTCTGGACCAAAGCTGCATACGTACATTTCACGATGAGAATCATATTGTACCATTCGAAACGTCGAGAGTCGTGTGTTTTCGTGTGGCCAGCTTCCTCGTGCGTCGGCAGGAATCCATGGCGTCGAACGTCTGTAGGGCGTGGCATCTGTTTCAGCGACATGTACATCCCGGCATACGTTTCTCGGGCGTTTGTTCGTTTCGCGACCACCCGATCGATCGTGTCGACGACGTATGTGTACCGTTTTGGTCGGGAGCGGGCACGGCTTTATTAATACCGAAATGGAGCGGCCGGCAGAGTAAAAATGACACGAGAGGATAATGGCATGCAGCTTGATTGAATAGTACCAACTGGGTTAAGCTTGCAGAGCTGCGGTAGGTGCATGCATGCCTTGGTGAAGTCCAAACCTAGCTTTCTGCCTACCACCGAGCACTAGTGAATGACTTGGTGCATGGTAGTGTGCTTCCCACTATTCTCAAAGGCCTGTTTTCATCCAGCGGTCTGCACAAGCATGATTCCAAGGTTGATGTTATATCCACGTTATTCTTCTTCTTTTGTGTGCTGATGAGGTACCCACGATCTTGACCCTGGAGTCCTGGTTGGTGATTTGGTGGGAATTGATCATTTCAGATGAGATAAAGCAAGGACCGAAATGGTGATTCAGAATTGGCAACAAAATTTAGAAAGATGCACTAAATATATAGGATATTTTTAAGATGAAAAAACAAAGAGAAAATAAAAATATTTACAAACAACCATGAAAATCAATGACATCACAAATTGTTTATGGACCTTTATGAGTAATCACGAGCTTTATCGAATTCCCTAGTTTTCATATAATAGTTAGCCTTTTCCCTCCTAAGTTTCCATTTTTTATCCTAGAATTTCAATAATTCCCCCTTTGTTCATAAAAAGATATATTCTATTGTCTTCATGTATTTCTTTTAAATTTCTAGGTTTTTATATTATATATTTTTCATCACATTTTCATGAGCTGTGTTGTTTAACTGAAGTTAGAGACCACATAATATTATGTCTAGTACTAAAAGACAATGATCAAAATTGCCAGGTTTTATATAGCTTAGAAACCAAGAACAAAATCACATTTCAATAGTAGCTGGGAGAGAAAAATACAACTTTGAAAAAATGGAGATATGGGGAGAAAGACGGAAGCACTGACGTTAGCAATCCCGCGACCGCCATTAGCTGCAGCCATGGGCCAAGTGCCATGCTTGGTTTGCTACTGTATCAGTTGAACTCGTCTAGTGATCTTTCTTCACGTGTCTCACTCTCACCAACCCACCAAGGGAAAGGGAATGCTGTCTACCGAGTGTTGAGCGCCTAGCTGGGTTGAAGCTTAGGGTTGGTAGCACGTGCATGGCTAATTATTGTTTTAGCACGTAAAATCTGCCTATACTTAACCATGTCTCTGAATCCTGGACATATGCAAGTAATTCTCAGTCAACAAAATGATCGCTGATAATAAGCCGAGTTGTTGGCAATCACTGACAAAGTCAAACATCAACGCGGTCGTGCTCGTCAAACTAGTCAAATATAAACACAGAGTCGGAAAACTATGCATGCTCGTATGCTGAATATTTCTTGACTTGTGTTTGGCTTTATGCCCTCGGCTGGTGTAAATCGTGCCTCACTTAGCCGGAAAGGTTTCCCTCGTTCGGAAGAAACTGCATGGACAAGTACAGTGTATGTAGCTAGAGACCAAATACCACAGGAATTTTGCACGATATTACTCGGTAAGTAGCTTCGCATCAGCACGGCCGAACGACATGCATTTCGTCCTCCAAAAAATAGGCTATGCTGCCACCAAAGCTCTTCTAAAAGGAAGAGAAATTATTCCCGGAAAAAAGAAATATGCATGTATGCATCCGACTGACCCACCAACTATTTTTAGAAGCACATTTTGACTCCGTGTGGCCAACGACTTGACCACTCGAGAAGATCCGGTCGACATTCCGACGCAAACTTTGGCAGCCCCGTCAACCCCAACGGCTCACAATCTTTTTCCCTCACACGCATGCCTGCGACGGTGTGCAGTGTGCATGCGGATGACCGACGAGACCCAGACCGGAGAACGCTGGCCGTTCCTTCCGTTTTCGCTCCTCGTGGGTGCAACTGTCGGAGTCGTCGAAGGCTAAGGCCCTGTTTGGATTAGCGTTTCTGCTCGTTTTCTGGCCGGTATAAGATACGGACCTCCTCCGGTTCGTTTTCATTTCAGGCTGATCTTAACTGTTGACCTGTAACTTACACCTGTAGAATAAATACACGCGTATAAAATTACCCCCATTCCAAGCGGTGCCTAAAGAGACGAACGAACGGCGGGCCAGCGAGCGAGGATGCCCGTCGTTTTTCGTCTGAGGGCTAAAATGACGCGTACGTACGCGCAATTTGGCTCCATCTGGACTCTGATCGAGTGATCCAGCTGCTCCCCCAAAGCAGCGTGCAGAAACTGAACGGAAAGCCAACCACACGCTCCTGCAGCTTGGGGCTCACTTGCCCACTCACTAATGCAGTCACAGTGGAGAGGTGTCTCACGAACGACTGATCTTCAGTGCAAATTACAGGCAGCAGCAGTGAAAATTCCTTGCAGTTACCGATACAGATTACCCTAAACTGCAATCACTCGTCTTTGAAAAGGAGAACATCAATTCCGTCTGAACAAAAAAGAAGAAGAAGAGAGAACATGGAAAATGTAACCTTGGAAGAAATCATTCCATAGTTTCCAGCCAAGTCTGCCAAGTCAAGTGTGCACTGAGAAAGTGAGAATGCATCCGAATGGAATGGCTTTACACGCAAACTGGAATTTCCCTAGTCATTTACTCACTTGCAAACGAGACAGCAGAGATGACCAAGAAGCAAATAAATGCTTCCTGTTTCCTTTTCTTCAGATGAAGCTTCCAATAGATCAGTGGTGCTTGCTAAAGGAAGAAAATACCACATTGTGATTTCGATCACCACCCAGCCTGCGCCGCGAGACTCTTGACTGACGGACCGCCTGGCAGGACTGACCGGTGGACCGTCTCATTTTAAACAGAAATGTTCTTCCCAACAAATTAATTTCATAATGCCTGGAAAACAGCTTGAAAGCGTCAAACCGCATTAGGAAATACTGAAGGAAGGTCACGAGTTCAATCAATACCACAACCCTAAATTTAAATAGAATATGCGAGGTTCGTCGCACCCAGAAGGAAATACTACACTACTGAAAGGCGTATGGATCAGCAAGCAGATAACAACTCCTTCCCAGTGGACAGCAGAACCTCACTCGCATTTTTTGGAGAAACAATCCAAGCTGCTCTGTCAAAGCAAGGACCGTGTAACTGTTTTCTAAGATTTCTTTTCTTGCAGTTTTATACTAGTACCAGTAGATGGTGTAAGCAGCCGCCCCGCTTGTTTTAAATGTTGCAATGTCGACAAAAGGACGTGCTTACATTAGTACAAGTTGCATGTTCGGATCTCCAAGTGCAGCGATTCTGGCACCAAATTAGGTAAAGCTGCCTTCAGCAACAGGTTGGCACAAAGCAGCCGACGCCACTCCAATCCGAAGAACACTACTCGAACGCTTTGATCAAGTAGGTTAACACAGAGGCACATGGTGCTGCATGATTAACACTGAACGCTTGAGCATGTGAGTGCACAGTAAATTGGAGGTGAGCGCCGACATGGGCAAACACTCTGTTGAATTGCTATAATGATACATGAATTCCACTCCTCCGGAAAGGAGAAAGGGAAGCCCAAAAAAAAAAAAAGGAGAAATTGCCATGTGCCTGCACAAACGGCCGAACACCTGACGTGCTCTGCCTCTCTTCCCTGCACCAACCATCTTGCGCACCCCGGCCAAGCGCAGCTGCCACGATGCCGCCACCGAGCGCCTGTACGTAGTCACCACCCGGTCCGTGCGCTCCAGCGGCCACTGGTGCACCCACCAATCCAGAGGTCAACCCGGCCATCCAGCTCCACACTCCACACCAACCCAACCCCCACACCCACCCTGACCCTGCCCAGCTGCGCTCCCTATTTAACCCGTCTTCTCCCTCCGTTCATCTCCAAGAAGAGCCTCGCCTTCTTCTGCAGTTTGAGCTCCTCTTCAGCGCCACCGATCAATCCATCACCACTCCCAGAGTTCATCCAGATACGCACACACCCGCCCGGCTTCTAGCTTACTAGCTTGCTTTAGCACTTCTTTGCATATCTCGATGGAGTGCGAGAACGGGCACGTTGCCGCCAACGGCGATGGCCTGTGCGTGGCACAGCCGGCGCGGGCCGACCCGCTCAACTGGGGGAAGGCGGCGGAGGAGCTGTCCGGTAGCCATTTGGATGCAGTGAAGCGGATGGTCGAGGAGTACCGTAAGCCGGTGGTGACCATGGAGGGCGCCAGCCTGACCATTGCCATGGTCGCCGCGGTGGCTGCCGGCAGCGACACCAGGGTGGAGCTCGACGAGTCCGCCCGCGGCCGCGTCAAGGAGAGCAGCGACTGGGTCATGAACAGCATGATGAACGGCACCGACAGCTACGGTGTCACCACCGGCTTCGGCGCCACCTCTCACCGGAGGACCAAGGAGGGCGGCGCTCTCCAGAGGGAGCTCATTAGGTACGAATTAAACCGCGAACAAGTTATATTTCACATGTTGAATTGTTGATCATCTCTGTCTGTGAGTTATGGAAATCTTATTTTTTCGTGTGTTGCTTGTCTGTTCAGATTTCTTAACGCTGGAGCCTTCGGCACTGGCAACGACGGCCACGTTCTGCCTGCTGCGGCGACGAGGGCAGCCATGCTCGTGCGTGTCAACACCCTGCTTCAGGGATATTCCGGCATCCGCTTCGAGATCCTCGAGACGATCGCCACGCTCCTCAACGCCAACGTGACACCATGCCTACCGCTTAGGGGCACCATCACCGCGGTGACCTCGTCCCGCTTTCCTATATTGCGGGACTGGTAACCGGCCGCCCAAACTCCATGGCCACGGCTCCGGATGGCACCAAGGTTAACGCGGCGGAGGCATTTAAGATTGCTGGCATCCAGCATGGCTTCTTCGAGCTGCAGCCCAAGGAAGGCCTTGCTATGGTGAACGGCACGGCAGTGGGCTCGGGGCTTGCATCCATGGTCCTTTTCGAGGCTAACATCCTTAGTCTTCTCGCCGAGGTCCTGTCAGCTGTCTTTTGTGAGGTTATGAACGGCAAGCCAGAGTACACCGACCACTTGACCCATAAGTTGAAGCACCACCCTGGGCAGATCGAGGCTGCCGCCATCATGGAGCACATACTCGAAGGCAGCTCCTACATGATGCTTGCTAAGAAGCTCGGCGAGCTCGACCCATTGATGAAGCCAAAGCAAGATAGGTATGCACTCCGTACGTCACCGCAGTGGCTTGGTCCTCAGATTGAGGTCATCCGTGCTGCCACCAAGTCGATTGAGCGAGAGATCAACTCCGTCAACGACAACCCACTCATCGACGTCTCCCGTGGCAAGGCTATCCATGGTGGAAACTTCCAGGGCACACCAATCGGTGTGTCTATGGACAATACCAGGCTTGCCATTGCTGCGATTGGCAAGCTTATGTTTGCCCAATTCTCGGAGTTGGTGAACGACTTCTACAACAACGGTCTTCCTTCCAACCTCTCCGGTGGGCGCAACCCAAGCTTGGACTATGGCTTCAAGGGTGCCGAAATTGCCATGGCCTCGTACTGCTCCGAGCTCCAGTTCTTGGGCAACCCTGTGACCAACCATGTCCAGAGCGCAGAGCAGCACAACCAAGATGTCAACTCTCTTGGCCTCATCTCCTCAAGGAAGACTGCCGAGGCCGTTGACATATTGAAGCTCATGTCCTCGACATTCTTGGTCGCGTTGTGCCAGGCTATTGACCTCCGCCACCTTGAGGAGAATGTCAAGAACGCCGTGAAGAGTTGTGTGAAGACTGTGGCTAGGAGGATACTGAGCACCAACAACAATGGTCATCTCCACAATGCGCGCTTCTGTGAGAAGGACTTGCTGCTCACAATCGACCGTGAGGCGGTGTTTGCTTACGCGGATGACCCCTGCAGCGCCAACTATCCACTGATGCAGAAGATGCGTGCAGTTCTTGTGGAGCATGCCTTGGCCAATGGTGAGGCTGAGCGTGATGTGGAGACATCAGTGTTTGCTAAACTTGCCATATTTGAACAGGAGCTCCGTGCAGTGCTTCCAAAGGAGGTCGAGGCTGCCCGAAGTGCCGTGGAGAACGGTACTGCTACACAACAAAACCGTATCGCTGAATGTCGATCATACCCTCTCTACCGGTTCGTGCGCAAGGAGCTTGGAACTGTGTACTTGACCGGGGAGAAGACTAGGTCTCCCGGTGAAGAGGTGGACAAGGTGTTCGTTGCTATGAACCAGGGCAAGCACATTGACGCACTACTTGAGTGTCTCAAGGGGTGGAATGGTGAGCCCCTACCTATCTGCTGAGGATCGAGTACTTGAAGAGAAGATAGTGTGCTTCGAAGTCGAGAAGGCTTCAGATGTTCTTAGCTGATAAGTGATAATACTGTTTTTATTGGATTTCTTTAGAAGTTGATGTTTTGTAATGTTCTTACAGAGCTGCCAGATTGTTGCCAAAAATTGCAATTGCATGCTTTGGTAGTGATAGGTAGCCAGTAGAACCACTGTGATGTAAGTTAAAAGGGTACAATGTGTGATAAATATTCATGATAAATTTACTTGTCCCTTTTTTTAGATCAATGGTCTAGTGGTTCTTGAGACAACTTCAAATAGTGCAAACAATCTATTGTGCTTTCTTAATTGCAAAGGATCTATTGTTGGCTTGTTATATGGTATGTGGAAACGACGCATCGACATAGACCGCAAACGAGAAAGTTAAAATAGTTCCTACATAGTCACTAGTCAGTTGTATGTCTATAATGGCTAGTTCCATCAACACGATGTGATGGCTTCTCTTCTTAGTCTTGTATCGCTATTTACCAATTTGAGTCTACGATGTTCTCCGACTTCACTTGGCGATACAAACATATTTTAGATAACTAAAGATTTTTATTTTTTGTAACTAATGGCGGTTGTAGGATTGAACTAGTCGAGAAGCTTGCGTGGTTTGCCACTGTATCACTTGAACTAGTCGAGTCATCTATCTTCACGTGTCACACTCTCACCAACCCATTGAGGGAACACATGTCTAGTGAGGGTTGGGCGCCTAGCTGGGTTGAAGCTTAGAGTTGGTGAAATTTTTCAGCCGATTTGGATGGCGAACTGATAATAGGCTAGGTGTATAGGCATTATAGTCTGCCCTGTATCGCCGGATGTGACATCTTTTTATGTTTTCTTTCGTTTTGCACTATGATTATGGGCCTCTTGTGACCATAAGACTTTGCTACTTTATTTTTAATAAGATGGCTTCGTGCATCGATTGATGCAAAGGCCGAAGGTTTTGCCTCCTTTTTCAAAAAAAAATATGTATTTTGACCTTGGACATATGCAAGTAATTCTCAGTCAACAAAATGATCTCTGATAATAAGGGGAGTTGTTGGCAATCATTGACAATGTCAAACATCAACGTGCTGGTCAAACAAGTCAAATATAAACAGAGTTGGAAACTATGCATGCTCGTATGCTGAATATTTCTTGAGTTGGCTTTGGCTTTAGGCCCTCGACTGGTGTAAATAGTACCTCAATTAGCCGGAAAGGTTCCCCTCCTTGGAAAGAAACAACATGGACATGTTGAATGGCTTTCGTAACAGAGACGTGTAACTCTAAAGGCAACAAGTTGTATGTGCGTGAAAAAGGCCACTCGGTAAGGGCAGCTTTAAGGGCATGTATAATACATAGCCTCAGAGTGATGCTTTGCATGTCATGTAGGTTTGGATATCAGATAAACATGTTCGGATAAAGAAGCGGGATCCTTTTTAGAAAGCGGATGCTTGAAGACAAAAAGTGTTGTCCGGTGTCAAAAAGTGAAAAGGTTGAAGTGAAATGTAGAGATGCATGTGTACTAGAGTCTTTATTTTTTATCTTTTAATGAGGCCCATTAATGATAGCTTGCATTGGGGAGAAAAAAATGTAGATGCCTTAAACTATTTTTTGTCATGGGGTATCAGTATCCATATGCCATAATTGTATGTGCCCTAACTGATCCCAAAAATAAAAGGGGATCCGGTCGAGTAAACCCTTAGAGCATCTACAACCGGACTGGACAAATCCGCCCCCCTATACATCCGCGGACGCGTCTGGGCACGCCCACAAACGCGTTCGGACGGGCCCTCATATTTCACTCCGGTATCCACATCTCTCAAATGCGGACTCTCAAATCTATACAAATCCATGCAGGTCGATCATACAAGTCATTGTCGCACGTAAATAACAAATGTTGGTACCAAACATAAATATTGTTTACATAAAATTTATTTTAAGTGCACAACTCTCCACAAGATCATTTAGTAGCTGCGCATGCACCTGATGATCTCGAAGATTTTGATGCATCTGCAGAAAGTTCATAACATGAGCTGCATCTTGATCTTCCGGAATTTCAACTTGTTTTCTAGGTGCTTCAAAATCATTGGTTTGGCCTACACCATCACCCTCATCCTCGACAATCATATTATGCAAAAGTACAGAACATGTCTAAGCCGCCACAAAGTTTTCGATTCCCACATCATTGGAGCCCCACGAACAATTCCCCAACGAGCTTGAAGCACACCAAATGCGCTCTCCACATCCTTCCTAGTCGCTTCCTGCATTGTTGCAAAGTGACTCTGATTATTGCCATGCGGTTCGGATGTGGTCTTCACAAACGCCGCCCATTGAGGATAGATGCCATCGGCAAGATAGTATCCCATGTTGTAGTCTCGATTGTTAATGGTGTAGTTGCACAACGGTGATTCCCCATTGCAAAGCATCCTGAATATCGGAGATCGTTGAAGCACATTGATGTGTTGTGAGAACCCAACATTCCATAGAAAGCATGCCAAATTAAGTCATGTGATGCCACCGCTTCTAGTATAATAGTGGCCTCTTTGGTGTGACCTTGATACATTGTCCGCAAACCTTTGGGGCAGTTTTTCTATTGCCAATACATGCAATCAATTGATCTGAGCATTCCTGAAAACCCCATAGCCTATCCAAGAGGCAACAACTTCTCTGTGTCCTGCGCATTTGGTTCTCTGAGATACTCAGGTCCAAACACCTCCACCACAACGCGGGCAAACTTGACAGTAGTCTTCAGGCATATGCTCTCCCCCATCCCGACCATCTCACTAACGGCATCTATAGCGTACCAAGTGCAAGTATCCTCAGAGCAGCCGTGCACTTCTGCTTAGCAGAGAAAGAAAGTTGGCTGCAGCAATCCGTCGTGAGCTTGAAGTAGTCATCATGTGCCTCCACTCCCTCCATAATGCATAAGAACAATGATTTCCGCATGCGGCAATGACGACAAGACCATGGATCATCCGAGAAAGTTGGGTTCAGAGTAAAGTAGTTCTTCTGCAATAGCCGTGCTCCAGACACCCTATCCCGATTGATCACTCTTCTCCCTTTGATTGAGCTCTTGAAGTTGAGAATATGCTCCACCTACCGGTCCATTTCCTCTCGCATGCTCATGAGTATGAGAATGTCCACTTCTTCATCAGAATCCGAGGAATTGAAGAAATAATCTTGAATCATTTGATCAAGCTCTGTCGGTCCATACTCCTCGTCGGACGAAGCATCAGAATCCATCATTTTCCCTAATAAAATCACAAAAAATCCGGTCAGACAATGTGTCGAACACATCAAGTGCAAGGCGAAGCCAGAGAGTTACCGGACGCACCGCGGTGCCGTCCGGGCCGGCGAGGATGGGAGAGAGGACCGCTCTGCTCTGAGCTAGCGGCGCAGAGGCTAGGAACGGCAGCGCACGGCGGCGGACCTGCAAGACAGACGGAGCGGATGAGGAAGAAGAGAGGAGAGAACAAATGGATCTGGCGGTTCTGGGGGTGGATTTGGTGCACTTTGCGGTGGGATCGGGCTGTCGGGTTTGACGTGGCGGGCGCGCCCGGGTGCCCCCATATTCACCCCATATTTGGACTGGATACGAGGGGTGCCGGTCAGCCCAGGCGTTTGAGGACCATTTGAGGCATCCGTCTGAGTCGAAATTTCGTGACCGGGCGGGCCGCCCGGGCATTTGAGAGTATTTTTACTCCAATAAATTTTCGATGGACCTAACCGAACTCCTAAATTTAACGGAGTAAAAATTAAATTTGCATAAGATCAACCTAGTTTAGATTTATAGACAACTGAACTTTGACAAATTGCCTTGACAACCGAAACTAAACAACCCATTTAAACAGAAACTTAAACCTAACTACTAGAGGTCGCCCTTGTAGAGGTCGAGCCAATCTTGCCTCGACATTCCACCATCCATTTGGTCCGGGCCGGTGCCATCGTCGTCAAAGTCGGGGAAGGCACACCGCCACTCTTCTACGTAGAACTCCTCGTCCTTGCTGCCACAGTCGTCATCGCCTTCCTTCTTGTCGTCGGTGATGGCGATCACCTCCCCGTCGACCGCCCGCTCTGCGAAGATCGCTTGTTCCACCTCCACGAGCTCGGGGTACTAGTGGCCGAGGTCTGCCATGTACCGCTCATCGGCGCCCTCTACCATGATGCGCTCCCGCACCTCCCGGTCCTCCCGAACCATCGCCGCATCCACCACCCCCGGCGGTGGCGGGACAAGGTCGGTGGGCGCCGTTCCCCACGGGAAGTTGTGCCGCGCCTCTGCGCCGTGGAACCGCACCTTCCACCAGTCATATTCCAGGGCGGTGAGCTCCGCCGTGTGGAACGATCTGATCCACTTCCGCTTGTGGGTATCGCGGTCGGTGATCTCCGCCACTCACGTCCCACACGCTCGCTCGCGGACGCCGTGGTATTTCCTCTACGACTGCCATAGCGGAGGGAGGTCTCGAAAGTCAGGGATG
>NC_041382.1:627060155-627093041 GCF_002162155.2 Triticum dicoccoides
AGGAGCATCGGCCATGCTGTCCGACCATTGGGAGGAGGAAGGTGTCGAGGAACGGCCGGGAGAGGGGGGAGGGTGGTCGGAGGAGAGGTAGAGGAGGCGGCTAGAGAGGTGGGAAATTTTTACTCAACCGTTGAGCGGTGAAGTATAAATAGGAAGATGAGGCGTGGTTAAGCTTAACAAATTATCCTCGACTAACACCGATTGGGGATTGGCTAGGTCCCAATTAGAGGAGTAAAATCGAATTTTTATTTCTCTATAGGGCACTGATAGAGTTGCCCGAAGTACTTTGGCATGAGCATGGCCAAACGACATGCATTTTCTCCTCGAGAAAGTCTGCTGTGCTGCCACCAAAGTTGTTCAACAAAATTCTTTCTCTTCCTGAAAAAAGAAAATACAGATCATCTTCGAGGACCAGAAACAGGGAATCTGGCATGTATGTATGCATTCGACCGACCCACTAACTATTTTTAGACGCACATGTTGTGTCACCGAGACTTGACTACTGAAAAAGATCTGGTCGACGTTCCGACGCAAACCTTGCCCCGTTGATGCCCAAAATTCTTTGCCTCTCGCATGCCTGCGACGGTGTGCACGTGGATGGCCGACGAGAACGCCCATCGGTTTTCGCTTGCCGGAGTTCGTGGTTAGAATGGCGTGAACTTGCAATTTGGCTCGACCTCCTGATCGAGTAATCCAAAAATTCCGAAGCAGCCTACAGGACTGCATTTGAAGTTTGAACGGGAGACCAGCCATATATATGCACTGCAGTCGAGAGAGAGAGAGAGAGAGAGCGACTCTTCAGTGCAGTGCAGTCACAGCACCACTGAAATTCTCTGCACTTACCCATACGCATTGCCCCAGTTTCCAACTTTGAAAATGAGAAGAGAACATAACCCCAATTTCCAGCGTACAGCGTTCTAGGAAATCATTCCAGAGTTTCCACTGAGCACAGTCAAATTCTGGCAAGTCAAGTGTGCACTAAGAAAGCGAGAATGGATCTTCACACGGCGGCAGTGCGCAGAATGACCCGTACCCATCAGAATAGAATGGCCTCACATTCAGACCGGAATATCCCACGTCATTTACTCACTTGCGAATGGAATACTAACAGTATTAGGTGCTACCAACACTTAGGTGATACCATGATACGGACTTCTGGGCCGTTGGATCTCAGATTCGACGGCTCCCGGAAGTCTATTGTACCTACGCGAAATTTTGACTTTCAGATGACTTTTTTGCAAAATGCTCAAAAACTCCGGAAAGTCGTCGGGTCTGAGATCCAACGGCTCCTAAAAGCCCGTATCATAGTATCACTTAATACATCGTATCACCTGATATCTTCTACTAGCAGGGAAGACCACGAAGCACCACCCAATTTCTTTAGATCAATGGTGCTTGCTAAAGGAACAAAAATACTACATTGCGATTTGGATCACCGCCCAGCTCGTGCCGCGAGACTCTTGACTGACGGACCGCCTGGCAGGACTGACCGGTGGACTGTCTCATTTTAAACACAACTGTTCTGCCCGAAAAAATAATTTCATAATATCCGGAAAACAGCATGAAAGCGTCAAATTGCATTAGGAAATACTGAAGGTCACGAGTTCAATCAAAACCACATGACCATGTGCGGCCCTGAATTTTAGGATATGTGGGGTTCGTCACACCCGGAGTCAAATACTAGTGAAATGAAAGGCCTATGGATCAATAGAAGATAACAACTCCCAGTGGATAGCAGAACCCCACTCGCATTTTTTGGAGGAACCAACGAGGCTACTTTGTCAAGGCAAGGACCGTGTCACTGTTTTCTAAGGTTTCTTCTCTGTACTCCAGTTTTATACTACTACTCCAGTATTAGATATTATGGAACTGCGACTGCCCCGCTTGTTTTAAATGTTCCAATGTCGACAAAATACATGCCTACATTAGTACAAGTTGCACGTTCATATCTCGAAGTACAGCGTTTCTGGCACAAATTAGGTAAAGTTACCTTCAGCAACAGGCTGTAGAATGCAGCAGACAAACGCCGCTCCAGTGCATCATAGGAGAACACTACTCGCTTTGCCTCTCTTCTTCTTCATCTCCTTGTTGTTGTTGCTTGATTAACAGAAGAGTTCACCTAATTAACACACAGGCACATGATGCATGATTAACCATGAACACTTGAGCACGCGAGAAAATTGAAGTAAGGGCCGCCCACATGAATCTTGTTCTGATCATATCGACATGGGCAGATGCTATGTTAAATAGCTACTATAATGATACATCCCAATTAATTATTATTATAGCTACCAACCATCTTGTGTCTGTGGAAATACCACTCCTCCGGAAAGGAGGAAGGAGAAACGACCATGAGGCTGTGGCTGTGCGTTTGCCTGCACAAACGGTCCAGCACCTGGTGAAACTCGAATGGAAGACAGGGGAGTGCCTCTCTTTCCCCGCACCAACCATCTTGCCGCCACTGAGCACATGTGCGTAGTCACCACCCGGTCCAGCGGTCAGGCTGTAGAATGCAATGATAATTTCATTGTTTACGTTGAAGCAAGCACCATGACGGTGTACTTGATGATCGAGGACGAGTTATTATGTGATGACTAGTTGACCAGAAGGGCGAACTTTGTAGGGTTAAGCAAGAGAGGCACTATATTTTGGCTAAATGTGCATTTTTTGTTTCACCAGCAAAAACACTTTGTACCCTACAACATGACATGATCACAAATGCAATGTGAAGTCGCCAGTCCATCGGTGCTATAGCATCTCAAACTCCGCCATGAAGTATTGCAGTGCGATCCCACGGGTAGAAAGAGGGTGGCCGCAGGGATCGTCAATCATGGACATCGTAAGTTTTTCTTCTTATTGCTCTACATGTTGGTCAATTTATTGATTCACTCAAAACTGCAACTTGACGATCATGTTATTGTGTAGCACGCACATGTTGCGGCACTATACCAAACAACGAAGGGTAGACCATTCATGTTGATGCATTGTTGGATGAAGCTCAAGAGTCACGGTCTGTGGATGAACAATACTTCGCTCTAAGATTATTTTGGATGTAATATTCATATTTTGTACCATTGTTGCACTAGAATATTTGCATGTTATATATGAATGAATTATTTTATTTTCTATAATTATTTCAAGTGCTCCGGACATACAGAAAAACATGAACGGGCATTCGATGCATAAGGTAGGATGGCCGGCTTCCATATCTGTGAACACAACATGTCCATAGATGTTTAGTGTGTCTGATATCTCTCGAAATTGGCTTTTATATATAAAGGCATCTCCAACACTGATCCGTAAATTTTCCCTGACATTCGTCTGCGGACGAGGGGACCAGTCTGCGAACACTGATGCCAGAGACGGCTATCCAACACTGCCCTCATACATTTCAAACACAGCTCAATAGACCGGATGGAATTGATGCAAAGGCGGCGGATTTTCGTATAAACCGGAGCACATTCATTACAATTCGGTCATTTTCATGTAAACCAGACAAAAATCGTTTCATTTTGGATAATTTTTTACTAAACCCTATTATAAACCTAAACTAAATGATCGCCGGCACCCATTCCCCATGTCTGGCCATGAGCCCTGAGAACTGAAGCTTCGCCTTCTCCAGTTTCGCCTTGGCATTCTCAAGCTCCACCTCCGCAACTGCTACCTCTTGAGCACTGCGTTGGTTTTCCCTTCAAGAGAAAAGGGTGATGCAGCAAAGTAGAGTAAGTATTTCCCTCAGTTTTTGAAAACCAAGGTATCAGTCCAGTAGGAGGCCACACGCAAGTCCCTCGTACCTACACAAACAAATAAGAACCTCGCAACCAACGCGATAAAGGGGTTGTCAATCCCTTCACGGTCACTTACGAGAGTGAGATCTGATAGAGATGATAAGATAATATTTTTGGTATTTTTATGATAAAGATTAAAAGTAAATATTGCAAAATAAAAGATAATAGAAATAGCTTGTTAACGGAAGATTAATATAATGGAGAATAGACCCGGGGGCCATAGGTTTCACTAGTGGGCAGATCCTATGTTAAATAGCTACTATAATGATACAGTCCAATTAATTATTATTATAGCTACCAACCATCTTGTGCCTGTGGAAATACCACTCCTCCGGAAAGGAGGAAGCAGAAACGACCATGTGGCTGTGCGTCTGCCTGCACAAACGCTCTAGCACCTGGTGAAACTCGAATGGAAGACGGGGGAGTGCCTCTCTTCCCCCGCACCAACCATCTTGCTGCCACCGAGCACCTGTGCGTAGTCACCACCCGGTCTAGCGGTCAAGCTGTATAATGCAATGGTAATTTTTTGACATTATCGTTGTTTACATTGAAGCAAGCACGATGACAGTGTATCAATGATCAAGGATGAGTTATTATGTGATGCCTGGTTGACAAGAAGTGCGAACTTTGTAGGCTTGAAGCAAGGGAGGCATTATATTTTGGCTAAATGTGCATTCTTTGTTTCACCAGCAAAAACACTTTGGATGAGGATCCCCTGATGTGGGCTATCCTACCATTGGGTCACTGACATGTGGGTCCCACCAAGTATCGGTCCCACCTGTTAGTGACGGAAAGACAGGGATAAAGCAGTGATAGCCACGTTAGAGGATCCATGTCCAAACACTTTGCACCCTACAACATGCACGTGATCACAAATGCAATGTAAAGTCGCTAGCCCATCGGTGCTATAGCATCTCAAACTCCGCCATGAAGTATTGCAGTGCGATCCCACGGGTGGTAAGAGGGTGGCCGTAGGGATCGTCAATCATGGACATCATAAGTTTTTCTTTTTATTGCTCTACATGTTGGTCAATTTATTGATTCATTCAAAACTGCAACTTGACGATCACGTTATTGTGTAGCACGCATGCGTTGCAGCACTGCACCAAACAACGAAGGGTAGACCATTCATGTTGATGCATTGTTGGATGAAGCTCAAGAGGCACGGTCTGTGGATGAACAACACATTGCTCTAAGATTATTTTGGACATAATATTCATATTTTGTACCATTGTTGTACTAGAACATTTGCATGTTATATATGAATGAATTGTGTTATTTTCTATAATTATTTTAAGTGCTTCGGACATACAGAAAAAACATGAACGAACATTCCATGCAGAAGGTAGGATAGCTGGCTTCCATATATGTGAACACAACATGTCCATAGATGTTTAGTGTGTCTGATATCTCTCGAAATAGGCTTTATATATATAAGGGCATCTCCAACGCTGACCCGCAGATTTTCCTCGACATTCGTCCGCGAACGAGGGGACCAGTCCACGGACACTGATGCTGGAGACGGCCATCCAACGCTACCCGTATATATTTTCAAACACAGCTCAACAGACTGGATGAAATTGATGCAAACACGGCGGATTTTCATATAAACCGAAGCACATTCATTACAATTCTGGCATTTTCATATAAACCGGACAAAATTCATTTCATTTTGGACAATTTTTAACTAAACCCTATTATAAACCTAAAATAAATGATTGCCGGCACCCGTTCCCCACGTCCGGCCATGAGCCCTGAGAACTGAAGCTTCACCTCTCCAGTTCCGCCTCGACGCTCTTCAGCTCCACCTCCGCCTCCGAAGCCCCAGGAGGTGAAGTTGTCCGCCTCAACATCGTCGTCAAGTGGCTCATCGGCCACCGATGATCAGCCCACCAAGCTTGGCTTCAACAGAAGGGGAGGAGTGGTGGCCTTCTTGGGACCCGATCAACGGCGACCTACCATGCACTAATCTTCCTCGTTGTCGACGGTGCTCGCAAACTTGCCGGCTTCATGGTCATGGCAGCGGGGCACAGCCGAGGCGGAGCTGGCGATGTCCTCCTCGTCATCACTCTTGCCCGACACCTCATCTGTCGCCTCGTCTAACTCCATGTAGACGGCTTCTAACTCCGCCTGACGTTGGCGGTACCGCCAACGATCGTGGTGGATCTCGCGGGTGCAACGGTAGGACTCGAGCAACGCCTCCTGCTCGGGCACGTCCACGTCCCGCATGATGGATGTGCCAGCGGCGAGCAACTCCTTCGCGCGTGGTGCTCCTCAAGGAGGCGGAGGTTGTAGACCTGGTCGGCTTGCGCCTGTCGAAACTTGGCCTTCTCCTCCTCCCACAACATGTCCACGTAGTGCACACGGGCCTCGCCGTTGGTGAGGCCCACACACACCGGCGAGGAGGGTTGCGCCTCCTCGTCCTCTATTGGGGAGTCGTCGGCCTTCTGCTGGCCGACCTACCTGCCGGCAGCAATGGCAGTCATCTCCTTCTGCTCTGATGATAGGGTGTCCCAGAGACTTTGGAGCGCGAGGAGGCCA
Organism: Triticum dicoccoides; assembly: GCF_002162155.2. Taxonomy (NCBI): domain Eukaryota; kingdom Viridiplantae; phylum Streptophyta; class Magnoliopsida; order Poales; family Poaceae; genus Triticum; species Triticum dicoccoides. The sequence continues at coordinate 627,066,485 of NC_041382.1, forward strand.
TGGCAGGCATGGTGCGGAGAGAAGAAAGGGACCGGAGGAGGATGATTGTGGCTATGGCAGAGGCTAGAGTTTATATAGCGGGCCGATGACAATGGGTCGCAACAGTGAGGTTGATGGTGGGTGGCAGATGAACGATTGGGTGATGCTGGAGTAGGTTCCTTGGCAACCGCATATCACTAATGCATGGAGGTTGGACCGACAGGGTGTCGTTTGAACGCGGTGCAGTCGCATGCATCGAGAAGCGGCGCGGGAGGCGCTCTCTCGGCCGACACGCTGCTTCAGTGCTGTCAGTAGTGACAGGTCGTGTCCACTCTGGTCGGGCGTGAATGCGGCACTGACTTTCTGGAGCGGCGCCGACTCTTTCGCGCGAGAAGCACACGCGGGCGAGGGAGGGGGTTTTCTGTGGACCAGATTTAGTCAGATGCAGACGTGGCTATTGTCCGAGCACCCGCAAAATCCCTCTAGTTTTCTTCGGTTTGCGTGAAAAAATGACGGCGGTGGATGGTCTGAGGGTCGACATTGAAGATGTCCTAAAGCAACTTAATGTGTCTTATAGTATTCTTTTTAGAAAAGGAGGATTACTCCGGCCTCTACATCTGGGCAATGCATGCAGCCATGTTATTAGTTATTCACAAAGACCTTATAAAGTAGTACATCAGGTAGTCTAAAGCCATCATTTTAGCAACAACTGTCGCACTCCTATCCACTCGATGAAGGGGTGTCGATAGTCCGAGCCTAATACTAAACAAACATCACACCAAAAGCCTAACTTCTAAAGCCGGAGGCCACAGCCAAGCCACATACTGGGTTTGGGGTGCAAATCGGTCCGACGCACTCTCATGTGTCGTCGTCGCCGCCTTCCACCAATTCATCTTCAGAGCAGAAACTAACGCACCGACCTTGTCAGGCCTCTCTGCCATCAACGCCACCATGACGCCAGACAGCGTCCTCCTCCTGCGCGAGTCCATCTCCGCGCATCGGACACCGAGTCTCACTGCACCACGCCACCGAGATTCACCGCCATCAATGTGTAAAATGAAGCACCGCCCCACCAAAAAAGCCGTCCACTGGACCCTTGGTCCCGCGTACACCTCCAATAATGACGTCCCAAAGGGGAAAACGACACCAGAGCACCGCCATCATCCGATCTACTGATTTAGGGTTTCCACCGAAGGTAGCGGATAGAGGTTTGGAGCTTCTGCACGGCGATGCCTTCAAGAAGGTAATGACACAAAAGAGTGCCACCATCGCCGGTGTTGGCAACAAGCCGAGAAGTAGGTTTTCGCCCGGATCCGCTTGACGAACCCTCCATCAAGCATCGAGTGCACGGGTTGCTATTGATCTGAGCCGCCACGCAGCAAGCAAGCTGATACGTCTCCAATGTATCTATAATTTTTGATTGCTCCATGCTATATTATCTACTGTTTTGGGTAATATTGGGCTTTATTATCCACTTTTATATTATTTTTGGGACTAACCTATTAACCGGAGGCCCAGCCCAGATTTGTTGTTTTATGCCTATTTCAGTGTTTTGAAGAAAAGGAATATCAGACGGAGTCGAAACGGAACGAAATCAACTGGAGAAGTTATTTTTGGAAGGAAACAACCCGATGGACTTGGACCCTACGTCAAGGAAGGAACGAGATGCTCACGAGGGTGGGGCCCCCCCTAGGGCGCGCCCCCTGTCTCGTGGGGCCCTCGTGGCTCCCCTGACGTACCTCCTGCACCCATATATATCTACGTGACCTAAAACTTCCAGAAGACACAATAGATCGGGAGTTCCGCCGCCAGAAGCCTCCGTAGCCATCAAAAACCAATCTAGACCCGTTCCGGCACCCTGCCGGAGGGGACAATCCCTCTCCGGTGGCCATCTTCATCATCCCGGTGCTCTCCATGACGAGGAGGGAGTAATTCTCCCTCGGGGCTGAGGGTATGTACCAGTAGCTATGTATTTGATCTCTCTCTCTCTCGTGTTCTTGAGATGATACGATCTTGATGTATCACGAGATTTGCTATTATAGTTGGATCCTATGTTTATCCTCCCCCTCTTCTCTCTTGTAATGAATTGAGTTTCCCCTTTGGAGTTATCTTATCGGATTGAGTCTTTAAAGATTTGAGAACACTTGATGTATGCCTTGCCGTGGATATCTGTGGTGACAATGGGATACCATGTGCCACTTGATGTATGTCTTGGTGACCAACTTGCGGGTTTCGTGACATTGGGAACCTATGCATAGGGGTTGGCACACGTTTTCGTCGTGATTCTCCGGTAGAAACTTTGGGGCACTCTTTGAGGTTCTATGTGTTGGTTGAATAGATGAATTGAGATTGCGTGATGCATATCGTATAATCATACCCACAGATACTTGAGGTGACATTGGAGTATCTAGGTGACATTAGGGTTTTGGTTGATTTTTATCTTAAGGTGTTATTCTAGTATGAACTCTAGGGCTGTTTGTGACACTTATAGGAATAGCCCAACGGATTGATTGGAAAGAATAACTTTGAGGTGGTTTCGTACCCTACCATAATCTCTTCGTTCGTTCTCCGCTATTAGTGACTTTGGAGTGACTATTTGTTGCATGTTGAGGGATAGTTATGTGATCCAATTATGTTAGTATTGTTGAGGGAACTTACACTAGCGAAAGTATGAACCCTAGGCCTTGTTTCAACGCATTGCAATACTGTTTACGCTCACTTTTATCACTTGCTACCTTGCTGTTTTTATTATTTCAGATTACAAAAACTATTATCTACCATCCATATACCACTTGTTTCACCATCTCTTCGCCGAACTAGTGCACCTATACAATTTACCATTGTATTGGGTGTGTTGGGGACACAAGAGACTCTTTGTTATTTGGTTGCAGGGTTGCTTGAGAGAGACCATCTTCATCCTATGCCTCCTACGGATTGATAAACCTTAGGTCATCCACTTGAGGGAAATTTGCTACTGTCCTACAAACCTCTGCACTTGGAGGCCCAACAACGTCTACAAGAAGAAGGTTGTGTAGTAGACATCAAGCTCTTTTCTGGCGCCGTTGCCGGGGAGGTGAGTGCTTGAAGGTATATCTTTAGATCTTGCAATCGAGTATTTTAGTTTCTTGTTTTATCACTAGTTTAGTTTATAAAAGAAAACTATAAAAAAATGGAATTGAGTTTGTCTCATACGCTTCACCTTTTTAATATCTTTCGTGAGTATGACGGAAAGGATAATTGTGCTCAAGTGCTAGAAGAAGAAATCTATAAAATGTTTGGCACTAAATATTTGAATGATGAGCATGATTGCAATGTTGTTAGTATGAATTCCTTGAATATCCATGATACTAATGATATGCAAAGCCACAAGCTTGGGGAAGCTATGTTTGATGAAGATGATATTTTTCGTCCCCAAAATTTTGATGAGCAAATTTATTATGATGAAAGCATGCCTCCTATCTATGATGATTATTGTGATGACACGTATGCTTTAAAGAATAATTATAACAATGAACCTTGTCATCTTGATCTTAATTTTCAATCACATGATAGTTATTTTGTTGAGTTTGCTCCCACTATTATTCATGAGAAGAATTTTGCTTGTGTGGAGAGTAATAAAAATTCTATGCTTGTAGATCATGAAAAGAATGCTTTATGTGATAGTTATATTGTTTAATTCATTCATGATGCTACTGAAAATTATTATGAGGGAGGAATATATGCTTGTAGGAATTGCAATAATATCAAATTTCCTCTCTATGTACTTAAAGTTTTGAAGTTATGCTTGTTTTACCTTCCTATGCAAGTTGATTATTGTTCCCATAAGTTGTTTGCTCAAAAAATCCCTATGCATAGGAATTATGTTAGACTTAAATGTGCTAGTCATATTCTTCATGATGCTCTGTTTATGTTACAATTCTTATCCTTTATGTGAGCATCATTGAAATCAACATGCATAGCTAGGGGCGTTAAACGATAGCGCTTGTTGGGAGGCAACCCAACTTTGTTTTTGTTCCTAACTTTTTGTTCCTGTTTAGTAATAAATAATTCATCTAGCCTCTTTTTAGATGTGGTTTTATGTTTTTAATTAGTGTTTGTGCCAAGTAGAACCTTTGGAAAGACTTGGGGAGAGTCTTGTTGATCATGCTGTAAAAAAACAGAAACTTTAGCGCTCACGAGAATTGCTGCCATTTTTATTTGAAGAGTGATATTTAGTTAATTCTTTTTGAATATGATTAATATATAAATTACTCAGGTCCAGCAATTTATTTTAGAATTTTATGAGTTCCAGAAGTATACGTTTGATACAGATTACTACAGACTGTTCTGTTTTTGACAGATTCTGCTTTTCGTGTGTTGTTTGCTTATTCTAATGAATCTATGGCTAGTAAAAGAGTTTATAAACCATAGATAAGTTGAAATACAGTAGGTTTAACACCAATATAAATAAAAAATGAGTTCATTACAGTACCTTGAAGTGGTGATTTATTTTCTTATACTAACGGAGCTTACGAGTTTTCTGTTAAGTTTTGTGTTGTGAAGTTTTCAAGTTTTGGGTAAGGATTCGATGGACTATGGAATAAGGAGTGGCAAGAGCCTAAGCTTGGGGATTCCCATGACACCCCAAGGTAATATTCAAGGATAGTCAAGAGCCTAAGCTTGGGGATGCCCCGGAAGGCATCCCCTCTTTCGTCTTCGTTCATCGATAACTTTACTTGGAGCTATATTTTTATTCGCCACATGATATGTGTTTTGCTTGGAGCGTCAATTTATTTTGTTAGGATTTGATTTCTGTTATTTATAAAAAAAATTGCATCTTTTATTTCAATAAAAGTGGCATTAATAGTCTTTACTATGCCTATGTTACAAGTCTTCATGTTGCTGTTTGAAAACAGAAAGTTTACCACTGTTGCAATAATTCCCTAGAAAAATCAGAATGTGATAAAATGTTGAAACCTTTTGCATATTAAGATCTGATAAATTTACTACAGTGGGAATTTTCTTTCATAATTTTTGGAGCTAGGGAAGTATGGATGCTGCAACATTCTTTACAGACTATCCTGTTTAGGCAGATTGCTGTTATGTTTGCTTCTTTAATGATTCTATTTGAGGATAGGACTATTAAATATGTAGAGGCATTTAGTATGCAATGTTGAATAATAATTTTAGTGATTTTCTACAGTAGAGTATGATAAGGTTTTTGCAATGGTTTATACTAACCTATCTCACGAGTCCTTGTTGAGTTTTGTGTGGATGAAGCTTTTGAGATTTAGGGAGACCGTGATATGAGAGGAATTAAGGAGACACAAAAGCTCAACCTTGGGATGCCCAAGGCACCCCAAGATAATATTTCAAGAAGTCTCAAGCGTCTAAGCTTGGGGATGCCCCGGTTGGCATCCCACCTTTTTTCTTCAACAACTATCGGTTAGTATCGGTTGATCCTAAGTTTTTGCTTCTTCACATGATGTTTGCCATTCTTAGAATGTCATTTTATTTAGTTTTGCTTGCTTTTTAAATAAAGTATCAAGGTCTGAAATTATTGAATGAGAGAGTCTTCACATAGTTGCGTAATTATTCAACTACTCATTGATCTTCACTTATATCTTTCGGAGTAGTTTGTTGTTGCTCTAGTGCTTCACTTATATCTTTTAGAGCATGGTTCTAGTTTTATTTTGAAGAAATAGATGAACTCTCATGCTTCACTTATATTATTTTGAGAGTCTTAAATAGCATGGTAATTTTCTTAAAATCCTAATATTCTAGGTATACAAGATTAATAATAAAATTCTCTTATGAGTGTGTTGAATACTAAGAGAAGTTTGATACTTGATGATTGTTTTGAGATATGAGGATGGTAATATTAGAGTCATGCTAGTTGAGTAGTTGTGAATTTGAGAAATACTTGTCTTGAAGTTTGTGATTCCCGTAGCATGCACGTATGATGAACCGTTATGTGATGAAGTCGGAGCATGATTTATTTATTGATTGCCTTCCTTATGAGTGGCGGTCGGGGACGAGCGATGGTCTTTTCCTACCAATCTATCCCCCTAGGAGCATGCGCGTAATACTTTGCTTTGATAACTTGTAGATTTTTGCAATAAGTATATGAGCTCTTTATGACTAATGTTGAGTCCATGGATTATACGCACTCTCACCCTTCCACCCATGCTAGCCTCTCTAGTACCGCACACCTTTCGCCGGTACCATAAACCCACCATATACCTTCCTCAAAACAGCCACCATACCTACCTATTATGGCATCTCCATAGCCATTCCGAGATATATTTCCATCCAACTTTCCATCATTCCGTTCATCATGACACATTCATCATTGTCATATTGCTAGCATGATCATGTAGTTGACATAATATTTGTGGCAAAGCCACCGTTCATAATTCTTTCATACGAGTACTTGTCATTGCATATCCCGGTACACCGCCGGAGGCATTCATATAGAGTCATACTTTGTTCTAGTATCGAGTTGTATCATTGAGTTGTAAATAAATAGAAGTGTGATGTGAAGGAAATATGCCCTAGAGGCAATAATAAAGTTATTATTTATTTCCTTCTATCATGATAAATGTTTATTATTCATGCTAGAATTGTATTAACCGGAAACATAATACATGTGTGAATACATAGACAAACAGAGTGTCACTAGTATGCCTCTACTAGACTAGCTCGTTAATCAAAGATGGTTATGTTTCCTAACCATGGACAAAGAGTTGTTATTTGATTAACGGGATCACATCATTAGGTGAATGATCTGATTGACATGACCCATTCCATTAGCTTAGCACCCGATCGTTTAGTATGTTGCTATTGCTTTCTTCATGACTTATACATGTTCCTATGACTATGAGATTATGCAACTCCCGTTTGCCGGAGGAACACTTTGTGTGCTACCAAACGTCACAACGTAACTGGGTGATTATAAAGGTGCTCTACAGGTGTCTCCAAAGGTACATGTTGGGTTGGCGTATTTCGAGATTAGGATTTGTCACTCCGATTGTCAGAGAGGTATCTCTGGGCCCTCTCGGTAATACACATCACATAAGCCTTGCAAGCATTGCAACTAATGAGTTAGTTGTGAGATGATGTATTGCGGAACGAGTAAAGAGACTTGCAGGTAACGAGATTGAACTAGGTATTGAGATACCGACGATCGAATCTCGGGCAAGTAACATACCGATGACAAAGGGAACAACGTATGTTGTTATGCGGTCTGACCGATAAAAGATCTTCATAGAATATGTAGGAGCCAATATGAGCATCCAGGTTCCGCTATTGGTTATTGACCGGAGACATGTCTCGGTCATGTCTACATTGTTCTCGAACCCGTAGGGTCCGCACGCTTAAGGTTTCGATGAAAGTTATATTATGAGTTTATGCATTTTGACGTACCGAAGTTTGTTCGGAGTCCCGGATGTGATCACGGACATGACGAGGAGTCTCGAAATGGTCGAGACATAAAGATTGATATATTGGAAGCCTATATTTGGATATCGGAAGTGTTCCGGGTGAAATCGGGATTTTACCGGAGTACCGGGAGGTTACCGGAACCCCCCGGGAGGTATATGGGCCTTAGTGGGCCTTAGTGGAAGAGAGGAGAGGTGGCCAGGGCTGGGCCGCGCGCCCCTCCCCCCTAGTCTGAATAGGACAAGGAGAGGGGGGCGGCGCCCCCCCTTCCTTCTCTCTCTCCTCTTTCCCCCCTCCTGAATCCTATTCCAACTAGGAAAGGGGGGAATCCTACTCCCGGAGGGAGTAGGACTCCTCCTGGCGCGCCCTCTCCTGGCCGGCCGCACCCCCTTTGATCCTTTACATGCGGAGGTAGGGGGCACCCCTAGACACACAAGTTGATCCACGTGATCATATTCTTAGCCGTGTGTGGTGCCCCCTTCCACAATAGTCCTCGATAATATTGTAGCGGTGCTTAGGCGAAGCCCTGCGACGGTAGTACATCAAGATCATCACCACGCCGTCGTGCTGACGGAACTCTTCCCCGACACTTTGCTGGATCTGAGTCCGGGGATCGTCATCAAGCTGAACATGTGCTAGAACTCGGAGGTGCCGTAGTTTCGGTACTTGATCGGTCGGGCCGTGAAGACGTACGACTACATCAACCACGTTGTGCTAACGCTTCCGTTGTCGATCTACAAGGGTACATAGATCACACTCTTCTCTCTCGTTGCTATGCATCACCATGATCTTGCGTGTGCATAGGAATTTTTTTGAAATTACTACGTTCCCCAACAGTGGCATCCGAGCCTAGGTTTTATATGTTGATGTTATATGCACGAGTAGAACACAAGTGAGTTGTGGGCGATATAAGTCATACTTCTTACCAGCATGTCATACTTTGGTTCGGCGGTATTGTTGGACGAAGCGGCCCGGACCGACATTACGCGTACGCTTACGCGAGACCAGTTCTCCCGACGTGCTTTGCACAAAGGTGGCTAGCGGGTGACAGTTTCTCCAACTTTAGTTGAACCGAGTGTGGCTACGCCCGTTCCTTGCGAAGGTTAAAACAGCACCAACTTGATAAACTATCGTCGTGGTTTTGATGCGTAGGTAAGATTGGTTCTTGCTTAAGCCCGTAGCAGCCACGTAAAACATGCAACAACAAAGTAGAGGACGTCTAACTTATTTTTGCAGGGCATGTTGTGATGTGATATGGTCAAGACATGATGCTCCATTTTATTGTATGAGATGATCATGTTTTGTAACCGAGTTATCGGCAACTGGCAGGAGCCATATGGTTGTCGCTTTATTGTATGCAATGCAATCATGCTGTAATGCTTTACTTTATCACTAAGCGGTAGCGATAGTCGTGGAAGCATAAGATTGGCGAGACGACAACGATGCTACGATGGAGATCAAGGTGTCGCGCCGGTGACGATGGTGATCACAACGGTGCTTCGAAGATGGAGATCACAAGCACAAGATGATGATGGCCATATCATCACTTATATTGATTGCATGTGATGTTTATCTTTTATGCATCTTATCTTGCTTTGATTGACGGTAGCATTATAAGATGATCTCTCACTAATTATCAAGAAGTGTTCTCCCTGAGTATGCACCATTGCGAAAGTTCTTCATGCTGAGACACCACGTGATGATCGGGTGTGATAGGCTCTACGTTCAAATACAACGGGTGCAAAACAGTTGCACACGCGGAATACTCAGGTTATACTTGACGAGCCAAGCATATACAGATATGGCCTCGGAACACGGAGACCGAAAGGTCGAGCGTGAATCATATAGTAGATATGATCAACACAGCGATGTTCACCAATGAAACTACTCCATCTCACGTGATGATCGGACATGGTTTAGTTGATTTGGATCACGTAATCACTTAGAGGATTAGAGAGATGTCTATCTAAGTGGGAGTTCTTTAAGTAATATGATTAAATGAACCTAAATTTATCATGAACTTAGTACCTGATAGTATCTTGCTTATTCATGTTTGATTGTAGATAGATGGCCCGTGTTGTTGTTTCGTTGAATTTTAATGCGTTCCTTGAGAAAGCAAAGTTGAAAGATGATGGTAGCAATTACACGGACTGGGTCCGTAACTTGAGGATTATCCTCATTGCTGCACAGAAGAATTACGTCCTGGAAGCACCGCTGGGTGCCAGGCCTGCTGCTGGAGCAACACCAGATGTTATGAACGTCTAGTAGAGCAAAGCTGATGACTACTCGATAGTTCAGTGTGCCATGCTTTACGGCTTAGAATCGGGACTTCAACGACGTTTTGAACGTCATGGAGCATATGAGATGTTCCAGGAGTTGAAGTTAATATTTCAAGCAAATGCCCGGATTGAGAGATATGAAGTCTCCAATAAGTTCTATAGCTGCAAGATGGAGGAGAACAGTTCTGTCAGTGAGCATATACTCAAAATGTCTGGGTATAATAATCATTTGATTCAATTGGGAGTTAATCTTCTAGATGATTGCGTCATTGACATAATTCTCCAATCACTGCCACCAAGCTACAAGAGCTTCGTGATGAACTATAATATGCAAGGGATGAATAAGACTATTCCCGAGCTCTTCGCAATGCTGAAAGCTGCGGAGGTAGAAATCAAGAAGGAGCATCAAGTGTTGATGGTCAACAAGACCACTAGTTTCAAGAAAAAAGGCAAAGGGAAGAAGAAGGGGAACTTCAAAAAGAACACCAAGCAAGTTGCTGCTCAAGAGAAGAAACCCAAACCTGGACCTAAGCCTAAAACTGAGTGCTTCTACTGCAAGCAGACTGGTCACTGGAAGCGGAACTGCCTCAAGTATTTGGCGGATAAGAAGGATGGCAAGGTGAACAAAGGTATATGTGATATACATGTTATTGATATGTACCTTACTAATGCTCGCAGTAGCACCTGGGTATTTGATACTGGTTCTGTTGCTAATATTTGCAACTCGAAACAGGGACTACGGATTAAGCGAAGATTGGCTAAGGACGAGGTGACGATGTGCATGGGAAATGGTTCCAAAGTCGATGTGATCACAGTCGGCACGCTACCTCTACATCTACCTTCGGGATTAATATTAGACCTAAATAATTGTTATTTGGTGCCAGCGTTAAGCATGAACATTATATCTGGATCTTGTTTGATGCGAGACGGTTATTCATTTAAATCCGAGAATAATGGTTGTTCTATTTACATGAGTAATATGTTTTATGGTCATGCACCCTTAAAGAGTGGTCTATTTTTATTAAATCTTGATAGTAGTGACACACATATTCATAGTGTTGAAACCAAAAGATGCAGAGTTGATAATGATAGTGCAACTTATTTGTGGCACTGCCGTTTAGGTCATATCGATATAAAGCGCATGAAGAAACTCCATACTGATGGGCTTTTGGAACCACTTGATTATGAATCACTTGGTACTTGCGAACCGTGCCTTATGGGTAAGATGACAAAAACACCGTTCTCCGGTACTATGGAGAGAGCAACAGATTTGTTAGAAATCATACATACAGATGTATGTGGTCCGATGAATGTTGAGGCTCGTGGAGGATATCGTTATTTTCTCACCTTCACAGATGACTTAAGCAGATATGGGTATATCTACTTAATGAAACACAAGTCTGAAACGTTTGAAAAGTTCAAATAATTTCAGAGTGAAGTTGAAAATCATCGTAACAAGAAAATAAAATTCCTATGATCTGATCGTGGAGGAGAATATTTGAGTTACGAGTTTGGTGTACATTTGAAACAATGTGGAATAGTTTCGCAACTCACGCCACCCGGAACACCACATCGTAATGGTGTGTCCGAACGTCATAATCGTACTTTACTAGATATGGTGCGATCTATGATGTCTCTTACTGATTTACCGCTATCGTTTTGGGGATATGCTCTAGAGACGGCCGCATTCACGTTAAATAGGGCACTATCAAAATCCGTTGAGACGACGCCTTATGAACTGTGGTTTGGCAAGAAACCAAAGTTGTCGTTTCTGAAAGTTTGGGGCTACGATGCTTGGAGAAATGTGTCTTCATAGAATATCCAAAGGAAACTATTGGATACACCTTCTATCACAGATCCGAAGGCAAGACTTTTGTTGCTAAATTCGGAAACTTTTTGGAGAAGGAGTTTCTCTCGAAAGAAGTGAGTGGGAGGAAAGTAGAACTTGACGAGGTAACTGTACCTACTCCCTTATTGGAAAGTAGTACATCACAGAAACCTGTTTCTGTGACACCTACACCAATTAGTGAGGAAGCTAATGATGATGATCATGAAACTTCAGAACAAGATACTACTGAACCTCGTAGATCAACCAGAGTGAGATCCGCACCAGAGTGGTACGACAATCCTGTTCTGGAAGTCATGCTACTAGATCATGATGAACCTACAAACTATGAAGAAGCGATGGTGAGCCCAGATTCCGCAAAATGGCTTGAAGCCATGAAATCTGAGATGGGATCCATGTATGAGAACAAAGTATGGACTTTGGTTGACTTGCCCAATGAACGGCAAGCAATTGAGAATAAGTGGATCTTCAAGAAGAAGACTGACACTGACGGTAATATTACTGTCTACAAAGCTCGACTTGTCGCAAAAGGTTTTCGGCAAGTTCAAGGGATTGACTACGATGAGACCTTCTCTCCCGTAGCGATGCTTAAGTCTGTCTGAATCATGTTAGCAATTGCCGCATTTTATGATTATGAAATTTGGCATATGGATGTCAAAACTGCATTCCTGAATGGATTTCTAGAAGAAGAGTTGTATATGATGCAACCAGAAGGTTTTGTCGATCCAAAGGGAGCTAACAAAGTGTGCAAGCTCCAGCGATCCATTTATGGACTGGTGCAAGCCTCTCGGAGTGGGAATAAACGCTTTGATAGTGTGATCAAAGCATTTGGATTTATACAGACTTTTGGAGAAGCCTGTATTTACAAGAAAGTGAGTGGGAGCTCTGTAGCATTTCTGATATTATATATGGATGACATATTACTGATTGGAAATGATATAGAATTTCTGGATAGCATAAAGGGATACTTGAATAAGAGTTTTTCAATGAAAGACCTCGGTGAAGCTGCTTACATATTAGGCATTAAGATCTATCGAGATAGATCAAGACGCTTAATTGGACTTTCACAAAGCACATACCTTGACAAAGTTTTGAAGAAGTTCAAAATGGATCAAGCAAAGAAAGGGTTCTTGCCTGTGTTACAAGGTGTGAAGTTGAGTCAGACTCAATGCCCGACCACTGCAGAAGATAGAGAGAAAATGAAAGATGTTCCCTATGCTTCAGCCATAGGCTCTATCATGTATGCAATGCTGTGTACCAGACCTGATGTGTGCCTTGCTATAAGTCTAGCAGGGAGGTACCAAAGTAATCCAGGAGTGGATCACTGGACAGCAGTCAAGAACATCCTGAAATACCTGAAAAGGACTAAGAATATGTTTCTCGTTTATGGAGGTGAAAAAGAGCTAATCGTAAATGGTTACGTCGATGCGAGCTTTGACACTGATCCGTACGATTCTAAATCGCAAACCGGATACATATTTACATTAAACGGTGGAGCTGTCAGTTGGTGCAGTTCTAAACAAAGCGTCGTGGTAGGTGTCGTGGTTCTAAGCCTGACAGTAGAGTGGGGGGTAGGTATGGAGAGGCAAGGTCCTAGCTATGGAGAGGTTGTAAACACAAAGGATGTACAAGTTCAGACCCTTCTCGGAAGAAGTAACAGCCCTACGTCTCGGAGCCCGGAGGCGGTCGAGTGGATTATGAATGTATGAATTACAAGGTGCCGAACCCCTCTGCCTGTGGAGGGGGGTGGCTTATATAGAGTGCGCCAGGACCCCAGCCAGCCCACGTAGGAGAGGGTTTAAGGTGAGTTAAGTCTGGGGCGTTACTGGTAACGCCCCACATAAAGTGCCTTTACTATCATAAAGTCTACTTGATTACAGGCCGTTGCAGTGCAGAGTGCCTCTTGACCTCCTGGTGGTCGAGTGAGTCTTCGTGGTCGAGTCCTTCAGGACAGTCGAGTGAATCCTCGTTGGTCGACTGGAAGGCGACCTCTTCTAAGGATGTCCTGGGGTAAGTTACTTGGATCAGGTCCATGACCCTACCCTAGGTACATAACCCCATCATTAGCCCCCGAATGGATTGAGGCTTCGAGTGAAGAAGGAGTTGATGTCGTTTCCGATTAATCTTTGTGCTCCGGTTGTGCGCTGTTCTGGACCAAAGAATTCCTTTGTCGACAGGAAACGACTTGCCTTCAGTCGACTTGATCCATTCTGTTTTTGCGTCGAGTGATCTTTCAGGCTTCGATGATCTCCGAGCGACGGATCGCCGAAAACACCGCGCCTGACAGACTGATTTGTTGCTCGCGGATTCCGCGGGATGCGAAATTTTGGGGCGCGCGCGAAGCGGGGCGGACCGCGGCGTTCGGATGGGACGGGGCATGGACGCCTCGATCTCCGCGCCGCCTTTTTCGCCACGTATCCCGTCTGCATAACTGTTCCAGATATGATTAGATCGACCGGGCCCACCTGTCATCCACTCGGAAGGGACCTTATAAATGTGCCCGGCGAGGATTTCTGTGCTGCGCCTTAGCATTCTCCCTCTCTCTCTGCTTCCTTCCTCCCTGCTCAGCGTGCTTGCTCTTGCCCCCGCACCACTTCCCTTCGCGCATCCCGCCGGCGACCATGGCCAAGGAGAAGACGGTGGCGCTGGAGCGTGCAAAGAAGGCGTCGGCGTCGGAGAAGGCGAAAGGAAGGTCCACCAGCCGCGGAGGGTCCTCGTCCAGATCCCGCCTGCCGAAGGGCTGGGTCCAAGGAGACTGGATCCAGTCGACTATCACGGAGAACGACCTCCTCGACATGGCCAACGAGGGCTTGATCCCCCACGGAGCTGCGAGGCTTCCGGGGAAGGAGTGGCAGCCCCAGCCAGAAGAGGGTGAGTGTGTGCTTTTGGCCACCCATGTTGATCGCGGGTTTTCCTTGCCACCGAGTGTTTTCTTTCGTGGCTTTTTGAACTTCTTCGGAGCGCAACTCCACCACTTTACCCCAAACTCCATTGCCTATCTTGCCGCGTTCGTGTCCATGTGTGAGGGTTTCTTGGGCTGTCGACCGCACTGGGGTTTGTTCAAACATATATTCACGTGTCGATCTCAGACCGTGAAGAAGGCGAGCCCAGGTGATGAAAAAACCCGAGTCGTCCAAATGTGCGGAGGCCTGGGGATTCAGGTGAGGAATAAGAGCACCTTCCCGCCCATGACCTTTCCCGAGTCCGTCAGAGGCTGGCAGTCGACTTGGTTCTACTGCCAGGTCCAGTCGACGCCAGGGCAGTCGAGTGGACTCCCTCCGTTCACCATGGACCGAGTGCGCAAGCCTTCCCCTCTGAAGCTGATTCCGGAGGAGAAAGCTGACGTGAAGATGTTGATGGAGCGCGTGGTGCAGTTGGTTCGGGAGGGAGTGACGGGTATGGATCTCCTGGAGGTCTTCCTCAGGCGTCGCATCCAGCCCCTCCAGTTCAGGAGCCACTGCATGTGGTTGTACTGTGGGACCGAAGACGAGACTAGAGTCCATCCAGAAGCAGTCGACGATGCCACTCTGGAAAGATGGATGGCAGCCGTCACCGGAAACAAGGACAACCCACGCGGAGCCAGAAGGATTCCTCCACTCGACCACAACAGTGATCCAAATAAGGTACACTTGCCCTGCTCTCCACTGCATTCTTGTCGCATTCATCTCTGTTTACTCTGCCGACTGGTCGACTGATCATTGTCTTGATATCTGCTAGGCCCTCACCGAGCTGTACTCGATGCCCAACGGGGCACAAACTCCGACTGAGGAGGGTGAGGCGAGTGGAGGCGAGAGCCAGGACGAGGAGGAATGGGACTCGGACGTTGCAGGGGACGACGACGACGATGATGATGACGACGGCGATGATGATGATGCCGAAGACGAGGAGGAAGAGGAGGAGGTCGTGCCACCGCGCTCGGAAAGGCGGTCGAAGCTCGTCCACGACCCTTCGACTGAACGTGGCAAGGGGGTTGCGACGCAGTCGACCAAGCGCCCTAGGACCACTTCTCCAGCGCCGACTGAAAAGGCGCCGAAGCAGCTTAGGGGGGCTCCGCCAAAGCCGACCAAGCTCCTGCCGAAGATGAAGGTGTCCATCCCCACCATATCAGGGTAATTGTGCTGCTCATATTTTCTTATTCTGTGCGAACTTTATCTCTGGTCGACGCTGAAGTTAGTCGACCGATCCTTTGGAGTTGCAGTGCTGCTACTTCTGAGACCTCGGCCCGGGCAGATGACCACGAGATGGAGGATGCAGCAACTTCGAACCCAGGTACTGTATTCTTAACATCGTTCTTAGTCGACTGACTCGCGATCTCTGATCCTGATTCTTCTCCGCAGCTCCACCCAATACTGTTATCAATCTCCCTGATGACGACGAGGATGAAGAAACACTGGCACGCAGGAGGAGTCGGAAAGCGTCCGCCAGTAAGGTGCCTCAGGATGTGACGGCGCATGAGATTCTGACTGTGGAAGAAGAGAACATCACTCGACACACGGTGTCCTTCGCAAATCCACTGACGAGTGCTCAGCAGCCCTCCCTCTTCACGATGCACCACGTCCCAGAGGACCAAGCTGGCGCAGCGAAGGAGGCAATACGCCAGGCGGGACTCATGATGGAGCAGCTGAAGACTATCCGGGATGCGAGCCAGGCAGCTTATGACGCCAGCTCTGCCCTCCAAATCAATGTCCAGGTCAGTCGACCGCTGTTTGTTCTGTTGGATATGCTACCAAAAACTTTTCTTTTCCGGAATTTATAGTAATCACCCACTGGGTGTGTCGAATAAACTCCGTGTTAGCGGGGGCACGCTGAGTGTACCCGCTGGGTGTAGTCCCCAAGGCTAAGGTCGACTGTTGGCAGTCGGCCTTAGGCTTTATAATGTCAATCTTTCTGTCAGTCGACTGGTCGACTGGATTTCACAAACCGGTGGGGGCACGCTGAGTGCACCCACTGGGTGTAGTCCCCAAGGCTAAGGTCGACTGTTGGCAGTCGGCCTTAGGCTTTATAATGTCAATCTTTCTGTCAGTCGACTGGTCGACTGGATTTCACAAACCGGTGGGGGCACGCTGAGTGCACCCACTGGGTGTAGTCCCCGAGACTGTGGTCGACTGCTTGCAGTTGATCACAGTCTTAGAGAATGCATCTCGCACATTTTTTTTTTGAGGTCGACTGGTCGACTTTGTCTTCAACAGGATTAGTGGGGGCACGCTGAGTGCACCCACTGGGTGTAGTCCCCGAGACTACGGTCGAATGCTTGTATTTGGCTGTAGTCTTAGAAACGTGTGTTTATCCCTTTTTCACTCGGGAGTGAATTATATTTGACATTTAGTCGATTGGTTCTTCACAGAACTCCTGTGATCTTGTGGCTCGCTACTCAGAGCTGGAACAAAAACATACTCAAGTCGAGCTGAGCTTGAGGCTGGTTCAGGAGAAGCTGACAAAGGCAAAGGAGGAGACCGAAGGTATGTTTGGTGAGACCCTGACGACTGCTTTTCCCCTTGCTTGTTTCAGCATCTGATCTTGCTGTAACTTGCAGGTAAGGTAAGGGAGGCCCAGCAGAAGAAAGACCTTGAGCTAGCTGAGAAGATCAAGCTTGCTGACGAGAAGTTAGCTTCAGTTACCAAGCTCGAACAAGACAATACCAATCTGAAAGCTGCTCTTGGGATTGCCAACAAGGAGGTCAGTCGACTGAAAACTGACAAAGCTGCCCTGACCGACCAAGTCAGCAAATTGACTGAGAAGAAAACTGAACTGGAGGCCTTCCTGAGCGGCCTTGCCAAAAATTTGTTCCTTATGCTTGAAGGTAAACCTCCATGTTTGGCAAATATTTCCAATTGTGGCTTTTTCCATTCGACTATCTCCTTGACTTAGTGATCACCCTTGCAGAATTTTGTCAAAACTTTGAAGAAGAAACCAGCCGACTGGAGCCAAACCTTGACCCCGTCAATTCTCCGGTGAACGACGAAGTTGCCATGGATGTTTTCCGACTGGAGTCTCGTGTTGCAGCTGTCGTGGACTATCTCGCAAGGCTGAAGGCCGCCACATCTCGCATCGACTCGACGCTCTGGCCTGAGGAGACACTTCAGAATGACCTTGAGTCGCTGATGGCCCGCTTGAACACGATCCCTGGTCGAGTGCAGGAGTGGAAGAAGTCCTCGGCTCGGTGTGGTGCAGATGTCGCTCTGTGTCTGGCCCGAGTCCACTGCAAAGATGCGCGAGAAGAGAAGCTGGCGGCCCTTCGGGTGGCCAATACCAAGAAGCACGACTTCAGATCCTTTATGGAAACTTTCCTTGCAGCTGCCACTCGGATCGCCGACGGGATTGACCTTGATGAATTTGTTGCACCTTCCAGCCCTCCACAGGAGGGGTAAAAGACTTCTTCTGGCTCGATGCTTTAAATTTGCCTCGGTATGCCGAGTGAAATTGTAACCGAAAAACCTTAACAGGCTTGACGCCTGAGCACTTTCGGTTCCTTTAGATGTCGATTCAAACTTGGATTTGGTGCTTGAATACGATTGCCTTCGGCTCGGAATGTCTTTTGCAGGTTCAAGGCAAGGTGCCTGTGCTGCAATCGATTTATTCTTTAGTCCACTTAGACGAGCACTGGGCTGCAGCTAAGCCCCCGAGTGAGAGGGTTGCTCTTCACTCGGTAGGATTTTCATAACTTAGGCGAGCACGAGGCTGCAGCTAAGCCTCTGAGTGGAAGGCTGGCTTACCACTCGGTAGGATTTTCACAACTTAGGCGAGTGCTTGGACTGCAGCTAAGCCCCCGAGTGAGAGGGTTGCTCTTCACTCGGTAGGATTTTTATAACTTAGGCGAGCACGAGGCTGCAGCTAAGCCTCCGAGTGGAAGGCTGGCTTACCACTCGGTAGGATTTTCACAACTTAGGCGAGTGCTTGGACTGCAGCTAAGCCCCCGAGTGAGAGGGTTGCTCTTCACTCGGTAGGATTTTTATAACTTAGGCGAGCACGAGGCTGCAGCTAAGCCTCCGAGTGGAAGGCTGGCTTACCACTCGATAGGATTTTCACAACTTAGGCGAGTGCTTGGACTGCAGCTAAGCCCCCGAGTGAGAGGGTTGCTCTTCACTCGGTAGGATTTTTATAACTTAGGCGAGCACGAGGCTGCAGCTAAGCCTCCGAGTGGAAGGCTGGCTTACCACTCGGTAGGATTTTCACAACTTAGGCGAGTGCTTGGACTGCAGCTAAGCCCCCGAGTGAGAGGGTTGCTCTTCACTCGGTAGGATTTTTATAACTTAGGCGAAACGGATTCGCAGCTAAGCCTCCGAGTGGGAGTCTGGCTCACCACTCGGTAGGATTTTGATAACTTAGGCGAAACGGATTCGCGGCTAAGCCTCCGAGTGGGAGTCTGGCTCACCACTCGGTAGGATTTTTACAAACTTAGGCGAAACGGATTCGCAGCTAAGTCACCCACTGAGGGGAATTTCATTGGACAAAAAATAAAAAGTGACAGATATTATGGAGGAACTATGACGCTTATTATTTTGAGGTCCATGAACTACAGAAGTATTTTATTGCAACTCATCCGAGTGATAAAGCTTAAGTGTAAAACGGGCGGAGTAGCTCCGCGTTCCAAGCTCGGGGCTCGTCGATATTATGCTTGACGTTGTAAAGACGGTACGCCCCGTTGTGGAGAACCTTGGTGACGATGAAGGGGCCTTCCCAAGAAGGAGCAAGCTTGTGTGGTTTGTGCTGATCCACTCGGAGAACCAAATCCCCTTCTTGGAAGGCTCGACCTCTCACGTTTCGGGCGTGGAAACGCCGCAGATCTTGTTGGTAGATGGTCGACCGGATCAGAGCCATCTCCCTTTCTTCCTCTAAAAGGTCGACTGCGTCCTGCCGCGCTTGTTCAGCTTCTGCTTCGTTGTAGATTTCAACTCGAGGAGCATTGTGGAGAAGATCACTCGGCAAGACCGCTTCAGCTCCATAGACCAAGAAGAATGGAGTTCTTCCGGTCGACCGATTAGGCGTGGTCCGCAGTCCCCAGAGTACAGATGGAAGTTCGTCGACCCAAGCTCCAGCCGCGTGTTTGAGATCACGCATCAGTCGAGGCTTCAGTCCCTTGAGAATCAGTCCATTAGCTCGCTCTGCTTGTCCATTCGACTGCGGATGGGCGACTGATGCGTAGTCGACCCGTGTGCCCTGGGAGTCGCAGAAAGCTCTGAATTCCTCTGAGTCAAAGTTCGACCCATTATCCGTAATGATGCTGTGTGGGACTCCATATCTGAATATTAGTTCCCTGATGAAGCTAATAGCAGTACCGGTGTCAAGGCTCTTGATTGGTTTAGCCGCGATCCACTTGGTGAACTTGTCGACTGCCACCAGTAAATGCGTGAAGCCACTTCATCCTGTTCTCAAAGGACCGATCATGTCCAGCCCCCAAACTGCAAAAGGCCAGACGAGCGGGATGGTCTTCAAAGCTGACGCAGGCTTGTGCGACATATTCGAGTAGAACTGACATCCCTCGCACTTATCTACTATCTCTTTTGCCATCTCATTCGCCTTGGGCCAGTAAAATCCGGCTCGGTATGCTTTGGCCACGATGGTCCGAGAGGACGCGTGATGACCCCGAGTGAATATCATTGAGGATGAGTCGACCTTCTTCTGGTGTTATGCACTTCTGACCGACTCCAGTCGCGCTTTCTCTGTATAATTGTCCTTTGATTACAGTAAAGGCCTTAGATCGACGGACGATCTGTCGAGCCTCTTCCTCATCCTCCGGAAGTTCTTTCCTCAAGATATATGCGACATACGGAATCGTCCAGTCGGGAATGACCACCAAAACCTCCATGATCAAGTCGACCACCGCTGGGATTTCAACTTCAGTCGGATCTGTGGCGCCCTTGGGCTGCGGAGTTTCTTCGGTGAAAGGATCTTCTTTGACTGACGGAGTGTGTATATGCTCCAAGAACACACCACTCGGAATGGCTTCTCTCTTGGAACCTATCTTTGCTAGATCATCAGCTGCTTGATTTTTCAGTCAGGGTATATGATGGAGCTCCAACCCCTCGAACTTTTTCTCCAGCTTCCTCACTGCACTGCAGTATCCAGTCATGGCTGGGCTTCTCACGTCCCACTCTTTCATCACCTGATTGACCACTAAATCCGAGTCGCCATAGACCATTAGGCGACGGACGCCGAGTGAAATGGCCATGCGCAACCCATATAGGAGGGCCTCATATTCTGCCTCATTGTTGGAGGAATCAAAGTGAATCTGGAGCACATATCTGAGCTTATCTCCTCTGGGGGAAACCAGGACAACCCCAGCACCGGAACCATTCAACATCTTAGAGCCATCGAAAAACATGGTCCAATGCTCCGAGTGAACTTCAGTCGGCTGCTGTTGTTCAATCCACTCGGCGAGGAAATCTGCTATCGCCTGGGACTTAATGGCTTTCTTTGCCTCAAACTTGATATCAAGGGGAAGAAGTTCAATCGCCCATTTGGCCACTCGACTAGTTGCATCTCTGTTGTGCAAAATCTCTGATAGTGGAGCGTCGCTGACGACTGTGATGGAATGGTCAGAGAAATAATGAGCAACCTTCTTTGTGGTCATGTATATTCCATACACAAGCTTCTGATAATGAGGATATCTCTGCTTGGATGGAGTCAAGACTTCAGACAAATAATACACTGGGCGCTGAACTTTGAGAGCTTTTCCTTCTTCTTCTCGCTCGACCGTTAGCACAGTACTGACGACTTGTCCTGTGGCTGCGATGTAGAGCAACAGAGGCTCTTTGCTGATTGGAGCAGCAAGCACCGGCTGGGTGGAGAGCAGAGCTTTTAGCTCGGCAAACGCTGCATCAGCTTCTGGAGTCCACTCGAACTTGTCAGCCTTCTTCATCAGTCGGTAAAGAGGCAGTGCCTTTTCACCGAGTCGTGATATGAATCGACTTAATGCGGCCAAGCATCCAGTAAGCTTCTGGACATCGTGCACTCGCACAGGGCGTTTCATTCGGAGAATAGTGCCAATCTTCTCTGGGTTAGCATCGATTCCCCGTTCGGAAACGAGAAAACCGAGTAACTTGCCACCAGGAACTCCAAATGTGCACTTTGATGGATTGAGCTTGATATCATACCTTCTGAGGTTGGCAAATGTTTCGGCGAGGTCAGCGAGCAGGTCGGAACCTTTTCGTGACTTGACAACAATATCATCCATATAAGCTTCCACATTCCGACTGATTTGGGTGAGTAGACACTTCTGAATCATTCGCATAAATGTGGCTCCGGCATTCTTGAGGCCGAATGGCATGGTGATATAGCAGAAGCACCCGAATGGAGTGATGAAAGCTGTTTTTACCTCATCGGGCCCGTACAGACGGATCTGGTGGTACCCGGAGTAAGCATCTAAAAAAGACAACCTCTCGCATCCCGCGGTCGAGTCAACAATTTGATCTATGCGAGGGAGAGGAAAGTGATCTTTCGGGCAGGCCCGGTTGATGTGCTTAAAATCAATGCACATTCGGAGCGACTTGTCCTTCTTAGGAACCATGACGACATTAGCGAGCCACTCGGAGTGGTATATCTCTCGGATAAATCCTGCCGCCAACAGTCGAGCCACTTCTTCACCGATGGCCTTTCTCTTCTGGACGGCGGACCGCCGAAGATGCTCTTTGACTGGCTTTGCAGACGAGTCGACTCTTAGGCGATGCTCAGCCAGTCCCCTGGGAACACCTGGCATGTCAGCGGGCTTCCATGCAAAAATGTCCCAGTTCTCACGGAGGAACTGGATGAGCGCTTCTTCCTATTTTGGGTCGAGTGTTGTGGAGATGCGGGTCGGAGCTGCTTCGGGGTCGGTCGGGTGAATGTGAACAGGCTTCGTCTCACCGGACGACTGGAATGCAGACTCTGTGGTGGGCTTCTTGGATCGCAGCAAGTCACTCGGATCTGCGTTTTGCTTGTATTCTTCGAACTCGACCGCTGTCACTTGGGAATCGGCAATCTTGGAGCCCTTCTGAAAGCACTCCTCTGCCTTTTTCCTATCACCGGTGACAGTGATCACACCTTTGGGACCGGGCATCTTCAGTTTGAGGTACACGTAACATGGTCGAGCCATGAACCGTGCATAGGCTGGTCTCCCCAAAATGGCATGATATGCACTTTGAAAATCCACGACCTCAAACGTCAACTTTTCTTTGCGAAAATGCTTCGAATCACCAAACACTACGTCCAAAGCTATCTGGCCGAGTGACTCGGCCTTCTTCCCTGGTATAACTCCATGGAAGCTCATGTTACTAGTGCTCAGTCGGGACATCGGAATGCCCATACCTTTCAATGTGTGTGCATACAATAAGTTCAGCCCACTTCCACCATCCATCAGCACCTTTGTCAGTCGAGTGCCTTCGACAACTGGATCGACCACCAAAGCTTGCCTCCCGGGGGTGGCAATATGAGTCGGGTGATCAGATTGGTCGAATGTGATGGGTGTTTGAGACCACTTCAGATAATTTGCCTTTGCTGGGGCAACCATGTTCACCTCTCGGTTAATCACTTTCAGTCGACTTCTGCTTTCCACATCTGCAAAGATCATCAGAGTGGAGTTGATATGCGGATATCCTCCCTCACTGTCCTCTTTGTCTTCGGCCTTGTCCGACTCCTTCTCCTTGTCCTTAGACTGTTTTCCCTGAAACTGCTGGATCAGGAGTCGACATTGGCGAGTGGTGTGCTTTGGGTAAATGATATTCCCCTCTTCATCTTTCTTCGTGTGAATGTGAC
Source organism: Triticum dicoccoides (assembly GCF_002162155.2). Taxonomy (NCBI): domain Eukaryota; kingdom Viridiplantae; phylum Streptophyta; class Magnoliopsida; order Poales; family Poaceae; genus Triticum; species Triticum dicoccoides. Next base: position 627,089,738 of record NC_041382.1, read on the forward strand.
ACGGCATATCCATCACGTCATTCCCTTCTTTATCCTTTACCTTCTTGGGGTTCCAGGATCCTTTTGGTTTCCCCTTAAACTTTCCTTGAGTCACGGCCAGAGCCTCTCCAGGAGCTGCCGGTTCAGCCTTCCGCTTCTGTTTCCGACTGGTGTTTCCTTTTTCCGACTGACTCGGCTTGTGCTTGCCGCTTCGGAGTCGGTCTTCTTCTTCGCAGTTGGCGTACTTGGTAGCAATCTCCATCATCCGACTCAAGGTCATGTCACCGGTTCGACCAAATTTCAAACTCAGTTCTCTGTTCTTGACGCCGTCTTTGAAGGCGCATACTGCCTGATGATCAGAGACATTTTCCACAGTGTGGTGCAAAGTGATCCACCTCTGAATATACTCTCTGAGAGTCTCATTAGTTTTCTGCACGCAGACTTGCAACTCTGTCAATCCCGCTGGTCGCTTGCAAGTCCCTTCAAACGTTCTGACGAACACTCGGGACAGATCTTCCCAAGTGTAAATGCTGCTAGGAGGTAATTGAGTCAACCATGCCCTGGCAGAACCTTCCAACATGAGGGGCAAATTCTTCATGGCCACCTCGTCGTTCCCACCACCGATCTGAACTGCCACTCGGTAGTCTTCAAGCCAAGTTTCAGGCTTAGACTCACCAGTGAACTTGCTGACTCCTGTTGCCAACCTAAAATTGGGGGGGATAATTGCGGCTCTGATAGCTCTGCTGAAACATTCAGGACCAGAAACATGTACTCGACTGCTCGTGGGTACACCTCTGTCGAGTGCGCCTCGATGGGCTCTGTTCCGGTCGACCAACCCTTGCACGATAATGGATCGCGCGTCGAAGCCTGGCTCTCTGGGGTCAACTGGAACCCTACGCCCTGTACTGTACTGACGCCTATCATCTGGCTGCCGAGGAGCGTAAGACCCACCCCTCGGAGGGGAATAGGGCACTCGACGCCTATCATCTCGGTCGAGTCTGTCGCCATATTGATCTCGCCGATTCTCACGCCCTTCGCGCCGCGGAGGCGATTTGGGGCTGTGAGCCGACTGAACCGTATTCACAGTGACAGATCGACTGTGAATTCTGTTGCGCGACTGAGACACGACTGAATTCTGATCTCCTGCTGCCCGGAGCAGATCCCTGATTTGCAGCAAACCTCTGCCAGCTTCCGACTGCGAAGGCTGAATGGACTCTGCTATACGGGTCGCAGCTGCTAAATTCTGAATTGGGGTTCGATATACCTGAGTCGGCGGGAAGAATTGACGTCGACTGGTGTCGGGAACTCGTTGCTGCGCGCGCTCGTCGAGTGCTCGCTGAAGGTTCTCCAGTCGAGTGCGCTCGGCCAAATTGGCCAGACGCGCCTCCTCCAAGGCACGAGCCTCGGGGGTTTCTCCTGCGATGGGAATACGCAGGGGATCCTCGTTCCTGCGGCGAAGCTCTTCTCTTTGCAGAGAGTCGAGTGGCTCGGGCTGGTACTCTTCGTAGTCTCGTGCAGGGTCGCCGCCGTCACCTGCTCCACCACCACGGGCGAAGCCAGGAGGGCTGTGGGGCCCGTCGACCATCAAGATTTCCGCCGCTGGATCACTGCTTCCGCACTCGGATGCAGTCTCTCCGGAGCCAGTCGACTGATCGAACAAGCCGTAGAGAGATTCGTTGGGCTCGATTGCCGCAACTTGTGTAGTGGCCGATTGGAGAGCCACCGCGTGACTCACCCATCGCTGAAGCCTCGACCGGCCTGAGCGCTTGCGCTGGCGGGAGACCGGGAGGGTGGACGATGGAGGAGCCGACCGATACTGGGTCGACGGTTGCCGCAGCAGAACGCCGCGGACACATGCGCGAAAATGCGTCGCACCGCGGACGGGGAGCGCGTCTACGTCGAGTGGAGCCTCCTGGAGCCATGCGGAGTCGTCGGCGATGAAGGTGAGAGTGCCGAGACGGATCTCTTGACCCTTGACCAAAACTCCAGCAGACACCATGATGAGAGTACTCGGAAGAATCGCAACTTCTCCACAAAATCGCTAAAACACCTGCCCCACGGTGGGCGCCAACTGTCGTGGTTCTAAGCCTGACAGTAGAGTGGGGGGTAGGTATGGAGAGGCAAGGTCCTAGCTATGGAGAAGTTGTAAGCACAAAGGATGTACGAGTTCAGGCCCTTCTCGGAAGAAGTAACAGCCCTACGTCTCGGAGCCCGGAGGCGGTCGAGTGGATTATGAATGTATGAATTACAAGGTGCCGAACCCCTCTGCCTGTGGAGGGGGGTGGCTTATATAGAGTGCGCCAGGACCCCAGCCAGCCCACGTAGGAGAGGGTTTAAGGTGAGTTAAGTCTGGGGCGTTACTGGTAACGCCCCACATAAAGTGCCTTTACTATCATAAAGTCTACTTGATTACAGGCCGTTGCAGTGCAGAGTGCCTCTTGACCTCCTGGTGGTCGAGTGAGTCTTCGTGGTCGAGTCCTTCAGGACAGTCGAGTGAATCCTCGTTGGTCGACTGGAAGGCGACCTCTTCTAAGGATGTCCTGGGGTAAGTTACTTGGATCAGGTCCATGACCCTACCCTAGGTACATAACCCCATCAGTAGGATCTACGTGTGAAGCAGAATACATAGCCGCTTCAGAAGCAGCAAATGAAGGAGTCTGGATGAAGGAGTCCATATCCGATCTAGGTGTCATACCTAGTGCATCGGGTCTAATGAAAATCTTTTGTGACAATACTGGTGCAATTGCCTTGGCAAAGGAATCCAGATTTCACAAGAGAACCAAGCACATCAAGAGACGCTTCAATTCCATCCGGGATCTAGTCCAGGTGGGAGACATAGAGATTTGCAAGATACATACGGATCTGAATGTAGCAGACCCGTTTACTAAGCCTCTTCCACGAGCAAAACATGATCAGCACCAAGGCTCCATGGGTGTTAGAATCATTACTGTATAATCTAGATTATTGACTCTAGTGCAAGTGGGAGACTAAAGGAAATATGCCCTAGAGGCAATAATAAAGTTATTATTTATTTCCTTATATCATGATAAATGTTTATTATTCATGCTAGAATTGTATTAACCGGAAACATAATACATGTGTGAATACATAGACAAACAGAGTGTCACTAGTATGCCTCTACTAGACTAGCTCGTTAATCAAAGATGGTTATGTTTCCTAACCATGGACAAAGAGTTGTTATTTGATTAACGGGATCACATCATTAGGTGAATGATCTGATTGACATGACCCATTCCATTAGCTTAGCACCCGATCGTTTAGTATGTTGCTATTGCTTTCTTCATGACTTATACATGTTCCTATG
>NC_041382.1:627093051-627094635 GCF_002162155.2 Triticum dicoccoides
CTCGCCGATTCTCACGCCCTTCGCGCCGCGGAGGCGATCTGGGGCTGTGAGCCGACTGAACCGTATTCACAGTGACAGATCGACTGTGAATTCTGTTGCGCGACTGAGACACGGCTGAATTCTGATCTCCTGCTGCCCGGAGCAGATCCCTGATCTGCAGCAAACCTCTGCCAGCTTCCGACTGCGAAGGCTGAATGGACTCTGCTATACGGGTCGCAGCTGCTAAATTCTGAATTGGGGTTCGATATACCTGAGTCGGCGGGAAGAGTTGACGTCGACTGGTGTCGGGAACTCGTTGCCGCGCGCGCTCGTCGAGTGCTCGCTGAAGGTTCTCCAGTCGAGTGCGCTCGGCCAAATTGGCCAGACGCGCCTCCTCCAAAGCATGAGCCTCGGGGGTTTCTCCTGCGATGGAAATACGCAGGGGATCCTCGTTCCTGCGGCGAAGCTCTTCTCTTTGCAGAGAGTCGAGTGGCTCGGGCTGGTACTCTTCGTAGTCTCGTGCAGGGTCGCCGCCGTCACCTGCTCCACCACCACGGGCGAAGCCAGGAGGGCTGTGGGGCCCGTCGACCATAAAGATTTCCGCCGCTGGATCACTGCTTCCGCACTCGGATGCAGTCTCTCCGGAGCCAATCGACTGATCGAACAAGCCGTAGAGAGATTCGTTGGGCTCGATTGCCGCAACTTGTGTAGTGGCCGATTGGCGAGCCACCGCGTGACTCACCCATCGCTGAAGCCTCGACCGGCCCGAGCGCTTGCGCTGGCGGGAGACCGGGAGGGTGGACGATGGAGGAACCGACCGATACTGGGTCGACGGTTGCCGTAGCAGAACGCCGCGGACACATGCGCGAAAATGCGTCGCACCGCGGACGGGGAGCGCGTCTACGTCGAGTGGAGCCTCCTGGAGCCATGCTGAGTCGTCGGCGATGAAGGTGAGGGTGCCGAGACGGATCTCTTGACCCTCGACCAAAACTCCAGCAGACACCATGATGAGAGTACTCGGAAGAATCGCAACTTCTCCACAGAATCGCTAAAACACCGGCCCCACGGTGGGCGCCAACTGTCGTGGTTCTAAGCCTGACAGTAGAGTGGGGGGTAGGTATGGAGAGGCAAGGTCCTAGCTATGGAGAGGTTGTAAACACAAAGGATGTACGAGTTCAGGCCCTTCTCGGAAGAAGTAACAGCCCTACGTCTCGGAGCCCGGAGGCGGTCGAGTGGATTATGAATGTATGAATTACAAGGTGCCGAACCCCTCTGCCTGTGGAGGGGGGTGGCTTATATAGAGTGCGCCAGGACCCCAGCCAGCCCACGTAGGAGAGGGTTTAAGGTGAGTTAAGTCTGGGGCGTTACTGGTAACGCCCCACATAAAGTGCCTTTACTATCATAAAGTCTACTTGATTACAGGCCGTTGCAGTGCAGAGTGCCTCTTGACCTCCTGGTGGTCGAGTGAGTCTTCGTGGTCGAGTCCTTCAGGACAGTCGAGTGAATCCTCGTTGGTCGACTGGAAGGCGACCTCTTCTAAGGATGTCCTGGGGTAAGTTACTTGGATCAGGTCCATGACCCTACCCTAGGTACATAACCCCATCA
>NC_041382.1:627095567-627153058 GCF_002162155.2 Triticum dicoccoides
ATGGACAAAGAGTTGTTATTTGATTAACGGGATCACATCATTAGGTGAATGATCTGATTGACATGACCCATTCCATTAGCTTAGCACCCGATCGTTTAGTATGTTGCTATTGCTTTCTTCATGACTTATACATGTTCCTATGACTATGAGATTATGCAACTCCCGTTTGCCGGAGGAACACTTTGTGTGCTACCAAACGTCACAACGTAACTGGGTGATTATAAAGGTGCTCTACAGGTGTCTCCAAAGGTACATGTTGGGTTGGCGTATTTCGAGATTAGGATTTGTCACTCCGATTGTCGGAGAGGTATCTCTGGGCCCTCTCGGTAATACACATCACATAAGCCTTGCAAGCATTGCAACTAATGAGTTAGTTGTGAGATGATGTATTACGGAATGAGTAAAGAGACTTGCCGATAACGAGATTGAACTAGGTATTGAGATACCGACGATCGAATCTCGGGTAAGTAACATACCGATGACAAAGGGAACAACGTATGTTGTTATGCTGTCTGACCGATAAAAGATCTTCGTAGAATATGTAGGAGCCAATATGAGCATCCAGGTTTCGCTATTGTTTATTGACCGGAGACATGTCTCAGTCATGTCTACATTGTTCTCGAACCCGTAGGGTCCGCACGCTTAAGGTTTCGATGAAAGTTATATTATGAGTTTATGCATTTTGATGTACCGAAGTTTGTTCAGAGTCCCGGATGTGATCACAGACATGACGAGGAGTCTCGAAATGGTCGAGACATAAAGATTGATATATTGGAAGCCTATATTTGGATATCGGAAGTGTTCCGGATGAAATCGGGATTTTACCGGAGTACCGGGAGGTTACCGGAACCCCCCGGGAGGTATATGGGCCTTAGTGGGCCTTAGTGGAAGAGAGGAGAGGTGGCCAGGGCTGGGCCACGTGCCCCTCCCCCCTAGTCCGAATAGGACAAGGAGAGGGGGGCGGCGCCCCCCTTCCTTCTCTCTCTCCTCTTTCCCCCCTCCCGAATCCTTTTCCAACTAGGAAAGGGGGGGGGATCCTACTCCCGGAGGGAGTAGGACTCCTCCTGGCGCGCCCTCTCCTGGCCGGCCGCACCCCCTCCCCTTTGATCCTTTATATACGGAGGCAGGGGCACCCCTAGACACACAAGTTGATCCACGTGATCATATTCTTAGCCGTGTGCGGTGCCCCCTTCCACCATAGTCCTCGATAATATTGTAGCGGTGCTTAGGTGAAGCCCTGCGACGGCAGTACATCAAGATCGTCATCACGCCGTCGTGCTGACGGAACTCTTCCCCAACACTTTGCTGGATCGGAGTCCGGGGATCGTCATCGAGCTGAACGTGTGCTAGAACTCGGAGGTGCCGTAGTTTCGGTGCTTGATCGGTCGGGCCGTGAAGACGTACGACTACATCAACCACGTTGTGCTAACGCTTCCGTTGTCGATCTACAAGGGTACGTAGATCACACTCTTCTCTCTCATTGCTATGCATCACCATGATCTTGCGTGTGCGTAGGGAATTTTTTGAAATTACTACGTTCCCCAACATGATGATCATCATTCAATAGAGCATTGTCCCAAAAAAGAGAAAGGCCATAAAAAAAGAAAGGCCAAATAAAAAAATAAAGGCTAAATAAAAAAAGAAAGGCCAAATAAAAATAATAATAATAATAAAAGGGACAATGCTACTATCCTTTTACCACACTTGTGCTTCAAAGTAGCACCATGATCTTCATGATAGAGAGTCTCCTATGTTGTCACTTTCATATACTAGTGGGAATTTTACATTATAGAACTTGGCTTGTATATTCCAATGATGAGCTTCCTCAAAATGCCCTAGGTCTTCGTGAGCAAGCGAGTTGGATGCACACCCACTAGTTTCTTTTGTTGAGCTTTCATACATTTATAGCTCTAGTGCATCCGTTGCATGGCAATCCCTACTCACTCACATTGATATCTATTGATGGACATCTCCATAGCCCGTTGATACGCCTAGTTGATGTGAGAGTATCTTCCCCTTTTTTTGTCTTCTCCACAACCACCATTCTATTCCACCTATAGTGCTATGTCTATGGCTCACGCTCATGTATTGCATGAAGATTGAAAAAGTTTCAGAACATCAAAAGTATGAAACAATTGCTTGGCTTGTTATCGGGATTGTGCATGATTTAAATATTTTGTGTGGTGAAGATGGAGCATAGCCGGATTATATGATTTTGTAGGGATAACTTTCTTTGGCCATGTTATTTTGAGAAGACATGATTGCTTAATTAGTATGCTTGAAGTATCATTATTTTTATGTCAATATGAACTTTTGTCTTGAATCTTATGGATCTGAATATTCATATCACAAGTAGGAAGAATTACATTGAAATTATGCCAACTAGCATTCCAAATCAAAAATTATCTTTTTTATCATTTACCTACTCGAGGACGAGCAGGAATTAAGCTTGGGGATGCTTGATACGTCTCCAACGTATCTATAATTTTTGATTGCTCCATGCTATATTATCTACTCTTTTGGGCAATATTGGGCTTTATTATCCACTTCTATATTATTTTTGGGACTAACCTATTAACCGGAGGTCCATCCCAGATTTGCTGTTTTATGCCTATTTCAGTGTTTTGAAGAAAAAGAATATCAGACGGAGTCGAAACGGAACGAAATCAACTGGAGAAGTTATTTTTGGAAGGAAACACACCCGATGGACTTGGACCCTACGTCAAGGAAGGAACGAGGTGCTCACGAGGGTGGGGGCGCCCCCCCTAGGGCGCGCCCCCTGTCTCGTGGGGCCCTCGTGGCTCCTCTGACATACCTCCTGCACCCATATATACCTACGTGACCTAAAACTTTCAGAATACACAATAGACTGGGAGTTCCGCCGCCAGAAGCCTCCGTAGCCATCAGAAACCAAACTAGACCCGTTTCGGCACCCTGCCGGAGGGGATAATCCCTCTCCGGTGGCCATCTTCATCATCCCGGTGCTCTCCACGACGAGGAGGGAGTAGTTCTCCCTCGGGGCTGAGGGTATGTACCAGTAGCTATGTGTTTGATCTCTCTCTCTCTCTCGTGTTCTTGAGATGATACGATTTTGATGTATCGCGAGCTTTGCTATTATAGTTGGATCCTATGTTTCTCCCCCCCCTCTTCTCTCTTGTAATGAGTTGAGTTTCCCCTTTGAAGTTATCTTATCGGATTGAGTCTTTAAAGATTTGAGAACACTTGATGTATGTCTTGCCATGAATATCTGTGGTGACAATGGGATACCATGTGCCACTTGATGTATGTCTTGGTGACCAACTTGCGGGTTTCGTGACATTGGGAACCTATGCATAGGGGTTGGCACACATTTTCGTCGTGATTCTCCGGTAGAAACTTTGGGGCACTCCTTGAGGTTCTATGTGTTGGTTGAATAGATGAATTGAGATTGTGTGATGCATATCGTATAATCACACCCATGGATACTTGAGGTGACATTGGAGTATCTAGGTGACATTAGGGTTTTGGTTGATTTGTATCTTAAGGTGTTATTCTAGTACGAACTCCAGGGCTGTTTGTGACACTTATAGGAATAGCCCAACGGATTGATTGGAAAGAATAACTTTGAGGTGGTTTCGTACCCTACCATAATCTCTTCATTCGTTCTCCGCTATTAGTGACTTTGGAATGACTCTTTGTTGCATGTTGAGGGATAGTTATATGATCCAATTATGTTAGTATTGTTGAGGGAATTTACACTAGCGAAAGTATGAACCCTAGGCCTTGTTTCAACGCATTGCAATACCGTTTACGCTCACTTTTATCACTTGCTACCTTGCTGTTTTTATTATTCAAGATTACAAAAACTATTATGTACCATCCATATATCACTTGTTTCACCATCTCTTCGCCGAACTAGTGCACCTATACAATTTACCATTGTATTGGGTGTGTTGGGGACACAAGAGACTCTTTGTTATTTGGTTGCAGGGTTGCTTGAGAGAGACCATCTTCATCCTACGCCTCGTACGGATTGATAAACCTTAGGTCATCCACTTGAGGGAAATTTGCTACTGTCCTACAAACCTCTACACTTGGAGACCCAACAACGTCTACAAGAAAAAGGTTGTATAGTAGACATCACAAGCCGCACCAGCCAGATCAGACCCGTCCGGAGGCCAGGCCACTCATGGTGCCGACCCGTCCAACAGGCCCTCCATGCCGTCACCGCCGATCCGAGGTCAGATGGCCCGTCGACGCATATCCGGTCGCCGCTGCCAAACACAGCCAATGCCGCAAGGCCGGCCACCACGCCCGTAGTCATCGCCACCCGAGGCAGAGCCGACCGACGCGCCTCCGCCGGTCAAGGCGGGGACACCCGCCGCACCGCCAAGGCCAGATCGGCCACGCCTCCTCACGTCGCGGGACTCTGCACCATTCCCATGGCGCGGGAGAGAGGCAGGCCCCCGCCACCACTGTCGGCGTCCTTCAGCGGCGGCGGAGGGAGGGAGGGAATGAAGGAGAGCCTCCGACGGATAGGGTTTCATCCCTGCCCGAGTCGCCCGGTCGTGGTTGACGCGGGGGAAGGGGGCACGTGTCTTATAGTATGAAGTATGTGGCTGGAGATGTCCTAAACTGCTCAAGGAAGCAATTTGTCTCGAGATGCATGCGTGGTCACGGTGTGCACGCAGGTGACCGACATGCCATCGGAATCGAGGACACAGGAGCTAGGGATGTCAATCCGGTCCTGTTTAAAGTCCACTTATGATATGATAGTTCAAAAAGATTTTTTGTTTGTTTGAGAAAAATAAACTATCAAGCCAGCAAAAATTAACTAAACGAGATTATAGACGTTATTTATTTGTCACTTACATCCCTAGCAGGAGAAATCGAGGTTCAAGAGAAAAACGAAACGCCATTTGCCGTGGAACTCGTGACCCGTGACCGTGAGGCGACAGGCCACACGCCGCGTGGAACGCGCGCCTTGTCCTCGTGGCCACAGACGCGCGTGATGAAGCCCGATCTCCGTACCTGACCGATCACTGATCAGATCACACCCTTTGCAGCGTACTACTCAAGTCTGTCCAACACAAGTCAAGTCTGTCCAGTCAAGTGTGCACCGAGGAACGAAACTTCACACCGGAGGACCGGAAGTTTGCACCAGAATGGCTTTACATTCAGACAAGAATATCCTTCGCCATTTACTCATTTGGATACGAAATTGCACGGACGACCAAGACGGGAGCAAATCGGGTTTCCAGATCTTGAGACTTGAGAGGGAGCGTCAATAGACCAGTGGAGCTCACCATGGGAACAGTTGATCACCGGCGTGTTTCTGTCGCGGGACTAGTGACTGACCGACCGTAGCAGGACTGATCGCTGGACCGTCGCACCTTAAGCAAATTCATGGGATGTTCTTTGCAGCAAATTAGTTCATTCATAGGAAACCAGCAGGAAAAGAATAGGAAAAACAAGCACTCGATTGAGATCGTGGTAGATGAGTTCAGGCCCCATATGAGCACTTGCTTTGAAATAGAGTACGTGGGGTTCTTCACACCTCAAAAAGGGAGTACTAGTGGAACCTCATGGGGCATTAGCAGATAACGACACCGGTTCTCCATGGCATAACCCCACCTTCATTAGCTAAGCAAATCTAACCCCTTTTCCTTCTAAGATTTATTTTCAGGTAGTTTGTTTATACCACACACGGTGTAGGTAGCCGCCCCGCATATTTTAGATGTTCCAGTATCAACAAAGAACATGCTTACCGAAGTAAAGTTTTTTTTAAAAAAAAGTTTGCACGTTCATGACTCGTAGCGCAGCGGTTGTCGCATCATCGTACCAACTAGAATGGGCGCGCTTCGCTGCACCGTTGATGTTATTAGCATTTCATAAAGGCAAAATTTGGTTTGGCACAAGGGGAAGATGATGAAGTGTGTCTTTATATGTAATATTGTGGTGTTTTAGTGCACTCTTTTGGTGGTGTGATTCTGTGCTGTCTATCAATCAACGAATAATTATATGGGGAAATTTCTTGCGCTGGTGGTCGCATGTACTATATTTGTGCTACATTATCATATTTGTGCTACATTATCATATGTTGGCTCTTCTTTTTTAGATGGTGAGAGGATGCATAGAATTGATGCGTTTTTACGCGTTGGCTGTTGATTAATTTGAGAAATCAATGACCCAGTCACAATGGTGAATCGAATCTAAAAATGAATAATTTACATGTTGGTTGTTGATTAATTTGAGAAATCAATGACCCAGTCACAATGGTGAATCAAATCTAAAAATGCATAGTTTACACGTTGGTTGTTGATTAATTTGAGAAATCATTGACTCAATCACAATCTTCAATCAAATCTAAAATTGAATACCCGAGTTGAATGACAGAGCTAGTCAAGAAACAGTTGATCGGTTCCTCGAAAAAAGAAAATGAAATAGTTGATCGGTAAAAATCATGAACCAAATTCAAAATTGAACACCTCAAGTGAAGGGAAGGACTTCAACATTAAGGAGCATACTTAATTAGATGATGATTAGGTAAGGCCGGCCTTCAGCAATCAACACCAGGTGGTAGTGCATCTCATACGATTGCTGTGCTGAACAACTGATCATGCGTTAATATTAAATTGTTTTCTGATAACAAAAATAACAATAATAATCATCAAATGTTACTTCAGAATGTGTGCACGTATGAAAAAGAACTAAAGGCTGATGCGTGCTTAGTCGCTCCGCTCCTCACTCGTGGGATTTTTTTTATAACTGGTAGATCATTGCGATTATTTGTTTTGTTTGAATTTTATTTGTATCGACTTGTATTTTAGTTATGTTTTGGTGGTGATTTTTTCCATTCGTTTACCGAGTCGGGTTGTTGTTGGAGAGTGGAGACTATTTGGCCCGAGAGAAGAATGTAATTCTTTAAAGCATGATTTTGGTGTTTTTACATGTTTCGGTCTTGGTGTCAACTGATGGTGGTCGTTTGATCCTCTTAGGAGATCCTGTTCCATGCTGAAACCGTGGAATTCTTGCTATAACACTCAAATTGATTGGCCACGAAGTTTTCACTCGTCCCATGGCTAGCTTGAAAAAAATCGTCTATAATGTTTTATTTAAAAATCTTAGTTAAATTAAAAGATGCTCAAGGATTCTAATAAGTGCTAATGAATTAAAATGTTTTAAAAATAAATAAAAAAGATAAGGAGAAATAAAATTAAACAGCTAACGACCTTACAGACGGCCCCACAAACCTCAAAGCACGGGAACGCTTGAAATCATGGAAGCTTATAGTATCTCTATATATAGATTAAGCTGAAACTGCATGGAAAAAATGTTACTACTATGTTCATCAGTGCATACCATTACCAACGTTCGCGTTTTTTTTTTTTGAAGTTCTTTTTTGAAATGCTGAAACTGCATCTGGAACCAAAGTTCGCGATAGCAAGCTAGATGACTCTCGGGATGGAAGATTGAAGAAACACACAGCAGTGCATCTTTTTGTGCGTGAGCCGACGAGAAATGGAGGACGAGGAGGTCAGCCCCAACGAAACGAGAAGGCCGCCGTCCCCCTCTCGCGACGCGCACCAACCAGTTCCTGCTTTGCGCACGTCGACTCGACCCAGTCCGGCTGCCACGAAGCCACCACCGCACCACCCGCTCCGTGCGATCCCGTGGCGACAGGAACTCCGCACCCACCAATCCAGTGGTCAACCCCGCCGTCCAGTTCTTCACCAACCCACTCTCATACCTACCTCCTCAGCTGCCTATTTAACCCGTCTTCTCCCTCCATTCCCCTCCAAGAAGAGCCTCAGCTTCATCTGCAGCTACAGCTCCTCTTCGACACACGAGTCATTTTTTCAGGACAAAGATCAATCCAGATACACATACACCTGCCGACGTTTAGCTAGCGTACTTCCAGAATCCAGATACACATACACCTGCCGGTGTCCAGCTAGCTCGCTTGCTTTAGTACTTCTCTGCATCTTCCGATGGAGTGCGAGAACGCACACGTTGCCGCCAACGGCGATGGCTTGTGCGTGGCGCAGCCGGCGCGGGCCGACCCACTCAACTGGGGGAAGGCGGCGGAGGAGCTCTCGGGTAGCCATTTGGAGGCGGTGAAGCGGATGGTGGAGGAGTACCGCAAGCCGGTCGTGACGATGGAGGGCGCCAGCCTGACCATCGCGATGGTCGCCGCGGTGGCTGCCGGCAGCGACACCAGGGTGGAGCTCGACGAGTCCGCCCGCGGCCGCGTCAAGGAGAGCAGCGACTGGGTCATGAACAGCATGATGAACGGCACCGACAGCTACGGTGTCACCACCGGCTTCGGCGCCACCTCTCACCGGAGGACCAAGGAGGGCGGCGCTCTCCAGAGAGAGCTCATCCGGTACGAATTAAACCGCAAAACCAGTTCTTCCTCCTGTTAAGCATTTCTGTTAGTTATGTGAGTACCAGACTATGAATTGAGTTATGGAAGCCTTATTTTTTCGTGATTGCTTGTGTGTTCAGATTCCTTAACGCGGGAGCCTTCGGCACCGGCACCGACGGCCACGTCCTGCCTGCCGCGGCGACGAGGGCGGCGATGCTCGTCCGAGTCAATACCTTACTCCAGGGATATTCTGGCATCCGCTTCGAGATCCTGGAGACGGTCGCCACACTTCTCAACGCCAACGTGACACCATGCCTGCCGCTCCGGGGCACGATCACCGCATCCGGTGACCTCGTCCCGCTTTCGTACATCGCGGGCCTGGTCACCGGCCGCCCAAACTCCATGGCGACCGCTCCAGATGGCACAAAGGTTAATGCTGCTGAGGCATTTAAGATCGCCGGCATCCAGCATGGCTTCTTCGAGCTGCAGCCAAAGGAAGGCCTAGCCATGGTGAATGGCACGGCAGTGGGCTCAGGGCTTGCATCCATGGTGCTTTTCGAGGCTAACATCCTTAGCCTCCTTGCTGAGGTCTTGTCAGCCGTCTTCTGCGAGGTGATGAACGGCAAGCCGGAGTACACCGACCACTTGACCCACAAGTTGAAGCACCACCCCGGGCAGATCGAGGCTGCCGCCATCATGGAACATATCCTTGAAGGCAGCTCCTACATGATGCTCGCGAAGAAGCTCGGTGAGCTTGACCCATTGATGAAGCCAAAGCAAGATAGGTATGCCCTCCGCACATCACCGCAGTGGCTTGGCCCTCAGATTGAGGTTATCCGTGCTGCCACCAAGTCGATTGAGCGGGAAATCAACTCCGTCAACGACAACCCACTCATCGACGTCTCCCGTGGCAAAGCTATCCATGGTGGCAACTTCCAGGGCACACCCATCGGTGTGTCCATGGACAACACCAGGCTTGCCATTGCTGCGATTGGCAAGCTCATGTTTGCTCAATTCTCAGAGCTGGTGAACGACTTCTACAACAACGGTCTTCCTTCCAACCTCTCTGGTGGGCGCAACCCAAGCTTGGACTATGGCTTCAAGGGTGCCGAGATTGCAATGGCCTCCTACTGCTCCGAGCTTCAGTTCTTGGGCAACCCTGTGACCAACCATGTCCAAAGTGCGGAGCAGCACAACCAAGATGTCAACTCTCTTGGTCTCATCTCCTCGAGGAAGACCGCCGAGGCCATTGACATACTCAAGCTCATGTCCTCGACGTTCTTGGTTGCGTTGTGCCAGGCTATCGACCTCCGCCACCTTGAGGAGAATGTCAAGAATGCTATCAAGAGATGTGTGAAGACTGTAGCTAGGAAGACACTGAGCACCGATACCAATGGCCATCTCCATAACGCGCGCTTCTGCGAGAAGGACCTTCTGCTCACAATCGACCGTGAGGCGGTGTTTGCGTACGCAGACGATCCTTGTAGCGCCAACTACCCACTCATGCAGAAGATGCGTGCAGTTCTTGTGGAGCATGCCTTGGCAAATGGTGAGGCCGAGCGCGACGTGGAAACGTCAGTGTTTGCCAAGCTTGCCACGTTTGAGCAGGAGCTTCGTGCGGTGCTGCCAAAGGAGGTTGAAGCTGCCAGGAGCGCCGTGGAGAATGGCACTGCCGCACAGCAAAACCGTATTGCCGAATGCCGGTCGTACCCACTCTACCGATTCGTGCGCAAGGAGCTTGGAACGGAGTACTTGACCGGAGAGAAGACGCGGTCTCCTGGCGAAGAGGTGGACAAGGTGTTCATTGCCATGAACCAGGGCAAGCACATCGATGCGCTGCTTGAGTGCCTCAAGGAGTGGAACGGTGAGCCCTTGCCTCTCTGCTAAATAGAGGATCGAGAAAGTGAAGAGTAGTGTGCTTCAGATTTCTGAAGGCTCTGATGATAATACTGTTTTTTCATTGTATATTCTGAAAGTTGATATTTACAATGTTCTTCTAGAGCTGCCAATGTATTGCCAAAGATTGCAATTGCATGACTTGGTAGTGTTGGGTAGCCAGTAGAACTCTTATGATGTACCTAAGTTAAAAAGGCAGTGTGTGTTAAATTTTCATGATAAATGTACTGGGTCCATCTTTTTAGATCAACTGGTCCTCATGACAATAGTCCAAGAACCAACTATTGGAATTTCTTATGGTGTGTGTACGGAGATTCGGAAAGTAAAACTCGTGCCTAGGTGGTCACCGGTTGGTAATAAGTTCTCTGAATTCTTTGGACGGGAACGAGGACTTCTCTGAATTCGCATTCTCCCATCTAGTTTTTCAAGTTTCAGTATTCTGCTTACTAGTTTCAGTCTGGATTTCTATGGAGGCACATGTTTAACTTGGTGTTATTCAACTACCGTACCTCCGCATACCTCTGAATCCATTATTATTAATTCACTAATGATCTCAGCCCATAACACAAGGTACATACACATGAAGTTTCTCTGTGCTTCTGCACATTGCACTATTTTTTAGTTCTAGCCATACGTAGGCAGGAAATATATATGAAGATTATAAGGTTGCTCAGGCATGTGACACGTATTTATATTCTACTCCCTTTGGTGTTCTTTAATCTACACGCATCAACAGCTCTATGCGTACATTGACCATGCAGGAGACGTGTATGTATGTTCCTCTGCACCGGGCACCATACCCTGCCAACTAACGCGTCCGTGTTGGATGAAATGAAGATGTCAACCAGCTGTGTCCTAATCTCGAACTCAGTAGGAGAAACAGAAAGCAGTCAAGTAGTCATCTTCAAACCTTATTTCTTTTTTCATTGTATTTCCTTATTCAATCTTGAAAAAAATTTGTATTTCCTTAAAAGTCAGTGTTTTGTAATCTTCCTATAAAGATGCTAGTTTGTTGCCAAAAATGCAATTGCATGCTTTGGTGGTGATAGGTTGCCAGTAGAACTTCTAACATGTAAGTTAAAATGGTACAATGTCTGATAAATATTCATGATAAACCAAATATTAGGTGTTCTATTTACCAACTTCAGTCTGAAATGTAACAAAAGCACATAATATGATGTTCTCCTAACTTGGTGCTATGAACATATTTTAGATAGAAGATTGTCATTTCTTTGTTGGCGGCCAAACACAGATAGTTTCTTTCGTCAATGAAAATGTTCACTAAACCAAATATCAGGTTCCCATGTAATTTAAAGGGCACTCAAAAGAAGCTGACAAGATGAAGTGCCATACATGCCTTGCTGAAACCCCGCCCTCATGTGGCAAAGAGCCCTCTCATATAGTATGATTAAGATTTGAGGAGAAACTGAGGGAGTAATATTTTTGGGTTATGTTAGGGGTGCCATTGTAGTTGGTAGGATTCTTAAGCACACTCAACACATGCAGTTGTTCGTTCAAGGGAAAAAATGCACTTGTTCTGGAAATCTGAATTTTGACCAATGTTAGAAAGTCAATGGTCAACAACTTGAACGCTGAAGATTTGGTGGTGGAGTTGTTGGCAACTATAGGTCAAGTCGAATATTAACATCCTCGCAGAACAAGTCTAGCATCAACAAAGATGAGGTCAAAATTAGGCAATTGCCGGTCTAGCACCCATGGTGCGAGAATGTTTCAGGAAGAAAATTGTGGATATTCCCTGATTAGTGATTAGCATGGGCGTTGATGTTCAACTTAATTTAAGACAACAACCAAATGGTTTCAAAAAATATACTACCTCCGTTCAGTTTTGTAAGTCATTTCAGACAACCAAAATGGGTTGTTTTGTACACTGCCTGAAATGTCTTCAAGGTCTCATAAAAGTGAACAAAGGGAGTAGTAGTTTATAACTGAAGATCACTGAAAACATCTAGCTACAATAATTTTGAGGAATTTGCATGTTTTTCGCTTCAGGCAAACAGCCAGTTTAACTAACTTCACTAAAACCGCGATATTACAGAGTGAACTTTATTCAGCCTGGACTTGCACGGATGTAGATTACATCTGAATTAATCTAAACTTCTTCACTCGTTCGGGAGAAACTGCTTGCACAACTCGAGTGTCCACATGCATTTTCACCTCGAGAGATTCACGTGCAGTGTGATCATAATGAGCTTACTATAGACTGAAGCTCAAACAAGATTCACATGCAGTGTGATCGTACTGATACAAGCCGGGGTTCTTGTCCTTGCGAGTCGTCGGATCAGGTCCTCAACGATCTCTTTCTGCAGACTGAAGCTCAAACAAGATTGTCCACATGTATGCACGCATCCGACCGCCCCGTGTTTGTAAGAGCTGACCGATTGGCTATGGAAAATACGTTCCCTGACTTCGCACGACCAACCACTTGACCACTCAGACGAATCTGGTGGATACTTACAGCGAGATGTAAACTTCACCATCATCAGCAATGTCAAGGAAGCAATTTCTGTCGCATGCGTGGTCACGGTGTGCACGCGGTGACCGACCATGACCAGGCCGGACGCAGTACCAGTGTACACCGGCCGGGTTCCCCTCGGTGGAACAGCCGGAATCGAGGCTCAGGAGAAAAACCAAATGCCGCTTGCCGTGGAACGCGCGAATCCGTGAGTACAAATCACTGATTAGGACGGCACATGCTGCAGTCGGAGCCTCTCCACAGTTGAACTCTTTGCAGTGTACGTATAAGTTTCCAGAATATCTGGTCAACACAAGTCAAGTCTGCAAGTCAAGTGTGCACTGAGGATTGAAACTTCACACTGGAGGGCCGGAAGTATGCATCAGAATGGCTTTACATTCAGACCGGAATATCCTTCGTCATTTACTCATTTGGAGATGGAATTGCACGGACGACCAAGACAGGAACAAAAGCGGGTTTCAAGATCTTGAGACGAAGCTTCAATAGATCAAGTGGAGTTCATAAATAAACGAAGCAAAAAATCCACGTGATTCCGATCACCGGCGTGTTTCCGTCGCGGGACTCGGTGACTGACTGACCGTGGGAGGACTGATAAGTGGACTAATTAATTCATAGGAAAGCAGCAGGAAAAGGATAGGAAAATACTCGAGACCATGATCGAGTTTAAGCCCCATTTAACCATGTGTGCTTGGTTACTTTAAAATACTATAGTACGTGGGGTTCTTCACACCCCAAAAAAGGTCATTAGTGGCCTAGTGATCAGATAACGACTCCGTTGTCCATAGCAGAACTCCACTTTCTTTAGCTAAACAAATCTATCTCATTTTCGGTTTATATAAGATCTCCTTTCTGGTAGTTTGTACATGGTGCATGCAGCCGCCTTGCTTCTTTTAAATGTTTCAATATCGACGACAAAGAACATGATTTACATGAGTACAGTCTGCACATTCGTAACTTCAGTGCAGCGTTACCTCAAACAAAAAGCAAAAAAAGAACTCGTAGTGCACGGTTACTCGAATCACACTATCAATTAGGAGGTAAGAGCATGTAGCATGTGTATTTCATGCGGTTCGTATGATGAGTAACTAATTAACAAACATGTTATAGACTGAGCTTGTCCGGTAGCTCCATCGTGCTGCCCAAGCTCAGACTAACTAGGGCTTTGATTTCTTTTAGTTTAAATTCATTCCTTGGTAAATATCATTTCTCCTCCCCTTCATCTATCTTCCTCTGCTCCTCTCTGGAGAGTCGACCAGGGCTGCCCGGCCCGATCCAACGCCTCGTCCGACGGCACTGCCGGCTGGCGATGGTTAAATAGAGGTGCTCGGGGTCCTCCATGTGCATATTAGGCTTTATGTATTGGTTTGGCACGATATGCCAGCCTATAGCTTGAGAGCGGCGTCGCGTGGTGGTCGTTGTTGTCTTCTTCCTTGCCCTCATGGTGGAGGAAGAGGACGGCGATGGATCTGACAGTGTCCCCCTCAATAAGGTCGCTCCGATGCTATGGTAAGTGGTGGAGGTGGTGAGGTCGCTACTTTTCTCTACCCGTCCAGGTGGCGGCAAGAAGAGATGTGTCGGATCCAAGCGCTCTTTGCCTTGTTGTTGTTCTGTTGCGCTGGATCTATGCGACTGGCACCGGCTTGGTTGGTCCCTATGCTACAGGAAGATGTTTCCCAACTCACCTTGTTTTTGCAGGAAGAACCAGATGCAAGGTGGTGAAGATGTTGTTGGGGACAGAGTGGATCTTCGGCGTCTGCTTTGGATTATCCTATGCATCAACTGCGTCAGTCGATGTTTGACCAGTTCATACACGTGGCCGATTTGCTTGGCCAAGGGCGGCCAGTTTTCTTCCTCTCGACCACGATGACACAAGGGAAGTAGTGCATCCTTCAAGTAGAGTTCATGGTGTGCTGTTGTGAAGACTTCATCGAACCAAGTGGTTGCGTATCAGGCGCTGACTAAGTTCTGGGAGGAGGGTATTTTGGACCTGATTGCATTATGTATCCGTGTTTCAAGGTCCTTCTCATAAAGCACAGGGACTTGATTGTCATTTCATTCTAGTTTGGGTCATGCCATAAGATGCTATGTACCTTCGCTTTGATCAATATAGCATTTGGGTCCTTTGAAACCCTTTTTTGTTAAAGAAAACATTCCTTAGAATTTAAACTATGAAAAATATCTGCAAAAAAGCAAAAGGTAAAGAAACAACTTAACATGAAAATTTGAACATGAGATTTGCAACCAACTTAGAATGCTCTAATGGATGATGTGTGCCCAATTTTAAAACTTGACCGTGATCCAACCGAAAAACATGCAGCCGACCTCTTCTCTATTTTTTAAAGATGCTTTGGTCTTTTAGCAAAAAAGTAAAAAGTATTCAGAAAATGGTGTTTAAGACAAAAATAAACCTTTGAGCTCAAGCAATACACATTAGGCTGGCTATATATGGTGATTTATTGAGGTAATACATCTTATATGTATTTATTTGACCAGAGAGCAATATTATTAAAAAATGGCTCAAGTATTTAGGTTTTTCATCTCCAATGAACCAACTAAACCGATGGTCCGGCCGGTGAAAATCTGAACTGACAACCTCATCGATTCAGTTGTCGTCCTGTTTTTTAAACTATGGTTGCATTGTAGATATGCTCTTATGTCCATATCATAAGAACGTTATGGATCAAGCTACTAAATTTATTAATTACAATAATTTTGATAACATGGATGCATGCACATGCAACAAAATAGCTATTTAATGACTTGTATCGAGGTTTATCTATGTACTCCCTTCATACCGGTGCATAAGTCATCTTATAAAAAAAATCTCAAAACACTTAGGCACGGTGCATTAACTTCCACCTTGTTTCTTGTTTTCTAACATGAATAAAGGAATCAACCAATAAAAGACGTGGGATGTGTATGTTTTTAATAACTTGAGTCTACCTAGCAAGGCATGCGGTGGTCAGTTTATTACACGCAATGGTATTAATTAGCAAATAAACATTAAGTTCTCTCATTTTTTCCTCCGTCTTGGTTGCATGCACAACGTAAGATGACTTATGCACTGGTATGGAGGGAGTAGGATATATAGATTATAGTTAACACACATGGATGTCTTGTTATGAGTTGCAAAACATTCCTTAAATTTGGGTCATACTCTAGCAGATGCACAAGAATGTTATAGATTGAGCTTGGGCAGCACGATGGAGCTACCGGACAAGCTCGGGCAGTCGCGATCGCGACCAAGGATCAAGAAGAGAGGGATGGGGGATTGTTTTTGGCGCCAGTAGCTAAAATATGAGTAATGCTACGTCCACGGATGGGTCAGGGGGGATATACGGGATGGTCAGCTGGGGCAACTCTTAAATTTAGTGTTTAATTAGGATAAGTTAATTATTTAGGCCAATTACCTAAAAAAGTTATTTAGGCCAATAAAATTAGGACAAGTCAGCTTTTCCTAATTATCACCTAAATCTTCCAAGAAAATTTGTAGGTGGAGGATTATAGCTAAAATATGTAGAGGATCTCTATCCATTCAGGAATGCAGAGGATGAATGGGGAGATATCAGGTGATACCTCCCTTCACATGCTACCATCATGCCCCATCTTTTGAACGGTCATATTTAAATGTTTCATAAATTTCTGATTTTTTGTGTGGATGTGAACAAGACACATTGAGAAACAAAAAAGACAAATCTAGAATAAATTGTTTCAAAAAGACAAAAAATGAGTAGTGTGAGAAATAACACTATTCACATATGGATTTGTCTTTTTTCTCAATGTATATCCGAATTTTGATCTGAGTTTTTTACGGGTTATAGACATATGTTTTGTGAACATCCATGATTTTTTTAGAATTTTTTGGAATGTGATTTAAAAAAAATTGGATCATGGGAGCATGTGAAGGGTGGTATAATAACCTGATATCTACCCGAAATGAAAGACATGTTTCAATGTCTCTTCGATTTTTTTTAGAATAGAGAGCCATAGTGGGGATCTATTAGAGTGAGAACATGTAGTATTTGAACCCGACCTCACATGCTCTATAATGAACAGTAAAAAGATACAAAATTATATGACTTTTTGTGGTAAACATTCATGAATGCTTCAACTGCGTGCAAAAGTTTGTGATGAAATCACAGCTGTGTAGGTCTGGGCAAAAAGACAAAATCAATGCTTTAAAAAGACGATTGTTGAAAGCATTTTGGAGCATCTTGTTTTTTCAGCCCTCCACAATTGTCATTTCATAATAAAATATTGTATCCAGTTAAAACATTCATCAATGTTTTATCACAAAAAAACTTATAATTGTCTCAAAAAACAAAAAACTCATAATTATTTTAATTTGTTTACTGTTATTTTGGATTTTACTGGCCACCAGGGAGCATGTCAGCTCGGGATCAAAAGAGCATTTTTTGCTATAATGACTCCATCTTCTATATATATAGGTAAAACTTTAGACGATGAGGGGGTTAGGATCTGCTGTACAATTAATTTTTTGCGGGATGATATGAATTTGTAGTAACCGTGATTTACCAATATCTTTTTTTGGAAAGAAGAGGCAAAAAACTTGACTCCTTTATTAATTAAGTGAGAAATAATACAAAGGATAACCAAGAACTCAAAAATAAAACGGTCGTTACTCTCCCGGCATCAAGTTACTCAAAGGCTTCACCCCGCCAGAACCCAAAGCTTCGCTTCATTCTTTAAAATGTAAAAGGTGATTTGTGGTGGCGTAGATTTTTCGAAAGACCCTCAAGTTTCTCTCATTCCAGATTGAAAGTGATGAGCATCACAAGGGACGCCAATGCCTTGCTACGGTGGCAGTTGAGTGCACGAATCAGCCACGGAGTGATAAGAACATCCGGAGGGGTCGAGGTTATTGAGACCCGAGACCCAACCAAGCTTTGATCAACCTCCAAACGCACATTTCAGACAACTGAAAACATATACTACTCCCTCTGTTTCTAAATATAAGTCCTTTAAGAAATTTTACTATAGGCTACACACGGGGCAAAATAAATGAATCTATATTCTAAAAGACGTCTATATATATCCGAATGCAGTCTTTATAGTGGAATCTCTAAAAGGATTTATATTTAGGAACATAGGAGCATGATGCATGCAAAAAGGTGAACCTCCCGAAAAAAATGGTATTGTCATCAGTCCATACCAACGTTGCCCATGGCAAAGTTAGATTCCTCGGAAGCAAGATCGAAGAAACAAACAGCATTGCATCTTAGATAACTTGGAATGAAGATGAACTCGGACAACGAAGTCAGCAGGGCAGATAGCCCTCCGTGCCACCAACCGCCGTCCCCCTCGCGCGACGCGCACCAACCAGTTCCTGCTTTGCCCACGTCGACTGAGTCCAGCTTCGGCAAAGCCACCACCGCGCGTAGCCACCACCCCCGCTCCGTGCGCTCCCGTGGCGACAGGAGCTCCGTCCGCACCAACCATTTCAGTGGTCAACCTCGCCGTCCAGGTCTACACCAACCCACTCTCTCACACCTACCTACTAGTACACGGCTGCGCCTGCGCTGTCTATTTAATCCCTCCCCTCCCTCCATTCCCCTCCAAGAAGAGCCACAGCTTCATCTGCAGCTACAGCTCCTCTTCAGCACAACCCTTTCTTCAGGACACAGATCAATCCAGATACACATACACCACCTGCCGAGTGCCGACGTCTAGCTGCTAGCTTACTTTCAGAATCCAGATACACACACACCTGCCGGCGTCCGTTGCTGCATATTTCGATGGAGTGCGAGAACGCACACGTTGCCGCCAACGGCGATGGCTTGTGCGTGGCGCAGCCGGCGCGGGCCGACCCACTCAACTGGGGGAAGGCGGCGGAGGAGCTCTCGGGTAGCCATTTGGAGGCGGTGAAGCGGATGGTGGAGGAGTACCGCAAGCCGGTCGTGACGATGGAGGGCGCCAGCCTGACCATCGCGATGGTCGCCGCGGTGGCTGCCGGCAGCGACACCAGAGTGGAGCTGGACGAGTCCGCCCGCGGCCGCGTCAAGGAGAGCAGCGACTGGGTCATGAACAGCATGATGAACGGCACCGACAGTTACGGTGTCACCACCGGCTTCGGCGCCACCTCTCACCGGAGGACCAAGGAGGGCGGCGCTCTCCAGAGAGAGCTCATCCGGTACGAATTAAACCGCCAAAGAAGTTCTACTTCTACTTCCTGTTAAGCACTTCTGTCATGTGTATGAGTTGAGTTTATGGAAGCCTTATTTTTTTTTCGTGTGTTCTTTGCCTCGTCAGATTCCTTAACGCGGGAGCCTTCGGCACCGGCACCGACGGCCACGTTCTGCCTGCCGCAGCGACAAGGGCGGCGATGCTCGTCCGAGTCAATACCTTGCTCCAGGGATACTCAGGGATCCGCTTCGAGATCCTCGAGACGATCGCCACGCTTCTCAACGCCAACGTGACACCTTGCCTGCCGCTCCGGGGCACGATCACCGCGTCGGGTGACCTCGTCCCGCTTTCCTACATCGCCGGCCTGGTCACCGGCCGCCCAAACTCCATGGCGACGGCTCCGGATGGTTCGAAGGTTAATGCTGCGGAGGCATTTAAGATCGCCGGCATCCAGCACGGCTTCTTCGAGCTACAGCCCAAGGAAGGCCTTGCCATGGTGAATGGCACGGCAGTGGGCTCAGGCCTTGCCTCCATGGTGCTTTTCGAGGCAAACGTCCTTAGCCTCCTTGCTGAGGTCTTGTCGGCCGTCTTCTGTGAGGTCATGAACGGCAAGCCGGAGTTCACCGACCACTTGACCCACAAGTTGAAGCACCACCCCGGGCAAATTGAGGCCGCTGCCATCATGGAGCACATCCTTGAAGGCAGCTCCTACATGATGCTCGCAAAGAAGCTCGGTGAGCTTGACCCACTGATGAAGCCAAAGCAAGATAGGTATGCACTTCGCACATCGCCGCAGTGGCTTGGCCCTCAGATTGAGGTCATCCGTGCTGCCACCAAGTCAATCGAGCGGGAGATCAATTCCGTCAACGACAACCCACTCATCGATGTCTCCCGCGGCAAAGCTATCCATGGTGGCAACTTCCAGGGCACGCCCATCGGTGTGTCCATGGACAACACCAGGCTTGCCATTGCAGCGATCGGCAAGCTCATGTTTGCCCAGTTCTCGGAGCTGGTGAACGACTTCTACAACAACGGTCTGCCTTCCAACCTCTCCGGCGGGCGCAACCCAAGCTTGGACTATGGCTTCAAGGGTGCCGAGATTGCCATGGCCTCGTACTGCTCCGAGCTCCAATTCTTAGGCAACCCTGTGACCAACCATGTTCAGAGTGCGGAGCAACACAACCAAGATGTCAACTCTCTTGGTCTCATCTCCTCAAGGAAGACTGCAGAGGCCATTGACATATTGAAGCTCATGTCCTCAACATTCTTGGTCGCGTTGTGCCAGGCTATCGACCTCCGCCACCTTGAGGAGAATGTCAAGAATGCTGTCAAGAGCTGCGTGAAGACAGTGGCTAGGAAGACACTGAGCACTGATAACAATGGCCATCTCCACAACGCACGCTTCTGCGAGAAGGACCTTCTGCTCACAATCGACCGTGAGGCCGTGTTCGCGTACGCAGATGACCCCTGCAGCGCCAACTACCCCCTCATGCAGAAGATGCGTGCAGTTCTCGTGGAGCACGCCTTGGCCAATGGTGAGGCCGAGCGCGACGTCGAGACGTCGGTGTTTGCCAAGCTTGCCATGTTCGAGCAGGAGCTCCGTGCAGTGTTGCCAAAGGAGGTCGAGGCCGCCCGAAGCGCCGTGGAGAATGGCACCGCAGCACAGCAAAACCGTATCGCCGAATGTCGGTCGTACCCGCTCTACCGGTTCGTGCGCAAGGAGCTTGGAACGGAGTACTTGACCGGGGAGAAGACGCGGTCTCCTGGCGAAGAGGTGGACAAGGTGTTCGTTGCCATGAACCAAGGCAAGCACATCGACGCGCTGCTGGAGTGCCTCAAGGAGTGGAACGGCGAGCCCCTGCCTCTCTGCTGAACAGAGTATCAAGAAATGGAAGAGTAGCGTGCTTCAGATTTCAGAAGCCTGCAGTGCTGATACTGTTTTTTCATTGTAATTTCTAAAAGTTGATGTTTGCAACGTTCTTCCAGAGCTTCCAATGCATTGCCAAAGATTGCAATTGCATGACATGGCAGTGTTGGGTAGACAGTAAAACTTCTTTGATGTAAGTTATAAAAGGGTACAGTGTGTGATAAGTTTCCATGATAAATATACCGGTTCAAGAAAGTAAAACTCATGCCTTCCAGAGCTGCCAGTGGTAACTCCGTCCTTGCTAGTTCCATCAACACTGTACGAGGCCTTCTCTGAATTCTCAATCTTGCATCTAGTTTTTGCAGTTTCAGTACTCTGCTTACTAAGTTCAGTTTGGACTTTAGTATAATGACCAACATTGTATTATTCACCTATCGTACTACCGCATACCTCTTCATACAATGTTCCGATTATTAAAGTAAGATACAAGAGGAAATGTCACATGAATGAAGATCCTAACACCAAAACCATCCTTAATTTGCTGCTCATCTGAAGATGTCCATAACCAAGGCACATACGTGCACATGAAGTTTCTCTGCGCTTCTGAAGATTGAACTATTTTTCAGTTCTAGTCATACGTAGGCAGGAATATATATGAAGATTGTAAGGTATGTGGCGCGTATTTGTATTCTACTCCTTTTGGCATTCTTTAATCTACACGTATCAACAGCTGTATGTGCGCGTATATTGACTGTCCACCGTATCCTGCCGACATATGTATAATGTATGGCCGGCTGCACCGGCCGGCCACCGTATCCTGCCAACTAACGCGTTCGTGTTGGATGAAATGAAGGTGTCAACTAGCTGTGTCCTGATCTCGTACTCGATAGGAGAAACAGAAAGCAGTCAAGTAGTCGTCTTCAAACGCGATAGCGTGTCCGAGTTCAGAGTGGGTCGTCGACAGATCGCTGATGTTCTCCTGCAGATTGCTGATACAACGAGGCCTGACGATTGCGTTGTTGTTATTTGATGCTTGTGTTTTGTTAGGGAACAGGCTTCAGCCAAGCTTTATTATAGGGACTGTCTGTTTGACAGTCGGATGAAAACCAATTTGTCTTTAGTCATATTTTTTTGACCAACCACAACTTGACAAGTGTCCACTATCCTTATGTATGTTCCTGTCCCAGTTTGTCGCTGTATCTATCCCAGATGCGCTCTACCCTTTAGGCCTTGTTCGGTTCCTTCAGATTTGAAGGGGTTTGGAGGGGATTGAGAGGGATTAAATCCCCACAAGTCAAAATCCACCTCAATCCCCTTCAATCCTCTCCAATTCCCTTGTGGGAGGGATTGACCGAACAAGCCCTTAATGGGTCTGCAAGAATCACAAACGGGGGATCATAGAGAGGGAACAACACAAATACTAAACGGGTCCATCCCTGTTTGAAACC
Source organism: Triticum dicoccoides (assembly GCF_002162155.2). Lineage (NCBI taxonomy): Eukaryota > Viridiplantae > Streptophyta > Magnoliopsida > Poales > Poaceae > Triticum > Triticum dicoccoides. The sequence goes on from NC_041382.1 coordinate 627,117,764, forward strand.
CGATAGACAGAAGAACAGATAACAAACAAGAGGGGGAGACCGAACCAAATAATGCATAAATTGGTGTCGGCCTTTCAAACATTCTGGACTTTATTTTGATCATTTACAGAAGGTTAAATTTTACAAAAACAAAAACATTACTTAAAGCTTGAACAAATAAAGATACATAAGAAAAAAATTGATAACATAATACTCTCTGCTAATCTGCATATTTCTTCCTTGAATTGTACTGCTCAACAAACAACAACAACAACAACAACAAAGCCTTTAGTCCCAAACAAGTTGGGGTAGGCTAGAGGTGAAACCCATAAGATCTCGCAACCAACTCATGGCTCTGGCACATGGATAGCAAGCTTCCACGCACCCCTGTCCATAGCTAGCTCTTTGGTGATACTCCAATCCTTCAGGTCTCTCTTAACGGACTCCTCCCATGTCAAATTCGGTCTACCCCGCCCTCTCTTGACATTCTCCGCACGCTTTAGCCGTCCGCTATGCACTGGAGCTTCTGGAGGCCTGCGCTGAATATGCCCAAACCATCTCAGACGATGTTGGACAAGCTTCTCCTCAATTGGTGCTACCCCAACTCTATCTCGTATATCATCATTCCGGACTCGATCCTTCCTCGTGTGGCCACACATCCATCTCAACATATGCATCTCCGCCACACCTAACTGTTGAACATGTCGCCTTTTAGTCGGCCAACACTCCGCGCCATACAACATTGCGGGTCGAACCGCCGTCCTGTAGAACTTGCCTTTTAGCTTTTGTGGCACTCTCTTGTCACAGAGAATGCCAGAAGCTTGGCGCCACTTCATCCATCCGGCTTTGATTCGATGGTTCACATCTTCATCAATACCCCCATCCTCCTGCAACATTGACCCCAAATACCGAAAGGTGTCCTTCCGAGGTACCACCTGGCCATCAAGGCTAACCTCCTCCTCCTCACACCTAGTAGTACTGAAACCGCACATCATGTACTCGGTTTTAGTTCTACTAAGCCTAAACCCTTTCGATTCCAAGGTTTGTCTCCATAACTCTAACTTCCTATTTACCCCCGTCCGACTATCGTCAACTAGCACCACATCATCCGCAAAGAGCATACACCATGGGATATCTCCTTGTATATCCCTTGTGACCTCATCCATCACCAATGCAAAAGGATAAGGGCTCAAAGCTGACCCCTGATGTATATCTCCTTGAATTGTACTGCTCACTGTTGGAAAATTTCAAAGTTGGAGTAAATGATATATTTTGGAAATTAACTTCAGCATTCAATATTGGGGAAAAACCGTCACTAACTTTGAAGAGGACCCAAGTAAGCAATCCAACACTTTGATAACAAGGTTTCTCAGCATCCTTGAAAACTCTTGGGCTTGTCAGCATTGTTTGCGAGACTGAACAACTCCGACGAGTTTCATGGTCTCAAGACAACAAAAAGAAGAAACAAGGAACTAGACGAGAATATTGCATTGCAAGATGGTGAAAAGCACACTATCAAAATCTCAGACTTCATAGAAAATGAAAAAACCAATTGATGTGATGAAATAATAGTAAAAGTTAGAAAAGGCACACTGTAAGAAATTCATCAATAGCACTGTAAAAAATCAAACTAAATAATACTCTGACCACAGCCAGAACACACTATAAAATCAGATCATAGGCGCTGTAAACAAAATACTAGGAGCTACCAGAACTTACAATAAATGACACCATTGTTTACTTTGATCATAAAACTGTAAATCTTACTGAAGCACATTGTAAAATCAGATCAGAGGCACTGTAGAAAAGAATGCTATGAGCTACCAAAACTTACAGTAAATGAAAACACATTTACTTTGATCATAGAAAATAGTAAATCTTACTGAAGCACACTGTAAAAAATGAAACAATGTAAAATCAAAACTTACAGGGGAATGTAAGTTCAGATCAGAGGCACTGTAAAAAAATACTAGGAGCTACCAACACGAAATGAAACAAAACATGAGTGAGAATTGAAGAGAACAATAACTAATTACTTACATGATTCACATAGAAATCAAACAATGCCTAGTCTAAAATGCCATCATCCGTAGACAAAACTTGGAAAAAGCAAAATGAAACTTAGTTAAAACTAGGGTGCAGGAAAATCAAAACAAGCAGGATAGTCTATTGAAAAGGAAAATTTAAACCTGTGACACCTTGAAACAATCATCATCAGCGTAGTCGTCGGGATAAAAGGTTTCTCTGAAGAATCTACACTGTCATCAGCAGAAAGGTCATGGGTTCCCTGCTCACAACCCTTCATCAATCTGCCCATTTGCTTCACTAATGATGGTCAAATGATTATGATAGTAAACTAATAACAACAGCTGAATGAACACCCTCTGGAGACTAACAGACACAGTAAACTAAATCATTTCTATCATTCACAAAAAGAATATATTACAGAGAGAATCACTTACAGAATAACTAACTAAAAATCATAGAAATCAATCAGGACTGCAACTAAGACACACAAAAAGACCACCTAAAATTTGCCACGGCTACACCAGGAAGCACCACGTGTAAATGTAATCACTAGAATAACATTGTAATTTACTGAAATTACACTGTGATTAACAGTATAAGTGCAACTGATAATCCAGTGTAATTACACAGTAAATACAATCAAATTTACACTGGAATTTTCAGTGCATAGTAATGTAAGTCACAGGACATTGCTAGTAAATTAGACAATTACATTGTGAAAACACTGAAATTTACACTGGAAATTTCAGTACAAAAGTATGCTAAGCTACATGGTTGTAAAGCACTATGCAATTAACTGGACTATAACATAATTGAACTGAAATTGCACAGAAAATTATACTGGAAATTTCAGTACAAATCACTGTAAGTAACACTAAGAAATACTGGAAATTCCATGTTACAATGAAAATATCACTATAAGTTGCACTAAAATACTGGAAAATTCAGAGTAAATCACTGTAAGTTACACATTACTTTAAAATTACAATGAAAATACATTGAAACTAGTGTAATGTACACTGTAAGTTACAGGGTTGTACACCACTACACAATTACACTGGACTACAATGTAATTAAATTGAAAATTCCACTGAAACTTACACTGGAAATTTCAGTGCAAATCACTGTAAGTTGCACCGAAAATACTGGAAATTTTAGTGCTAATCACTGAAAGTTACACTGAAAAATATGACTGCAAGTTACACTGCGACCAACTAACAATGAACAACTCAATGCAGCAACTACGGGTGTAGACAAAATCATGAACAGATAGATGGAGAAGGAGATTTGGTAAACTAACTAGGCTAAGTAATTGTGATCAGAGGGAGGAGATTGGTTAAATCACACAGAAAAATGGACACATAATCGAGAAACCCCAACTACAGACCATGAGACTCAAACAACTAGGGGATTAAGCATCTGCATCCTACATCCACATCAAATAGGCTAGCTAAATTGAAACAACCAGTGGAATCATACACCTATCAGACGCCCATAGGGATGAAACAACACCCAGTACAGGGTGTAAAGATTGCTGTAACGTCTTGACCTGTTTGGGTCGACGGTTCCATGTTATATATTGGGACTAAACCCCACATATTGTATACAAAGTCTGATACAACTTGGAAGCCAAGAAGGAAAGAAAGAGTACAGGAGAGATACGGGTACAGGAGATATAGGACTAGGAGATAACAACCTATTGTACACGTTAAACCTCCTGAGAGATATCCTTTAACACCCTTCCTTAATCACAACGGTTCCAAGTTGAGATTACGCTTGAATGCATCAAAACTCCTTGTTGGCAATGCTTTGGTAAAGCCATCTGCAATCTGATCTCTGGAATGAACAAATCTGATTTCCAATTGTTTATTAGCAACTCTTTCTCTAACAAAGTGGAAATCTATCTCAATGTGTTTACTCCTGGCATGAAAGACAGGATTAGCAGAAAGATATGTAGCACCAAGGTTGTCACACCATAAGCAGGGAGTCTGTCCACGACTGATTCCAAGTTCCTTTAGCATAGACTGGACCCAAATGATTTCAGCTGTAGCATTTGCTAGAGCTTTGTATTCAGCTTCTGTACTTGACCTTGAGACTGTAGCCTGTTTCTTTGCACACCATGAGATCAAATTTGGTCCATAGAACACTGCAAAACCACCTGTTGATCGTCTATCATCCAGACAGCCTGCCCAGTCGGAATCAGAGAAGGCACTAACAAGAGTGGATGATGACTTGCTGAATGTTAGACCAATACTGGGAGCACTTTTGATATATCTCAGTATTCGCTTTGCAGCTGTCCAGTGTGCCGTGGTGGGTGCATGAAGAAACTAGCATACTTTGTTAACAGCAAACGAAATATCAGGCCTAGTAAGAGTCAAGTACTGAAGTGCACCTACTATGCTTCTGTATCTGGTGCCATCCTCTTGATTCAAGAGTTCTCCATCTGCCAAGGATAATCTTTCTGTACTAGATAAAGGTGTTGGTGAAGGTTTACAATTCTGCATGCCAGCTCTAGTCAGAAGATCAGTTGCATACTTCTCTTGAGAGAGATGAAGACCCTCCCCAATTTTCTTCACTTCAATGCCAAGAAAGAAATTCAAATCTCCTAGATCCTCAAGAGCAAACTCAGAGTTCAAGTCCTTTAGAAGTCCCGTCACTGCCTTATCTGATGAACTTGTGACAATAATGTCATCAACATATATAAGGACAAAGATAGAAGTATTTGACTTATTATAGATAAACAGTGACGTGTCAGACTTGGAGGGAGCAAAACCAAGTTTCTGCAATTTCAGACTCAAACGTGAATACCATGCCCTTGGAGCTTGCTTAAGACCATATATGGCTTTGTCAAGTTTGCACACATGAAAATGAGCATTCTTGTCTTGGAAACCAGGTGGTTGTTTCATGTATACTTCCTCTTCTAGAACACCATGAAGAAACGCATTCTGCACATCTAGCTGTATGAGACTCCATCCTCTAGACACAGCAATTGACAAGACAAGACGAATAGTGGCAGCCTTTACAACTGGACTAAAAGTGTCCTTGTAATCGATGCCATACCTTTGTTTAAAATCTTTTGCAACAAGTCTCGCCTTGTAACGGTCTATAGTCCCATCAGACTTCCTCTTAATTCTATAGACCCACTTGCAATCAATCAAGTTTTTACCTCTCTGGGGAGGCACCAAGTGCCAAGTTTTATTTTTCTGCAGTGTAGAATACTCTTCTTCCATAGCCTTTTTCCATCGTGCATCACCAAGTGCTTCTTCAAGATTACTAGGTTCTCCTGTGGAACATGCTAAGCCATATTTGGTAACATGCTTATAATTAACGGGTTGGATCACTCCCCTTTGTAGACGTGTACGCGCTGGTAGAGGTGCTGCTGTAGAGTTAGTCGGAATAGAAGATCCGGATACTGGCACAGGAGATCCTGGAATCTGCGCAGAAGAGTCAATGCCGCCTGCCAGATTTGATCCCAAGGCTGGCGCTTCAGGACGAACTAACTGGGGAGGATTTTCTGTGGCTAGCTCGTGGCTTGACAGCATGCGAACCGGCGCAGAGGATCCCGGCCCGCAAGATGCTTGCGGAGCAACCGAGGGGCGCAGCGCAGTGGACCCAGTAGCATTATTGCTGGGCCTTACACCAGCTAAGGGACGCGCGCCACGACGTGTGTAAACGCGCGGTTCGCCCACGAACCGCAAGGCTGTTGGTGGAGCCGGGCTACGCGGCGTGGCGGGTGAGTGTTGGCGCGACTCCGCGCGTGTGCCGGCTGGGACGGACGTCTCCTGACTTGGCGGGGCAGATACTGAAGAAAATCCACCTGACTGCTGCTGCAACAATCCCAAGGAGGATTCTGCTAAAGATTTGTCTACTGAATTTTCACCATTTTCCTCTCTGAGTCCTTCTGTACCATCTGTAACATCATGCAACTTAGGACCAGGATTATTAGTAGAGTTAGTCAATTGATCATTGCTATTATTATCACCCCCATGATCAAGACCGGTCAAATGTGAAGGAAGAAGTAAAATTTCTTTGCGAAGGAGACCTCCAGCATTAGGATGAAGTTGTTCAAAAGGAAATATGGTTTCAACGAAAACAACATCACGAGAAATATAGACACGACCAATAGGAACATCAAGACATTTGACTCCTTTATGTTGTGGACTATACCCAAGAAAAACACATTGTTTGGAGCGAAACATAAGCTTACGATTGTTGTAGGGACGAAGATTGGGCCAACATGCACAGCCAAAAACTCGAAGAGATTTATAATCTGGTTTGATGTGAAGTAAGCGTTCAACTGGAGTTTCATTGTTGATAACACGACTAGGAAGCATGTTAATGAGATAGACTGCGGCGAGAAAAGCTTCGTCCCAAAACTTAAGAGGCATAGAGGCGCTAGCTAGGAGAGCTAATCCTACTTCAACAATGTGTCGATGTTTACGTTCAGCAGAACCATTCTGTTGATGAGCATGAGGACAAGAGACATGATGGGATATGCCTAATTGCTGAAAGCAAGAATTGTTGAGTTTTTCATATTCACCTCCCCAATCAGATTGGAAGGCAATGATTTTGCGATCAAACTTACGTTCAACAAGTGCTTGAAAATTTTGAAAAACTTGGAACACATCAGCTCGTTTCTTAAGAAGATAGATCCATGTGTATTTGCTATAGTCATCAATAAAACTAACATAATAAGTATGACGACCAACAGAAGTAGGAGCCGGACCCCACACATCAGAAAAGATAAGTTGCAATGGTTGAATAGAAATACTAGTCGGAATAGAGTATGGCAACTGATGAGATTTAGCTCTCTGACAAGAATCACAAATTGTTTCACTACTACGCTCGCCAACAAACGGGAGCTGATTATTTCTAAGCACTTGTTGAACTATAACAAAAGAAGGATGTCCTAAGCGTGCATGCCATCTCTCCGATGAAACTTTAAAGACACCATATGCTTGTTTATTGGAGCTTCTAAAGTGAGGAATCAATGGATAAAGCCCTCCCACGCATCTACCTCGATAGAGAATTCTCCTCGTGACCTGGTCCTTGATCAAAAAGAAAAGGGGATGAAACTCTAGAAAAACTTTATTGTCAATGGCAATGCGATGAACGGAGAGCAAATTTTGTGAAGTACTAGGGATATGCAGAATTTTTTGAGGTGTAAGTCTTTGTGTGGGGTTTTAATAACAGAATGACCAATATGACTAATCTGCATACCTGCTCCATTGGCGGTGTGAACTTGATCATGGCCATGGTATTTCTCATGCATAGTTACTTTTTCTAGCTCGCTGGTAGCTCGCTGGTAATGTGATCTGTAGCACCACTGTCGACATACCAATTGGTGTCAACTCCATATGAGTGCTCCACAGCAGCAACAACTCTTTTCTTTTGGTAGTTGTTGTCCTCAGCATAGCACCAATTGCAATCTTTGGTGATATGATTTGTTTTCTTGCATATTTGGCATGGACCGAACTCATCAAAATCATACCCACGAGTGTTGTTTTGTTGTCCTCCTCCTTGGCGGCCCCTGTTGTTGGAGTAGAAGGGACGGCCATTGCCGGAGCGGTTGTTGCCACCACCAGAATATCCACCGCCGCCACCTTGCTGATAATGGCCGCCGCCGCCGCCACCTTGCTGGTTATAACCACCACCACCTTGCTGGTAATGGCCACCTCCGCCTTGCTGGTAATTGCCACCGCCACCACCACCACGTGGGCCACCAGAGTTGCCCCGCTGTGAACTACGGTAGCCTTTGGATGAGCCATGGCCACGCTGGGCAGCGTTAGCTGAGGATTTGAAGTTGCCAGCAGCACCCTGGAACAATTCGACTCGCAGATCGAAGTTAGACATGAGGGCAAAGAGGTGATCTAGTGACAGCGGCTCGGTGCGGATGTCAAGGGCAGAAATCAGTGGCTGGTAGTCCATATATAGCCCGGAGAGGATATGTGAGATCAGATCTTCATCATCGAGGGGACTGCCGGCGGCCACTAGCTCATCAGCCAGCGATCTCATGTGGGCAAAATAGGTGGCCACGTTCTGTGTACCCTTCTGTGCATTGGTGAGGGCGACACGAAGATTGTTGATGCGAGAGCGCGACGTGGAGGAGAACATATTGGTGAGGTAGGTCCAGAGGGCGTGCACCGTGGGGATTGACACCACCTGGACGAGTACCTCCTTCGTCAGGTTGTTCAGAAGGTAGCCAAGCACGAGCTGGTCTTGCCTGACCCAGATCGCGTGCTCAGGGTTGGTGATGCTGCTGTCCTTGCCGTCCTTGTCCTTGACGATGACAGTCTTGGCCGGCTCCGCATCCGATCCATCAAGGAGGCCATAGAGGCCCGCACTACGCACCTGTGAAAGAATCTACGCACGCCACAAGATGAAGTTTTGGCGGGTGAGTTTCTCTGTAACCTGGGTGAACAGCGATGCTGTGGATGAAGAAGACGACGCCATGGATGCAGGGTTGCTCGGGTGGGCTTGGCGGAAGGTTGTTTCGATCGGGTGTGCTTGGCGGAAGGTTATTTCGATCGATAGCTAGATGTGTCGGAAGAGACCCGCTCTGATTACCATGTAAAGATTGCTGTAACGTCTTGACCTGTTTGGGTCGACGGTTCCATGTTATATATATTGGGACTAAACCCCACATATTGTATACAAAGTCTGATACAACTTGGAAGCCAAGAAGGAAAGAAAGAGTACAGGAGAGATACGGGTACAGGAGATATAAGACTAGGAGATAACAACCTATTGTACACGTTAATGTTGGAAATATGCCCTAGAGGCAATAATAAATTAGTTATTATTATATTTCCTTGTTCATGATAACCGTTTATTATCCATGCTAGAATTGTATTGATAGGAAACTCAGATACATGTGTGGATACATAGACAACACCATGTCCCTAGTAAGCCTCTAGTTGACTAGCTCGTTGATCAATAGATGGTTACGGTTTCCTGACCATGGACATTGGATGTCGTTGATAACGGGATCACATCATTGGGAGAATGATGTGATGGACAAGACCCAATCCTAAGCCTAGCACAAAGATCGTGTAGTTCGTATGCTAAAGCTTTTTCTAATGTCAAGTATCATTTCCTTAGACCATGAGATTGTGCAACTCCCGGATACCGTAGGAATACTTTGGGTGTGCCAAACGTCACAACATAACTGGCTGGCTATAAAGGCACACTACAGGTATCTCCGAAAGTGTCTGTTGGGTTGGCACGAATCGAGACTGGGATTTGTCACTCCGTGTAAACGGAGAGGTATCTCTGGGCCCACTCGGTAGGACATCATCATAATGTGCACAATGTGATCAAGGAGTTGATCACAGGATGATGTGTTACGGAACGAGTAAAGAGACTTGCCGGTAATGAGATTGAACAAGGTATCGGGATACCGACGATCGAATCTCGGGCAAGTACAATACCGCTAGACAAAGGGAATTGTATACGGGATTGATCGAATCCTCGACATCGTGGTTCATCTGATGAGATCATCATGGAACATGTGGGAACCAACATGGGTATCCAGATCCCGCTGTTGGTTATTGACCGAAGAACGTCTCGGTCATGTCTGCATGGTTCCCGAACCCGTAGGGTCTACACACTTAAGGTTCGATGACGCTAGGGTTATAAAGGAAGTTTGTATGTGGTTACCGAATGTTGTTCGGAGTCCCGGATGAGATCCCGGACGTCACGAGGAGTTCCGGAATGGTCCGGAGGTAAAGATTGATATATAGGAAGTATGGTTTTGGCCACCGGAAGTGTTCCAGGCATCACCGGTAGTGTACCGGGACCACCGGAGGGGTCCGGCGGTCCATCGGGAGGGGCCACGGGCCCCGGAGGCATACATGGGCCAATAGTAGGAAGGGACCAGCCCCTAGGTGGGCTGGGGTGCCTCCCACCAAGGCCCAAGGCGCCTCCTAGAGGGGAGGGGGGCAAACCCTAGGGCAGATGGGCCTTAAGGCCCACCCTAGGTGCGCCCCCCCTCTCTCCCCCTTGGCCGCAACCCTAGATGGGTTTGGGGGCAGCCGCCACCCCTAGGGAGGAAACCCTAGATGGGGGCACAGCCCCTCCCCTTCCCCTATATATACTTGAGGTATTGGGCGCTGCAAGACACACGATTTGATCTCTTCCTGGCGCAGCCCTACCTCTCTCCTCCTCGTCTCTTACGGTGCTTGGCGAAGCCCTGCTGGAGTACCACACTCCTCCACCACCACCACACCGTTGTTCTGCTGCTGGATGGAGTCTTACTCAACCTCTCCCTCTCTCCTTGCTGGATCAAGGCATGGGAGACGTCACCGGGCTGTACGTGTGTTGAACGCGGAGGTGCCGTCCGTTCGGCACTAGGATCTCCGGTGATTTGGATCACGACGAGTACGACTCCTTCAACCCCGTTCTCTTGAACACTTCCGCATAGCGATCTACAAGGGTATGTAGATGCACTCTCCTTCCCCTCGTTGCTGGTTTCTCCATAGACTGATCTTGGTGACACGTAGGAAATTTTTTGAATTTCTGCTACGTTCCCCAACAGTGGTATCAGAGCTAGGTCTATTGCGTAGATTCTATGCACGAGTAGAACACAAAGTAGTTGTGGGCATTGATTTTGTTCAATATGCTTACCGTTACTAGTCCAATCTTGTTTCGACGGCATCGTGGGATGAAGCGGCCCGGACCGACCTTACACGTACTCTTACGTGAGACTGGTTCCACCGACTGACATGCACTAGTTGCATAAGGTGGCTGGCGGGTGTCTGTCTCTCCCACTTTAGTCGGAACGAATTCGATGAAAAGGGTCCTTATGAAGGGTAAATAGCAATTGGCATATCACGTTGTGGTTTTTGCGTAGGTAAGAAACGTTCTTGCTAGAAACCCATAGCAGCCACGTAAAACTTGCAAACAACAATTAGAGGATGTCTAACTTGTTTTTGCAGGGTATGCTATGTGATGTGATATGGCCAAATAATGTGATGAATGATATGTGATGTATGAGATTGATCATGTTCTTGTAATAGGAATCACGACTTGCATGTCGATGAGTATGACAATCGGCAGGAGCCATAGGAGTTGTCTTAATTTATTTATGACCTGCGTGTCAACATAAACGTCATGTAATTACTTTACTTTATTGCTAACCGTTAGCTATAGTAGTAGAAGTAATAGTTGGCGAGACAGCTTCATGAAGACACGATGATGTAGATCATGATGATGGAGATCATGGTGTCATGCCGGTGACGATGATGATCAAGGAGCCCCGAAGATGGAGATCAAAAGGAGCAATATGATATTGGCCATATCATGTCACTATTTGATTGCATGTGATGTTTATCATGTTTATACATCTTATTTGCTTAGAACAATGGTAGTAAATAAGATGATCCCTCATTAAAATTTCAAGAAAGTGTTCCCCCTAACTGTGCACCGTTGCGAAAGTTCTTTGTTTCAAAGCACCACGTGATGATCGGGTGTGATAGATTCTTACGTTCACATACAACGGGTGTAAGACAGATTTACACACGCGAAACACTTAGGTTGACTTGACGAGCCTAGCATGTACAGACATGGCCTCGGAACACAAGAGACGGAAAGGTCGAGCATGAGTCGTATGGTAGATACGATCAACATGAAGATGTTCACCGATGATGACTAGTTCGTCTCACGTGATGATCGGACACGGCCTAGTTGACTCGGATCATGTAATCACTTAGATGACTAGAGGGATGTCTATCTGAGTGGGAGTTCATAAGATGAACTTAATTATCCTGAACATAGTCAAAAGGTCTTCGCAAATTATGTCGTAGCTCGCGCTTTAGTTCTACTGTTTAGATATGTTCCTAGAGAAAATTTAGTTGAAAGTTGATAGTAGAAATTATGCGGACTAGGTCCATAAACTGAGGATTGTCCTCATTGCTTCATAGAAGGCTTATGTCCTTAATGCACCGCTCAGTGTGCTAAACCTCGAACGTCGTCTGTGGATGTTGCGAACATCTGACATACACATTTTGATAACTATGTGATAGTTCAGTTAAACGGTTTAGAATTGAGGCACCGAAGACGTTTTGAAACGTCACGAAACATATGAGATGTTTTGAGGGCTGAAATTGGGATTTCAGGCTCGTGCCCACGTCAAGAGGTATAAGACCTCCGACGATTTTCTTAGCCTGCAAACTAAGGGAGAGAAGCTCAATTGTTGAGCTTGTGCTCAGATTGTCTGAGTACAACAATCATTTGAATCGAGTGGGAGTTGATCTTCCAGATGAGATAGTGATGTTTCTCCGAAGTCATTACCACCAAGCTGCTAGAGCTTCGTGATGAACTATAATATATCAGGGACATATATGATGATCCTTGAGTTATTTGCGATGTTTAACACCACAAAAGTAGAAATCAAGAAGGAGCATCAATTGTTGATGGTTGGTGAAACCACTAGTTTCAAGAAGGGCAAGGGCTAGAAGGTATACTTCATGAAACGGCAAATCAGCTGCTGCTCTAGTGAAGAAACCCAAGGTTGAACCCAAACCCGAGACTAAGTGCTTCTGTAATAAGGGGAACAACCACTGGAGCAGAATTACCCTAGATACTTGGTAGATGAGAAGGCTGTCGATAGAAGTATATTGGATATACATTATGTTGATGTGTACTTTACTAGTACTCCTAGTAGCACCAAGGTATTAGATACCGGTTCGATTGCTAAGTGTTAGTAACTCGAAATAAAAGCTACAGAATAAACGGAGACTAGCTAAAGGTGAGATGACAATATGTGTTGGAAGTATTTCCAAGGTTGATCAAATATCGTACGCTCCCTCTACCATCAAGATTGGTGTTTGAGTTGAGCATAGACATGATTGGATTATGTCTATCGCAATATGGTTATTCATTTAAGGAGAATAATGGTTACTCTGTTTATTTGAATAATACCTTCAATGGTCTTGCACCTAAAATGAATGGTTTATTGAATCTCGATCGTAGTGATACACATGTTCATGCCAAAAGATATAAGATAGTAATGATAGTACCACCTACTTGTGGCACTGCCACGTAAGTCATATCGGTATAAAACGCATGAAGAAGCTCCATGTTGATGGATCTTTGGGCTCACTCGTTTTGAAAAGTTTGAGACATGCGAACCATGTCTATTGGTATATATGCATGAAGAAACTCCATGCAAATGGACCATTTGGACTCACTTGATTTTGAATCACTTGAGACATGCAAATCATACCACATGGGCAAGATGACTGAAAGCCTTGTTTTCAGTAAAATGGAACTAGAAAGCAACTTGTTGGAAGTAATACATTTTGATGTGTGCAGTCCAATGAGTGCTGAGGCATGTAGTGGATATCGTTATGTTCTTACTTCACAGATGATTTGAGTAGATGTTGAGTATATATACTTGATGAATCATGAGTCTGAATTATTGAAAGGTTCAAGTAATTTCAGGGTGAAGTTGAAAGATCGTCGTGACAAGAGGATAAAAGATCTATGATATGATCATAGAGATGAATATCTGAATTACGAGTTTGGCACAGAATTAAGACATTATGGAAATTGTTTCACAACTAATACAGCCTGGAACACCATAGTGTGATGGTGCGTCCGAACATCATAACTGCACCCTATTGGATATGATGCATACCATGATGTCTCTTATCGAATTACCACGATAGTTTATGGGTTAGGCATTAGAGACAACCACATTCACTTTAAATAGGGCACCACATAATTCCGATGAGATGACACTGTATGAACTATGGTTTAAAGAAACCTAAGCTGTCATTTCTTAAAAGTTTGGGGCTGCGACGCTTATGTGAAAAAGTTTCAGGCTGATAAGCTCGAACCCAAAGCGGATAAATGCATCTTCATAGGACACCCAAAACAGTTGGGTATACCTCCTGTCTTAGATCCGAAAGCAATAAGGGATTGTTTCTAGAATCGGGTCCTTTCTCGAGGAAAAGTTTCTCTCAAAAGAATTGAGTGGGAGGATGGTGGAGACTTGATGAGGTTATTGAACTGTCTCTTCAACTAGTGTGTGGCAGGGCACAGGAAGTTGTTCCTGTGGCACCTACATCAATTGAAGTAGAAGCTTATGATAGTGATCATGAAACTTCAGATCAAGTCACTACCAAACCTCGTGGGATGACAAGGATGCGTACTACTCCAGAGTGGTACGTGATCCTGTCTTGGAAGTCATGTTTCTAGACAACAATGAACCTACGAGCCATGGAGAAGCGATGGTGGGCCCGGATTCCGATAAATGGCTCGAGGCCATAAAATCCGAGATAGGATCCATGTATGAAAACAAAGTGTAGACTTTGGAAGAACTACTTGATGGTCGTAAGGCTGTTAGGTACATATGGATTTTAAAAGGAAGACGAACAATGATGGTAAGTATCACCATTAAAAAAGCTCGACTTGTCGTTAAGATGTTTTCCGACAAGTTCAAGGAGTTGACTACGATGAGACTTTCTCACTCGTAGCGATGCTAAGAGTCTGTTGGAATTATATTAGCGATTACTGCATTATTTATGAAATCTTGCAGATAGGATGTCAAAACATTGTTTCCTCGACGATTTTCTTGAGGAGAGGTTGTATGTGATACAACCAGAAAGTTTTGTCAATCCTGAAAGATGCTAATAAGTATGCAAAGCTCCAGCAATCCTTCTAAGGACTGGAGTAAGCATCTCGGAGTTGGAATGTATGCTTTGATGAGATGATCAAAGATTTTGGGTGTATACAAAGTTTATGAGAAACTTGTATTTCCAAAGAAGTGAGTGGGAGCACTATAGAATTTCTGATGAGTATTTGTTGTTGACACATTGTGGATCAGAAATGACGTAGAATTTCTGGAAAGCATATAGGGTTATTTGGAAAGCGTTTTTCAATGGAAAGCCTGGATTAAGCTACTTGAACATTGAGCATCAAGATCTATAAGGATAGATCAAAACACTTAATGGTACTTTCAAATGAGCACATGCCTTGACATGATCTTGAAGGTGTTCAAGATGGATCAGTCAAAGAAGGAGTTCTTGCCTGAGTTGTAAGGTATGAAGTTAAGACTTAAAGCTCGACCACGGCAGAAGAAAGAGAAAGGAAGAATGTCGTCCCCTATGCTTTTGTCATAGGCTCTATACGGTATGCCATGCTGAGTACCGCACCTGATGTGTGCCTTGCCACATGTCTGGCAAGAGGGTACAAAGGTGATCCAGGAGTGTATCACTAGATAGCGGTCAAAAATTGTCCTTGGAGTAATAAGGACATGTTTCTCGATTATGGAGGTGATAAAGAGTTCGGCGTAAAGGGTTACATCGATGCAAGCTTTAACACCTATCCTAATGACTCTGAGTAGCAAACCGGATACGTATAGTGGAGAAACCATTTGGAATAGCTCCAAGTGGAGCGTGGAAGCAACATTTATAATATGACCTAGAGATTTGCGAAGTACATACGGATCTGAATGTTGCAGACCCGTTGACTAAAACCTCTCTCACAAGCAAAACATGATCAAACCCAGAACTCATTGAGTCTTAATCACATGATGATGTGAACTAATTTAGTGACACTAGTAAACTCTTTGGATGTTGGTCACATGGCGATGTGACCTGTGAGTGTTAATCACATGACGATGTGAACTAGATTATTGACTCTAGTGCAAGTGGAAGACTGTTGGAAATATGCCCTAGAGGCAATAATAAATTAGTTATTATTATATTTCCTTGTTCATGATAACCGTTTATTATCCATGCTAGAATTGTATTGATAGGAAACTCAGATAAATGTGTGGATACATAGACAACACCATGTCCCTAGTAAGCCTCTAGTTGACTAGCTCATTGATCAATAGATGGTTACGGTTTCTTGACCATGGACATTGGATGTCGTTGATAACGGGATCACATCATTGGGAGAATGATGTGATGGACAAGACCCAATCCTAAGCCTAGCACAAAGATCGTGTAGTTCGTATGCTAAAGCTTTTTCTAATGTCAAGTATCATTTCCTTAGACCATGAGATTGTGCAACTCCCGGATACCGTAGGAATACTTTGGGTGTGCCAAACGTCACAACGTAACTGGGTGGCTATAAAGGTACACTACAGGTATCTCCGAAAGTGTCTGTTGGGTTGGCACGAATCGAGACTGGGATTTGTCACTCCGTGTAAACGGAGAGGTATCTCTGGGCCCACTCGGTAGGACATCATCATAATGTGCACAATGTGATCAAGGAGTTGATCACGGGATGATGTGTTACGGAACGAGTAAAGGGACTTGCCGGTAACGAGATTGAACAAGGTATCGGGATACCGACGATCGAATCTCGGGCAAGTACAATACCGCTAGACAAAGGGAATTGTATACGGGATTGATCGAATCCTCGACATCGTGGTTCATCCGATGAGATCATCGTGGAACATGTGGGAACCAACATGGGTATCCAGATCCCACTGTTGGTTATTGACCGGAGAATGTCTCGGTCATGTCTGCATGGTTCCCGAACCCGTAGGGTCTACACACTTAAGGTTCGATGACGCTAGGGTTATAAAGGAAGTTTGTATGTGGTTACTGAATGTTGTTCGGAGTCCCGGATGAGATCTCGGACATCACGAGGAGTTCCGGAATGGTCCGGAGGTAAAGATTGATATATAGGAAGTATGGTTTTGGCCACCGGAAGTGTTCCGGGCATCACCGATAGTGTACCGGGACCACCGGAGGGGTCCGGGGGTCCACCGGGAGGGGCCACGGGCCCCGGAGGCATACATGGGCCAATAGTGGGAAGGGACCAGCCCCTAGGTGGGCTGGGGCGCCTCCCACCAAGGCCCAAGGTGCCTCCTAGAGGGGAGGGGGGCAAACCCTAGGGCAGATGGGCCTTAAGGCCCACCCTAGGTGCACCCCCCCTCTCTCCCCCTTGGCCGCAACCCTAGATGGGTTTGGGGGCAGCCGCCACCCCTAGGGAGGCAACCCTAGATGGGGGCACAACCCCTCCCCTCCCCCTATATATACTTGAGGTATTGGGGGCTGCAAGACACACGATTTGATCTCTCCCTGGCGCAACCCTACCTCTCTCCTCCTCGTCTCTTGCGGTGCTTGGCGAAGCCCTGCTGGAGTACCACACTCCTCCACCACCACCACACCGTTGTGCTGCTGCTGGATGGAGTCTTCCTCAACCTCTCCCTCTCTCCTTGCTGGATCAAGGCATGGGAGACGCCACCAGGCTGTACGTGTGTTGAACGCGGAGGTGCCGTCCGTTCGGCACTAGGATCTCCGGTGATTTGGATCACGACGAGTACGACTCCTTCAACCCCGTTCTCTTGAACGCTTTCGCATAGCGATCTACAAGGGTATGTAGATGCACTCTCCTTCCCCTCGTTGCTGGTTTCTCCATAGATAGATCTTGGTGACACGTAGGAAATTTTTTGAATTTCTGCTACGTTCCCCAACAGTTAAACATCCTGAGAGATATCCTTTAACACAGGGGGCATCAAAATCAAATGACAGGATAAGCATATATTAAAAATATAGAGAGATCCACCGCTACGTCTACATCAAACGCTACATCCGCAACAAAAAAGCCCAGAAATGACCAATAGACAAGAATACTAATCCGTCGGCTCTAGAAATCAGAAGAAAAAAATGCAGGGGATGATATTGGGGATAGGGGATAATTACAACCAAGAACCTGAGGGAGGGGCGAGGGGAGGTCCAAATCGCCATGGCTGAAAAAATGAATGAAGCACAATTATTTTCATCTGGCTGAAAATTAGCAATTCCGAATATCAATTGCAAACTAGCGATGCATCACAAAACAGTCACGATTTCTCTGCTATAAAACATACAATATCAAGCTACACATTGTAATTTCACTATAAATACAGTAATACACTCATAATTATAGTGTAATTACACTGAATTTACACTGTAAATCAGCTATCAATTACACTGTAAATCCATTGACAAATACACTATAAATCCAAATGCAATTCCACCATAAAAATCCAAGTAAATTACACTGTAATTCCACTATTAAATACAGTGCAAATCCATGGCAATTACACTGTAAATTAGCTATCAAATTACACTGTAAATCCACTGACAAATACACTGTAATTCCACTAATAAATACAGTGCAACTCCACTGACAAAAATACACTGTAATTATACATGACACATACACTGTTATTCCACTAGCAAATACAGTGCAAATCCACTGACAAAATACACTATAATTACACTGTAAAATAACCAGGGATTACACTACAAATTGCTTTGGATTTACCTACAATCTACTACCTATCCAGTAGAAAATTACACTGGAAATCCACTATGAATTATAGTGAAAAATCAATAAAAATTCAGTATGAGTTACACTGTAAATCACTCTAAAAACTATGGTATTGCACTGCAAATCACTGTAAATCCAAATAGGAATTGCAGAGTAAACTACATACCCACTAAGGATACCAGTGAAGAAAAACGGTCTAGGGATTTGTTGACGCTCAAAAGTGGCACAATCGTAAAAGTTGCTTTAATCTATGTCAAGATTAATTCAAACTTATGATTGGAAGTCACCATGATATGTCTTTCTTTGAGAAGATCAATATGGATATGAAAGTGGTCTAAAACGGAGTCCGGATGCAAAAGTTATGACAAGTTCAGAGATGCTCATGGTGACACCAGATTAAAAAATGACTTTAAACTCAATTAAGATGACTCCAAATGGAAAAAGTTTCAACATGAAAGTTGTGCGTCTCGTCGAAACGGGTGATTTTGATATAAAAATCATCTTAATCCGAGGTCGTATGCAAAAGTTACAGCCAGTACAAGGCGTTGCTGCACTGAATGGCCGGACACTCCGGGGACAACCATCCGGGTTTTGATTTTCTCTCTGGATGACCGGACACTCCGGGTATGTTAGTCCGGGTTTTGAATTTGGCTGCTGCAGACTTTGGAAAACAGCCGAAAACCCCCTCAAGATGGCCTCAGATCAAAAAACGTTCAACATGAAAGTTGTTCGTCTCGTCGAAACGGTCAAGATTGCTTTTGGGCTCGTTTCCAGCCGAGATCGTTTACTCCCCCGAACATGGCCCACAACGTGCAGCCAGATTTTAGCGAACAGTTTTGGAAAGTTCGGACCAAACAAATCCGAATTGGACTAGGGTTTTGGACGTGATTGAAGCCTTTTGCTTGCACGGAAAGTCCAGCCGCCTCTTATATACTCAAGGGGTGATGGCCGATTAAACAACACACAATCGATCAAATCATCTACCACTTTTTACCTTTACCTTTATCTCTCTCCCTTGTTTTTCTTCTTCTCGTTCTTCGCTCATTCTTCGTTTGCAGGGCGGCGAACCTCGAGGCCCTAGGGGCGATCAGGTCGACCTAGGGCAGCGCATAGCCGCCGCGCGCCCTGACGGGGTCCCTTCCGGGCGTGTGGGGTTTCGGGTCTACAAAAGCACCCGCCGGATTGTCTTGCGTACCGCGCTTCCGGCGGGTCTCCTTTGACGTGAGCTGCGGTGCATCACCCTCGGCGTTGGAGGTACACGGTGACGTGTTCGTGTGCGAACACACTTTTTGGCGACTCCGCTGGGGATCGAAGCTTTGAACGGTCTCCAGCCCGTTCTTGCTACGAAGAGATCGTCATCTAGGGTTTGCAATCTACAAAGGTAATATGAATACCCAATTCCCTACTGTAGATGCAAATAATTCATATGGTGTTACTAGATCGTTCAATGAGTATACTCTATCGGCCAGCCCTAGTTTGTTCAATCATGCATCTAATTACGTGCATAGGCCGATTCAAAGTAATTTACATGCTTCAACTTTTTATGATACTAGTAACATGCATCATATGTATCCCAACTCTCATGCATCGGCAACCCCACAAATTTATATGCCGATGAACAACATGATGAGTTCGGTTAATCAAGTTGAAACACCTCATGTAGGAACTTTCAATAGCATGCAACAAAGTGTTTCACCTTTTTATTCATCGTCAACTAATTTGCAACATGTTAATCTGAACATGCCGGTGGATAGGGGAATTGGCCATGGTACTACTAGTTATTCAGCCAATTGCCATCAACAATCATATGCTACACCTCATGCTTCTAATTTTTGGGCACCATATGCAACTGAAGGTGTTCATAATTCGGCTTTGCACCTTCTTGCTAATGACCGAATAAGTGAAAATTCTATAGGATCACATGTGTGTTCACCTACTACTGTAACATATCATGTTCCCCCTACACAATTATAGAATTTCGGCAACATCTCATTGTCGAAAGAGTCTAAGAGCATCAAGGGGCAACCATATCTAGACTGGATAGTTGAGAACAAGCTTACATTCTCTTGGGATTTGTGCAACTCCATTCGAAAGGAACTAATAGAAGGCGGGAAGCCTCATGATTTTGCTGCAGTAAAAGCTAGAGTTGTGCAAATGATGCAGTCGCCCAGTGTTATACCATCCAGTGCACCCCCTAAACAATTGCAAAGTTTTGGCACCTTATTGCCGGAAAAGTCTGAAAGTATTAGGGGGCAATCTCATGAGGAGTGGATGGAAATTGAGATGAAAAAGTTTAAAGCTCGCCAAGTTAAGATGTGGGCTAAAATTAGACAAGAGCGAGAAGCCTTGCAAATTAAAAAAGATAAAATTATTGATTCAAGTAACAAATAAAATTCGGTTATTGGAAAAGCCAAATCAAGTAGTATATATTCTGAGTCCATCAAATCTAAAGAGGCAAGCATTATTGAGAAAGGGCATGGAAAGCCTAGCAAAACAACCATGCTTGATTTTTCTGAAATTAATGGAACCTACTTCCTTCCCTATGAGTTTCGTGCCATAGAAATTGATGAGCTTCATGGACAAGAACAAGTAGCCGAACAAAGTTCGGTTGAAAAAGATCTTCAAACTAATGATGCACGGAATCAAGAAAAAGATGATTAAGAGGCATTAGGGAGCCATCCAAAGGCGGATCAAGATATTGTTCAAGTCACACCACCATCATGCTCTCCCAACATATTTGAAGAGGTATGTTTAGCAAGTAATTTACCTATTTTCAGATTTGGTCAAAACTTTATTGTTGATGCATCTATTAGAAAAATCCTCTTAAGTAATGTTGAAAGACCAATGAAGAAGGATAATTTACTTGTTAGTAATAAAATCATTATAGAATATATCGGTCAACCCATTGCGCCATTTATAAAGACCGATAATGACTTATTGTTGCAGCCAAAGCTTTCCATGTTGCTTTATTTAAAGTTCGTATCTACATGGGTAGCTTTGCTTGTTTCATACTTGGCTTAGTCTTGGTCTCAATTGAGGCATGCATGTTCTAACTATTTTTGTTTCAGAAACTTAAAGCCAAGGTTAGATTCTTTTCAGAAAACCGATGTTAGTATAGTATCTTATCCAATGACATCGGTAAGAGAATCCAAAATAAAATTCATAGCCGAATGGGGTGATACAAAATCTGAACCATTCGTTTGCTTAACTCCAAAGCTGTTCTCACAGCAAGATCGGCTAGAAAATAAAAGGTTTACCTTCAGTTCAAGCATGTGTGATCAAATATTTTATTTGTTGCTGAAAAATAATTGCATAAGAATTCCTGATCACCATGTCAAGCCATCAATTCAAGGACGAATGTATTGTAGGTTGGATCATTCGTTCAAACATAATTTTGAGGATTGCAATATGTTTCATCAAATAGTTAAATCGGCCATTGATAAAGGATGATTGAGAATTGTTGAAACACCAAAGGATGACCAGTCTATTCCGATTGGTCTTGATGGCAAAAAGTTTTTGCATCGGCTACTTCAAGCCGATCCATCTAAAGAGAAGGTAAAAACTGCAGGTGACGGGATCATGCTTTCAAGTAAAGAAGTTGTTGAAGAGCACAATGAACATAAACTTGAGGGCGAGAATTCCATCGAAGCTACAATGAAGACGCGAAGGACTAGGTGGCAGCAAGGAAATCCAATGATCAATGAAAGCAAACCAAAAGAAAACAAAGGCCAAAATAAGCGCAAGTGTAAGAGATCAAAAGTCACCTTCGCTGAACTATTGGATAAATATGAAAAGAAGAGTGAAGAGCAGAATGCTTATCGGCCAAACCATGCAAAGAAACCAGATCACCCCCAAGGCGCAAATATGAGGACCGGTATTGGCAAAGTGAGAATTTGAATGCAACATATTCATTCCTTATTTTGGGCCGCCAATACCAATGCCATGGATGCCTCCCTATGCTCATTTAAATCCATATTCATCATGGGACAGGTATGATACAAGGGCACATTCTCCGTCTTATTTTAGACCATCTCACCAATACTATGCAGCTCCAAGAAGATCAACATTTGAACAATCACGCGTCAAAGACCGTTTTAATCATAAAGAATCGGTCCAAAGCTCAAGGAAGAAGAAAGAGGTGGTAGAGCGAGTTTACCGCGTGAAAAGAGATGGTCGTAAGTGTGCTACTTCAGATTTGATTTCAAATGACAAAGAGCCAATTAAAGTGTTGACATTGGCTACAAAAGGCAAAGAAGTGAAGCAATCAATTGATCAAAATCAGAGTGCCAAATCTGAAGAAAAGAAGTTAAGGGTGCACAAGGCCCAAAAAGAGTTGCCATTGGTTGAAACAAAATCACAGTCGAGGTGCTGACTCGGCTTATCGTATTGGCAAAAGAAGGAGTTACAAAAGCTTAGTGCACAAGAACTTGAAGAAAGGAACATGGCATGGGTTCCCAAAGGAAGTACTCAAAATAATTATTATGTGCAAGCTTCCATTACAAGAAGTGCGGCAAAGCTGAAGAGGGGAAAGAGTGAAAACTATGAAGGACCAAGCCGAAGGTTTCAACATCCTCGGTCTATACATTATCCATATTCTTCAACTATGCCATTAACGCCTATGCCATGGAATTCGTCATCAGGTATGATTGGTAACCCTCAATGGGCTTATTTTAATCCATGGATGCAATATAATTTCTTACATTATAAAAGGGTATTGCCAAATCACTATACATTTGATTAGCTACAAGTTTGTTGCTGATCCAAAGGGCCGAAATACTTTATTTGTCATTTCATTTGTTTATTTTGGCTATATGTGCTTTGCATGAAGTTTACATGGTAATGGCCGATATTTATCTATCGTCCTAAGAGTATGTCAATGCATGACCGGTGTAGTATTCTAACATCATCCTTAGTTCGATTAGAGAGCGAGACAAGGTATGTGCTCATGGAAATTTATATGTATGCCTATATTATGATTGAATGGAGTTGAGACATCTCTCCGATGTCATTGAATATATGCTGCATAGGCCAATTCATAGTTGCAGAATTGACTGGTGGGCTTATACTTTGTTTGGATATGATTTGGCTTATGCATCTTTGAGATCTATGAAAGGCCAAATCATAGCTGATTTTATTACTGAACATCGGATTAATGACATGCATAATGTTGATATTAGCCTTGTCTCTCTAGTACTATGGAGATTATGTTTTGATGGTTCAATTCATAGCAATGACCAAAGTGTTGGTGTTGTTTATATATCTCTTTATGGTACTATTTTTGAAGCCTCATGCTGCTTAGAATATTTTTATGCATGATTAATCAAGGCCGAATATACATTGTTATCCGGATTGACTCTTTTACTTGCTATAGGTGCTATACATATTGAGGCTTTCGTGATTCGTTATAACTAGTGCAACAAATACTTATAGTTTATCATGGGGTATGTCTAGATGCAAAATTTGCCTTGGGTTGCTTTAAAATTGTTCTTATATTTAGACATGACAATTCAAAAGAGTTGGCACAACAAGCATCCGGCTACTACATTCATCATGGTGTATTGCATTTCTCTTAATAGCCGATGCTTCATCTCGTCAACATAGGTAAGGCCGAACCAAAGTCCACAGCTTCGGCCACTAATGAATTTTGATGCAGGTGAAAGTAAGGATTGGAGAGAGTTTATTGTTGATTATCTACAAAATCCTAGAAAAAGGGTGAACAATATGGTTCGGAGGATGACCTTGAGACACATATCTATGGAACTTTATCATCAGATTGTTACTGAAGTTGAGAAGGTTTCGCCCAAGTTTGCAGCAAGGGTTCAAAAACAATAATGGCCGATATATAATTATCGCCCTAAGCATATAAATGGCTGATGGAGTGTTGACATCGTCCTTAGAACAAACACGGTACAAGTTATTTTTCGGCACGCTAGCTTTGCCGAAAAACAGGGGGGCATGTGTTGACGCTCAAAAGTGGCACAATCATAAAAGTTGCTTCAATCTATGTCAAGATTAATTCAAACTTATGATTGGAAGTCACCATGATATGGCTTTCTTTTAGAAGATCAAGATGGATATGAAAGTGGTCTAAAACGGAGTCCGGATGCAAAAGTTATGACAAGTTCAGAGATGCTCATGGTGACACCAGATTAAAGAATGACTTGAAACCCAATTAAGGTGACTCCAAATGGAAAAAGTTTCAACATGAAACTTGTGCGTCTTGTCGAAACGGATGATTCTGATATAAAAATTGTCTTAATCCGAGGTCGTATGCAAAAGTTACAGCCAGTACAAGGTGTTGCTGCACTGAATGGCCGGACACTTCGGGGACAACCATCCGGGTTTTAATTTTCTCTGTGGATGACCGGACATTCCGGGTATGTTAGTCCGGGTTTTGAATTTGGCTGCTGCAGACTTCGGAAAGCAGCCGAAAACCCCCTCAAGATGGCCTCAGATCATAAAACGTTCAACATGAAAGTTGTTCGTCTCGTCGAAACAGTCAAGATTGCTTTTGGGCTCGTTTCCATCCGAGATCGTTTACTCCCCGAACATGGCCCACAACGTGCAGCCAGATTTTACCGAACAGTTTTGGAAAGTTCGGACCAAACAAATCCGAATTGGACTAGGGTTTTGGACGTGAACTGAAGCCTTTTCCTTGCACGGAAAGTCCAGCCGCCTCTTATATACTCAAGGGGTGATGGCCGATTAAACAACACACAATCGATCAAATCATCTACCACTTTTTACCTTTACCTTTATCTCTCTCCCTTGTTCTTCTTCTTCTTCTCGTTCTTCGTTTGCAGGGCGGCGAACCTTGAGGCCCTAGGGGCGATCAGGTCGACCTAGGGCAGCCCATAGCCGCCGCGCGCCCTGATGGGGTCCCTCCCGGGCGTGTGGGGTTTCGGGTCTACAAAATCACCCGCCGGATTGTCTTGCGTACCGCGCTTCCGGCGGGTCTCCTTCGACGTGAGCTGCGGTGCATCACCCTCGGCGTTGGAGGTACACGGTGACGTGTTCGTGTGCGAACAGGATTAAGGCTAAGGAACAGAATATATCCGTTCAAATTGACTGAATACATCAGACTACTACAACTAAGCAAGCCAGCTTGACAGGAACAACTCGAATTCAAACAACCAACCAATTACAGATCAGCATATCAAACTGGCACGCATCCCAGCTACGCAGCTACTGCGCTTAGCAGATCGATCAAACGCATCCCAGAAACGGCTCAACCTAAACAAATCTACACGGAAAATAGCTGCGGGGGTTGGATACAATCAACCGATATGACAGACAAAACCAACTCACTACCTAAAAGATCATGGGAAAAACAAAAGGGGGGAGGGGGGGATACCTAATCCGACGAACAAAATCACCAGCGGCGGAAATAGGGACAGGTCGGTGCGAGGCCGAGAGATGCAGCAGATCTCGCCGGCAGGAACAGAACGGAGGCAGAGGAAGCGGGGCAGCATGAGGTAGAGCACGGACGAGTCACCACCAAAACACTGGATCGAGCGTCGAGGCGGAGCTTCAAATCGCTATGGCTATCTCTCTCGCTCGACTCTGTTCAGGGTTACGTGTTTGAAATGACAGAGGGCTGGGAGGAGGAGGGTAAGCGACACCGACGTGCGGGGTCGTGATGGAAAAAATAACGGGTGAACCACACGGGCCCGGTGAGAAGAAACGAGACAAATAACGGGTCAAACACACGAATTTCTGTGCACAGATCGCATGGCACAGAAAACGGATGAAAGCAAATTGTTTTCATCCGCATGTCAATTAGCAAAACCGTTATTATAAGCTCATGGTTCAGTACAGTGTGGCAGAAGAGAGAAAACCGGGGGGTTGCTAGTTTTTTACATAACAGGAGTACAGAAACAGAGGAGAAAAAACAAAGTTTCGGAACGGTAAAGACTAGCTCCCCAACATAGCATCCTCACAAGAAAAAAAATAGAAAGTAGTAGCGTCACTGGTTATCATTTTTTCCCCTCAAACTGTTGTTTCAGCTTGACGACGCCCCCATCAAAATCTGCTTCCATCGTTGCTCCAGTTTTAGCACAAAGTGGATTAGAAGACAAACAAACAAAATCAGAGAAGGAAAGCCCGCAAGAAACATGAAAATGAGCCCCCCAACATATCATCCTCACATATAACTGCCCTACAAGATAGCACAAGAAAAAGCAGTTGTGTCATTGGTTGATTTTCTTGAAGCACTTGTTGTAGCCTGACGCTACTGCTGTGCCATTCATTTCAACCTAAAGCTTCTCCTTCCACAGTTTTCTCCAATACCGCAATAGAATGATAACCTAAAGCTTCTCCTTCCACAGTTTTCCCCTCCTCGGCGCTGCTCCCGCTGGTGGACAAGCTAGCGAGGAAACTCGCGACCTGGAAGGCCGCGCTCCTATCCTGCGACGAGCGGCTCGCCCTTGTGCGCCACGTGCTCTCCGCGATGCCCGTCCACATCCTCATGGCGATTGCTATCTGCCCAAAGATCCTTAAGAAAATCATGCGCATCATCCGCGATTTCTTCTGGCATGGACGTAGGGACGCTAGCGCCGGCTATTGCCTTGTCAGCTGGCAGCGTGTTTGCCGCCCCGTCGAGTTTAGCGGACTCGGCGTGCGGGACCTACACCTCACCGGCATCTCGTTGCGCTGTCGCTGGCTTTGGCTCAAGGCCAACGATCCATCGCGCCCATGGCACCACCTCCAACTCCCCCAGGACGACGATACATGCCGCTTCTTCCGCACCTCAACCTCATGGCACGTGGGCGATGGCAGAACCTGCCGCTTCTAGAGCGACCACTGGCTCGATGGTCAGTCCATCCCTGAAATCGCGCCTACCCTTACATCCCTCATTCCACGCTGCCGGCGCCGCCGCACTCTGGTCTGCGAGGGGCTTACCAACAGCGGTTGGATTGGAGACATTCACGGCACCCTTAGCCCCCTCGCGGTCGTCAAGTACGTTAACTTGTGGTGCAAGTTATAGCAATTCCCCCTCACCAACCAGCCTGAGCGCATCACCTGGAAGTGGATGGCCAATGGAATCTACTCCGCCAGTTCCTGTTACCGCGCCCTGTTCCACGGTTCCACTTCGCCCCCATGCTGGAAACTACAATGGAGGAGCTGGGCTTCCCTCAACAACAAAGTGTTTCTCTGGCTAGCCTACCTCGACAGATGTTGGACCGTGGAATGGCGTGTGCGCCATGGCCTCGCCAATGATCCAACCTGCATCCTCTGCGACCAGGAGGACGAATCCATCGACCACCTGCTCGTGGGGTGCGTGTTCTCCCGCATCATTTGGCACGGAATTCTCTCCTGGTGCCGCATTGTTGCCCCATGGTTGGACGACTCCACGAGCTTCTTCGCCTGGTAGTCCGATGCGGCTGCAGCATCCCCTCGCTGCTTGAGAAAGGGACTCAACTCCATCATCGCGCTGTCTGCATGGGCCATTTGGAAGCATCGCAACGCGGCTATCTTCGACGGCCACCGCCCCTCCACAAGAGACCTGACCAAGGCCATCAAAGACGATGCCCGGCTCTAGGCCAAACAGTGGCGGAGCCAGCGAATTGCCAAAGCCCGGGCACCTCGTAAGCTAAAATTTACTTTGGTCTATCAACCAGGATAAGTATCATATATTTGGATAAATATGATGTGCAATATATGCACTGATGTTTTATAGATCAAAGAAGTAAATAAAAACTTGAATACAATACCAAATCAAATAACTCACCTAGTTGCCTCTTGCCTTTAGCCCTAATTGTCGGCGCTCTGCTACTGGATTTCTCTTGGTCATGGCCTTCAATGGGTTGAGCGCTCGCTGCCGCTGCTCGTGTTGCTAGTGTCGACGGTGACGACCCAACGTCCGATCGAGCCGGATTTGAATTCTCACTGATGGCACCGGAGGATTCACCGCCGTGGCGCCCGTGCTTGCGCTTCCGATCTTGACCGTCCCCCACCAGAGTCATAGCCGAGGCTTGGCCACGTGTCATCTCTGATCTCTTTTGCAATCTTGCTGGCTGATGTTAGTCTGGCTGCCGGGTTCCGTCAGTCGACAGTCACCCTCGCCGCCTCGAAGGTGCAGCCGCGCAGTAGATGGTAAGGTCACGACTCCGATCTCGCGTTCGTGCGCACGAAAACGAACGGGCATCAATCGATTCTGCTTCAGTCCATCCATGGATCGATTGGGCAAACAAGGCCTACTGGCTGTTGTGGCGCATATGAGTAAGGCCCAAACTGCAGAAAAATGCCCAGACTGGTCCAGTTAGAGAAGTTTACGTACTTTCTATCGTATTTTCATGTTTTCGAGTGTTTTTGACGCATACGATGCCTAGGAAGGTTTGCAATAGTTTAACGGAAATGTTAACGCCCACACGTGTGGGCGTTCACCATCCCGACCACACGCAAGCTTCTCCGTTGGCAACTATGTGCACGAATCTTGGAACAAACCGGCCGGTTTTCTGCACCACGTAGGACGAGGAGCATGTGCGGTGTGCGAGTCAGTTCGCCCGCATGTTGGTTTCCATCCCGCGGTCAGCGGTTGCCACTCGGAGGCGTGCGGTGGAACTGCTATGCGCCCGCACACCACGCTCCGATCGCGGTTGACGTCAAACACGTCACACACCTCTGCCCCCTCTCCCTCACGGTTCCATTTACTCACCCGCACCGCAGTTACTGGCACAACCCACTCGCATTTCAAACCATTGGAGGAGAAGGCGAGGGGAGAAGGCGACGGCGGAGGCGGAAGAATCGACAGTGTTCGCGGCCGTCGGTGGGGCTCGCCGGAACGCCTGCGGGTTGAAGGTAATGCTCGCTACAACTCTCGCAATCCCTTCCTGCATTTTCCCCCTTCCCTCCCTGTTCGATTCCTCGATCAAGATTCGTAGAGATTCATGCGATTCGGTGATGCATCGGCGTTCCCGCTAGCGCTGAAGTCGTCTGCTAGCCGTTTTTGGTGGCACTGGGCAGTTTCATCGCGGCCGCGGTGCCGGCATCGTCGGTGTGGTTATGCCTGCTCGGAGGCATGCACTAGTCTTGCCTATGGATTGGGCAGGTGTCTCCCGGTTTGTTTGATGCGCATTGGTTCGAATTTGTGTTTGCAGTCAGTTCATGGGAGAATTTTGAGGGTGAATTGGAAGTCGCGGTAGTTGCCATTGAACCCTAGATCTAGTTAGTTGGGTTTTGAAACTGTAGTATGAGGCGAACTTGATAGTTTCATTAACTATCATGATTGTGTGGCAACTAACTCCCTGAACAAATGTGATAGGTGCCACAAACGTGTTTCCCCTTGCGGCAACAAATTACTGAAATGACTGTGTTAGTTGCCACATATAAGCTTTCGCATGGGGCAACTATTTTTATTGAATGACCGTGATAGTTGCCACACACACGCTCTTCCATGTGGCAACTAAATTTGCTGAATTACTGTGATAGTAGCCACAAACATGCTTTTTCATTGTGGCATCTAATTTTTCTGAATGATTTGTGATAGTTACCACACTGTGATAGTTGCCAAAATCGGTAGTCTATGCAGTTTCAGGAGTCAACTGCACTGGACGGCAACTAATGTGCACATCGAGTGTGCCTGTTGCCACTTGGATAGTATATTCATGTGGCGAATAGAATGTGAACACACTGTCTGTTGCCATTCTGCAGATAAGACAGTGTGGCAAATTGGCTGCATAATGTGGCAACCAAATTTGCATATCAATTTTGTCAGATGCCATACATATGCTTTGCATGTGGCAAGTTTTTGGCTGACCACATCATGTCTGTTGCCATGCCGCAGTCAGTACAATATGGCAAATTCATTGTACTGTAGGCGCAATTTTTTTTGTTTTGCCACGACGACTTTGTGATATCTGATCACACTGTGGCAATTTTTCAGGTTCTTGAATTAGATGTGGTTTCATCGATTTGTTGTAGTATGTGTTGCATTTCAGCACGGCTATTTCACTCTAGCACATTTCTGCCGCTGAACAAGTTGCATTTACATTTCCACCATGACAATTTGGTCTGTTCCTATCTCAGCAGAATGGCTTATGGCGATCATCAAAACGATGATGATGATTTCATGGATCCACCATAGCATAATCAGGCAACTGGACGGAAAAAAGAGGGTGATGAGGTAAATGTTCACACATCCCCCCTTCCTCCTGATTTATGTTACTGGTTGACACCTCGAGCTTGTAGTCGTCTGACACGAACTAAAATTTCATGACATTGCAAAACATGGCAACAACTGATCACTTTTTGCAAAAACATGGCAACAACTGATCACTTTTTGTCTGTTTTTTTTGTAGAAGAAGAAACGTATTCGCAACAGAGCCTCCCAAGAACGACTGACTGCGTTGACTGACAAATTCACCGACGATCAGAAGGGGGCTGCTGCTGAGATGGGTATGCAGTCTATGATGGATGTCCGGTGCACGAACCTTGTCAACCCTGTATGCGACTGGCTTGGTGAGATCTATGACCCCGCCTCCAGGGAATTCGTGATTCCGGGACGTGGAAGACTACCGTTGAACGAGGAATCCATGTTCTGCACTTTGGGTGTGCCTTGGACATATGAAAGTCCTGTACGAGGTCAACAATGAGATCGAGGAAGCGCTATTCCCCCGTTTGTTTCCTGGGTCTGAATCCATGCCGAACACGTCTGCAGTGGCAGATTCGCTGCAGGCCATGACGACGCATGAAGATGTTTTCAAGATGAAGCTACTCATGTACCTCATCTCAGCTGTTTTCGCGCCGACCACCTCTCTTCGCCCAAGCAACAAATGCTTCCCCATCCTGGTGAATGATCCATCTTTACTACTTTATTTTCCTTTAATCTTTTTGGCTCCGATGTCATGTGTAAAGCTAGTGACTGCCAGCGTTTTCCGATGTTTTTTTCCATTTGATTTCTGATGCGGCAACCTTTTTTTTGTCCTAAAATTTTGTGTGGTGCAGGCGGATCTGGGAAACGTGAAGAACATGAATTGGTGTAAGTTTATTGCCGACTTCCTGCATGATGCATTCTCAAGCAAGATGTACCAAAAGGGTTGTCGACTGCATTTAATGGTATTTTTTTACCAGTTCTTCCTGTGAACACTGTTTTTAACACACTTTTATTCATGCATGGCAACCTGATCATAACAAGATGGCAACCTGATCATATCAAGATGGCAACTTCCATAATGACAATATGGCAACTCCCATCATATTAGTATGGCAACTGTCATCATACTATGACGACAACTGCCATCATAACAACATGGCAACTGCTATCACACTATGATGACAATTAGCACATGCAGATGGCATCTTCATCTTTTTCTTCTATTCTTTCATGCACCTCAACTTGATTATCATGGGTACATATATTATCCTGTTTTCCTCCACACAGTACCCATGATGGCAACTGATATTTATTTCTTTTTAAAATTGTTTTGCATCAGCTCATGTACGTCGACTGTCTTGACCTGTCCACCGTGGATTTCACTGGGACAGGAGGCCCGCCGCCTGCGCACAAGTTTGCTGTTTCTGCATGGACTATCAACGTTGTGCTTGCCGCAGACAAGGCTACTGACACCACATATGGAAAACTGCAGGTTAGTTCTAGTTTCTTTGCCCACACGGCATGCCTACAAATTGGCATGAGGCAACCGTCTGTGGGTCATAGGAGATGACTACCTTTGTTATCCATGGCTGTCTGAGTACTGTATCCATGTCTCATTCCACATGGCAACTCTTTTCATTCGTGCTTAAACTTACATTCTCTCTCTTACGTCCTAGCTTTTTTTTTCTTTTTTTTTCTTTTTTTTTCTTTTTTTGTTCTTTCCAGCTGATGGCCAAGCATGCTATAGACTACAGCGTGTTTGGGGGGCCTCAAAACTTTGGAAAGGGGATGGACGTGCACTCAGCTCCGTCTTGCCCTGCCGAGGTAATCAAAAGATCTACATCTATGGTTTGCCGTGGAGTATTTTTTGATGTCGTGCAAGTGATTGCAATACGGTGGTCATTGATGCTTCTTTGTTTCGTGCATAGGAGAGGGCACCTATTGAGCATTTAATAGGGCAGTTTGCATCTGGAATGACCGGCTTGCTCGGGAAGTTGGTTGAGGGGTGGACGTCCCTCAGTGGCTCTGACAGCGACGCGGTTGCGAGGCAGTTCACTTCGTTTGTCCCAGAACGTACACACCGGCCAACCGGTTGCCATGGCCGATATGACTACAACAGTTCCCAAGAGCCTGCTGACACACAAGATGAACTAGGTGGAGATGCCGGTCTCAGCAAGGATGATGACGATTTCATGGAGAATGTGCAAGAGGACACTGTTGGGGATATATATAACAGGTAGGCCCACGAAGGGTCGAAATATCATGAAGCATGGGGTCCACACAACATGTGGGTCCAGGTCAATTTCATACAGACACACTATCCACTCGACCAAGCAACATACCATCCACTCGGATGACGGTTCACCACTCGACCGTACGACTCACTCGGATATACGAAGACCAGCAGGCAGCAAGGCAGTCGGCATCTTTCTAATAGTGAGGGCTTAATAGCGGGCTGGCATTATGGTATTCATACCCCACTTTGTAACATAGGAGGTGAGGGGGTGGCGCACTCTATATAAGCCACCCCCACCACTAGACTTGGGGGGGGGGGTCTTTTCTTCCACCTCTCTCTCTTTTCACCATTAGTCTCAGGACTTAGCTCAGGCATGGGGATCCGTTCCTCTCTCTCACACACACATTGTAATCTCCGGATATATACTCAGATAAAACAAAGCCTCTCCGGAGCACGAGACGTAGGGTTGTTATCTCCACGTGAGAGGCCCGAACTCGCTAAAACCACCGTGTCACCCATATGCATCTCGATAGATCATGCTCCGTTATCCTACCCCTCTCTTACTGTCGGAGTCGTTCCCACGACAGTTGGCGCCCACCGTGGGGCATGGCGTCTATCGAGCCATGATGCAAATGGTTTTATTTCTTCGATCTTCGTCCGTCGATCAACAATCCTCAATGGAGGGTTTGATCCAAGATGTTTCGGACATCACTCCATTCACAGGGAGTCATGATACTCTTCATACACAGGGATCATGAAGTCCCATTCCATACTATTTTATTCTTTACAATTGATCATCGACGATCTAACAAATCTGTTGGTTTTCTTCCTGTATGAACAATCACCTGGGATCTTGTTTTTGCTATTGTACAGATCAAACAAAAGGAAAAAAAAGGAGCACGGATGCTAGCCACGAGCCCAACCACAACAGCTTTTTTCTCCAATTGATCTTTCAATAGCGACCTGCGCGGTGAAGGCGACAGCTCGACGATGGCCTTCGCGGTACACGCCTGGAGTCAACCGCGCAACGGCGACCCCCGCAGCGGACGCACGGCCCCGACGCGGCGTCGACGTCTGGACTGGCCACGTCCCGGACCACAGCGCTCCTCCGAGCGGTCGACTGCAGGACGCAGTCACCAGATCGACTCAGCGCCGTCTCAAGCTCTGCCTGTGCAACCTCGCAGGAGAACCCCGTCGACCCGCACTCGGATTCACCGCGGCCGCCTCACCTCGCGATGGATCTGCGCAAAAATTGCCGCCGCCATGGCCGATCAGGGAGTTCTGCTTTCCTTTCTTAATTCCTTCCTATTTATGTCCTGCATGCAGGAGATAAATGGCCGTGAAAACGTTCATTACATGCACGAATTGCTTTAACTCTCGCTTAATTAACACCTCTTGCATGCAGACTTTGGACGTTGGCAATTAACTACATGTCATCTCCACCAGCTAGTGGACCTCCCACGACGTGGCA
This sequence comes from Triticum dicoccoides, assembly GCF_002162155.2. Lineage (NCBI taxonomy): Eukaryota > Viridiplantae > Streptophyta > Magnoliopsida > Poales > Poaceae > Triticum > Triticum dicoccoides. Next base: position 627,151,850 of record NC_041382.1, read on the forward strand.
ATAAACCGCATGCAGGAGATAAACGACCGAAACTTCCATCGCATGCAATACCGGCCTTAATTCTTGCTTAATTACCGCTAATTAAGTTTTTTTGCATGCGTGTACAGGTTTTGGACGTGGGCAACCCCATCAATGCATCGTAACGGCAGGCGTTGGATAATCCTACGACCAATGGCCTCTGGCACGACGCCTCGGGGGTTCCTCGGTCCGACGTACGGCAAGCACTCGCTGATAACATGTACGATGGAGTCAACAGCACACTACAGCATCGTCCACTCGGCAGCAACTCCCACCAGTCGACATGGTCACTCGGATGGGACTAGCTCACTCGCACCAAACCGGATCATATGCGCTCGGCCGCCCGTGTGTCATCACTCGGCTGGACATGACCTCATCACTCGACCGCCCTGCACGCGGTGACGAAGCTGTTCGCATCATCATCAACTTGTCCGACTCATCCAGACGCCCCGCGTATCGTCACTTTGTGGGACGCGTCTACTTCACTTAGACGCCCCAACCATCGCCACTCCGCGGGACACATTTACATCATCCGGACGCTCCGCACGTCGCCACTCTGCGGGGCGCGTCTACGTCACTCGGACGCCTCGCTCGTCGACACTACGGCATGCGCCTCTACTTCACCAGGACGCCCCGCGCATCGTCACTCTGCGGGACACATTTACATCATCCGGACGCTCCGCGCGTCGCCACTCTGCGGGGCGCGTCTACGTCACTCGGACGCCTCGCTTGTCGCCACTGCGGTACGCGCCTCTACTTCACCAGGACGCCCCGCGCATCGTCACTCCGGGCCACGCGTCTACATCATCCGGATGCTCCGCACGTCCCCACTCTGCGGGACGCGTCTACGTCACTCGGACGCCTCGCATCGGTTGGTCACCTCATCACCACTCGACCACTCCGAGCCTCGTCAATCGGTTGGTCACCTCATCACCACTCGGTAATCCCGCGACACAGTTTTTACAATCTCATAAATGATTGTTATTCTTTTTATATGCTCTCAATCCCCCAGTGGGTGACTTAGTTGCGAATCCGTCTCGCCTAAGTTTCAAAAAAATCCTGCCGAGTGGAGAGCAACCCTCCCACTCGGGGGCTTAGCTGCAGTCCAGTACTCGCCTAAGTTTCAAAAAATCCTACCGAGTGGAGAGCAACCCTCCCACTCGGGGGCTTAGCTGCAGTCCAGTACTCGCC